>NC_141537.1:7090000-7402500 GCF_021556685.1 Rattus norvegicus
TCCTAACCCAAAATATCCAGAAAAATCCAGGACACAATGAGAAGATCAAACCTAAAGATAATAGGTATAGAAGATAGCAAAGATTCCCAATTTAAAGGGCCAGTAAATATCTTCAACAAAATTATAGAAGAAAACTTTACTAACCTAAGGAAAGAGATGCTCATAAAGATAGAAGAAGCCTACAGAACTCCAAATAGATTGGACCAGAAAAGAAATTCCTCCTATCACATAATAGTCAAAACACCAAATGCAAAAAACAGAGAAAGAATATTAAAAGCACTAAGAGAAAAAGGTCAAGTAACATATAAAGGCAGACCTATCATAAATATCATAAATATACCAGACATCTCAACAGAGACTATGAAAGCTAGAAGATCCTGGGCAGATGTCATACAGACCATAAGAGAACAAAAATGCCAACATAGGCAACCACATCCAGCAAAACTCTCAATTAGCATAGATGGAGAAACCAAGATATTCCATGACAAAACCAAATTTACACAATATCTTTCCATAAATCCAGTCCTACAAAGGATAATAGATGGAAAACTCCAACACAAGTAAGGAAACTACGCCCAGGAAAAAGCAAGAAAGTAATCTTCTCTCAACTAATTCAAAAGAAGATAGCCACACTAACACAATTCCAACTCTTAACAACAAAAATAAGAGGAAACAACAATCACTGGTCCCTAACATCTCTAAATATCAATGTACTCAATTTTCCAATAAAAAGATATAGACTAACAGCCTGGATACATAAAGAGGACCCAGCATTTTGCTGCATACAGGAAACATACCTCAGTGACAAAGACAGACACTACCTCAGAGTAAAAGGCTGGAAAACAATTTTCTGAGCAAATGGTCCCAAGAAACAAGCTGGAGTAGCCATTCTAATATTAAATAAAATCAACTTTCAGCCAAAAGTTATTAAAAAAGATTAGGGAGGACACTTCATATTCATCAGAGGAAAAACCCACCAAGATGAACTCTCAATACTGAATATCTGTGCTCTAAATGCAAGGGCATCTACATTCATAAAAGAAACCTTACTAAATCTCAAAGTACACATTGCACCTCAAACAATGATAGTGGCAGACTTCAACACCCAAATCTCATCAATGGACAGATCATGGAAACAGAAACAAAACAGAGGCACAGAGAAATTAACAGAAATTATGAACAAAATGGTTCTATCATATATTTATAGAACAGTTCATTCTAAAACAAAAGAATATACCTTCTTCTCAGCACCTCATGGTACCTTCTCCAAAATTGACCATATAATCAATCACAAAACAGGCCTCAACATATACAAGAAGAATGCATTCTATCAGATCATCATGGACTAAGGCTGGTCTTCAAAAACACACAAAGGACAGAAAGCCCATATACATGTGGAAGCTGAACAGTGTTCTAATCAGTGATAACTTGGTCAAGTAAGAAATAAAGAAATTAAAGACTTTTTAGAATTTAATGAAAATGAAGGTACAACATACCCAAACTTATGAGACACAATGAAAGCAGTGCTAAGAGGAAAGCTCATAGCTCTGAGTGCCTCTGAAAAGAAACTGGAGAGAGCATACACTAGCAGCTTGACAGCACACCTGAAGGCATTAGAAGAAAAAGAAGCAAATACACTCAAGAGGAGCACATGGCAGGAAATAATCAAACTCAGGGCTGAAATCAACCAAGTAGAAACAAAAAGAACTATACAAAGAATCAACAAAAGCAGGATCTGGTTCTTTGAGAAAGTCAACAAGATAGATAAACCCTTAGCCAGACTAACCAGAGGTTACAGAGGTCCAAATTAACAAAATCAGAAATGAAAAGGGAAACATAACAACAGAAACTGAGGAAATTAAAAAAATTATCAGATCCTACTACAAAAGCCTATACTTAACAAAACTGCAAAATCTGGAGGAAATGGACAATTTTCTAGACAGATACCAGATACCAAAGTTAAATCAGGATCAGATAAACCATCAAAAGAGTCCCATATCCCCTACAGAGATAGAAACAGTCATTGAAAGTCTCCCAACCAAAAAGAGCCCAGGACCATATGGGTTTAGTGCAGAATTCTATCAGACCTTCAAAGAAGACCTAATTCCAATACTCTTCAAATTATTTCACAAAATGGAAACAGAGGGAACACTACCCAATTTGTTTTATGAAGCCACAATTACGCTTATACCTAAACCACACAAAGACCCAACAAGGAAAGAGAATTTCAGACCAATTTCCCTTATGAATATCAAGGCAAAAATACTCAATAAAATTCTCACATACTGAATTCAAGAACACATTGAAATGATCATTCATCATGATCAAGTAGGCTTCATCCCAGGGATAATGGGACTGTTCAATATACATAAATCCATCAACATAATCCACTATATAAACAAACTCAAAGAAAAAAATCACATGATCATCTCATTAGCTGCTGGTTGATTATAACATTAACTCAATCAAATCAGTAGCCTTCCTCTACTCAAAGGGTAAACAGGCTGAGAAAGAAATTAGGATAATGACACCCTTCACAATAGTCATAAATAATATAAAATACCTTGATGTGACTCTAACCAAGCAAGTGAAAGATCTGTGTAACAAGAATTTTAAGTCTTTGAAGAAAGAAATTGTAGAAGTCCTCAGAAGATGAAAGGATCTACCATGGTCATGGATTGGCAGAATTAATGTAGTAAAAATGGCTATCTTGCCAAAAGCAATATACAGATTCAATGCAATCTCCATCAAAATCCAACTGAATTCTTTACAGAGTTAGAAGAGCAATTTGCAAATTCATTTGGAATAACAAAAAGCCCAGGATAGTAAAAAAGTATCCTCAATAATAAAAGAACTTCTTGGGGGAATCACCATCCCTAACCTCAAGCTGTATTACAGAGCAATCATGATTTAAAACTTCATGGTATTGGTACAGAGACAAGCAGGTAGATCAGTGGAATACAATTGAACTCCCAGAACTGACCGCACACATTTATGGTTACTTGATCTTTGACAAAGGAGCTAAAACCATTCAATGGAAAAAAAAGATAGCATTTTCAACAAATGGTGCTGGTTCAACTGGAGGCCAGCATGTAGATGAATGCAAATTGACCCATTCTTCTCTTCTTGTACAAAGCTCAAGTTCAAGTGGATCAAGGACCTCCACAGACAACTAGATACACTCATACTATTAGAAGGAAGAGTGAGAAGAACCTCAAACACATGGGCACTGGGGAAAATTTCCTGGACAGAACATCAACGGCTTATGCTCTAAGATCAAGAATGGACAAATGGGACTT
This sequence comes from Rattus norvegicus, assembly GCF_021556685.1. Classification (NCBI taxonomy): domain Eukaryota; kingdom Metazoa; phylum Chordata; class Mammalia; order Rodentia; family Muridae; genus Rattus; species Rattus norvegicus. Next base: position 7,093,300 of record NC_141537.1, read on the forward strand.
CATAAATTTGAAAATCTTCTTTAAGGCATGGACACTGTCATTAAGACAAAACAGCGACCAATGGATTGGGAAAAGATCTTTATCAATCCTACATTTGATAGAGGACTAATATTTAATATGTACAGAGAACTCAAGAAGTTTTGCTCCAGAGTTTCAAATAACCGTATTAAAAATGGGGTAGAGAGTTAAAGTATTATCAACTAAGGAATTTTGAGTAACTGAGAAGCACCTAAAGAAATGTTCAACATCTTTAGTCATCAGAGAAATACAAATCAAAACAATCCTGAGATTCTACCTTACATCAGTCAGAATGGCTAAGATCAAAAACTCAGGTGCAGCAGATGCTGGTGAGGATATGGAGAAAGAGGAATATTCCTCCATTGTTGGTGAGATTGCAAACTGGTACAACAACTCTGGAAATTAATCTGGAGGTTTCTCAGAAAATTGGACATAGTACTACCTGATGACCCAGCTATACCACTCCTGGGCTTATACCCAAAAGATGTTTCAACATATAACAAGGACACGTGCTCCACTATGTTCATAGTAGCTTTATTCATAATTGGCAGAAGGTGGAAAGAACCCAGATGTCCCTCAACAGAGGAATGGATACAGAAAATGTGGTACATTTACACAATGGAGTACTACTCAGCTACTAAAAACAATGACTTCATGAAATTCTTTGGCAAATTGATGGAAATATCATCCCAAGTGAGGTAACCCAATCACAGAAAACCCACATATGATATGCACTCACTGATAAGTGGATATTAGCCCTAAAGCTTGGAATACCCACGATACAATCCACCAACCACCAGAGCTCAAGGAGAAGGATGACCAAAGTTCAGATTCTTCATTCACTCTTAGAAGGGAGAATAGAAACATTCATAGGAGGAGATACAGAGGCAAAGTTTGGAGCAGAGACTGAAGGAATGGCCATTCAGAGCCTGCCCCAACTGGGGATCCAGCTCATGTACATACAGCCACCAAGGCTAGTCATTATTGGGTATGCCAAGAGGTGCATGCTAACAGGAGCCTGATATAGCTGTTTCCTGAGAGGATCTGCCAGAGCATGAGAAATACACAGGTGGACTCTTGCAGGCAACCATTGAACTGAGAATGTGGTCCCCATTGGAGGAGTTAGAGAAAGAATTGAAGAAGCTAAAGGGATTTTCAACCTCACAAGAACAACAATGCCAACCAATCAGAGCTCCCAGGGACTAAACCACCATCCAAAGAATACATATGGAGGGATTGGGGATTTAGCTCAGTGGTAGAGCGCTTGCCTAGGAATCCCAAGGCCCTGGGTTCGGTCCCCAGCTCCGAAAAAAAGAACCAAAAAAAAAAAAAAAGAATACATATGGAGAGACCCATGGCTCCAGCTACATATGTAGCAGAGGATTGCCTTGTGGGGAGGAGGAACCTTAGGTCCTGTGAAGGCTAGAGGCCCCAGTGTAGGGGAATGCCAGGGTGAGGAGGTGGGAAGGGGTGTGTGGATGAGTGGGGAATACTGTCATAGAAGAAGGGGCAGAGGGGTATGTGATAGGGGTTAATGGATGGAAACCAGGGAAGGGTTTGAAATGTAAATAAATTTTAAAAATCCAAGAAAAAAATTATAGGATAAGGATTAAAAAATAAAAATAAAGATAAAAATGACTCCCTAACTCCAAAAAAGAGAGAAACTGGGAGGGAGCCCATGCCCTACACTGCCTGAATAACCAAGCATCAGAGACTGGATAGCTCAGAGACCTAGTGTAGAATCAAACATGACTGGGAAAAAAATCACTGAAATTATTCCTGATGACATTATGCTATACTCATAGATCAGTGCCTTGTCCAGTTTTCATCTGAGAGACTTGCTCCAGCAATACATGTGAGTGGGTGCAGAGACCAGCAATTAGATGTTTTATGAAGAGTGAGTCTAAATTGCAAGTCTCTATCAGGTCCCTCCCCTTGAGCTCTGGGTTCCCTCAGGGAGAGGGGCAGGGTGGGGGGTGTGGGGGACTATAAAGTCAGAGAGGATGGAGGACAGCAGGAGAACATGGCCCACAGAATCAAGTAAGCAGGACTCATATGGGCTCATAAAGACTAAAGTAGCAGTCATGGAGCCTCCTAGGGTCTGCATAAGTCCTCTGTTTGTTATGGCTCTGCGCTTGGTGTTTTTGTGGGACTCCCTAACAGAGAGAGCAGGTGTGTCTCTGAGTCTTTTCCTTGCTCCTGGAATCATTTCCTCTCATTGCCTTGCCTTGTCCAACCTCAATATAAAGGCTTTTGTCTTGTCTTATTGCACCTTGTTTTGCTCTGCTCAGACAATGTCTCTTTGAGATCTACTATTTTCTAATGGGAAATATAGAGGAAGTAGATTTAATGGAAAGGGGAAGTGGAAGGGGAAGCTGTGGGGAGTGAAGGGAGGTAAAACTGTAGTTGGGATGTATTGTTTGAGAGAATCTATCTTTAATAGAAAATAAACAAAACAAACTTATTTACTAGTTTGGCAGTTGCCATCCATAAAGTCAGAAACAAGATAGCATATGTTGAATCTTCACAGTTTCTGTGGCGGAAGACCTCTGAGTTACACATGAGGAGAATAGGTGATCATAGCATCAGGGATTGGTGTGGGATCACATCATGAAGGGGAGACACAGTTCCCCTACGGCATGCTATTTGAACCCAGGGCACTGTGCAGGCAGAGTTGGTTTTGAGACATCTTCTGTATTAGAGTGTGTGAAAGTGATCCTGGGCTGGAAAACTGATGCACTAAGGCTGGGGAAGTTGCTCTGGGTACCTGAGGAGGTGGTATGGTCATTCCTGCATTGAGAAGGCTACTGAGTGTCTAGTGGGGAAGGGGGCCAGGAACCTGACATAGAAATTCTCAAATTAGGGTCTTAGGCATGGATGGTGTCATTAACTAATACTTGGAGTCATCTGGTTCCAAGAGCCCATCCTGGAGATGTTTGGGGAAACCATAGATCTTTGTGGGCCTCAGTTTTATTTGTATTACAAGGAAGTTAGCTCAGGTTCTACACAACCCACCTCACCTCATATCCCAGGAGTCTCTAAGTGTATTGTGTACAGAAAGACAGTGACACTGGGGAGCTTGTCCATTTCCTTACCCTCACTTCTATCTCACAGTTGTTAGAGCAGTCCTGATAGTGAACTTGAAAGCTTTCTCTGAATGGTATGAGATAGGGCCCAAAGACCCAGTTTCTGGGCATTTTGTTATGAAGCTTCAAAAACAGCAGGGAATACCTGCTTTGCTCTGTGGGACTGCTGGAGACCACAGCGGAGATTCTGGGCTGAGTGAGTGTGGACTCAGAGTACCTATGCTCTCATAAGATGGTCTGAATCTAAGAGAGATGACACACTTACACACTTACACACACACACACACACACACACACACACACACACACACACACATTGTGGGTCCACAGCTGGGTAGAGCTTTAAAAATCAGAGAAACAGGACAACATCATCAAAACATTAGACTGTTCTCACAGCTAACTGGAGGCACCAGATTTTTCAGTAAACATTTCTAAAGGAGTGTATGTCAAACATTCTCTGCTTATATAACATCTCCTAATGGGGGATGGGGAATTTGAGATGGAAGTGGACCCAGAGAAAACTACACAGCAAGTTTCACATGCTTATCTGCCTATGCATGACCCATGTTCAGGGACATCACCAGGTATGCTGAGGAGGCAGGTGCTTGGCCATGTCTGTTTTCTGTTGTGTAACAGAGTCTGAAGCCAGAAGGTTTTTGAGTATTTTGTTTTGCTTGTTTGTTTGGCTTGGAAGTTGAAAGTCTGATAGTATGTGCAGTGTTTACTCAACATATCTAGTGAGGGCATTGAGCCTTGTCACAGAAAGTATAAGAGAAAGAAGGGGGAGGGTTTGTGTTACAGGGCCTCTCTCAAAGTAGCTTACTATCCATTAACCTGTTAAACATCATCACATGATCTGAACTCGTGACTATGGGGATTACAGTTCCAACATGTAAATATGCATAAAGAGCTTGCAGGACAGAGACAAGAATGCATCGATCCAATTGACCAAGTGTGAGGTGGGGTAGCCTGAAGGGTGGAGCTGTGGAGGCATTTAAAGGGCAGCCCAGCTCTGGGAGCTGGGAAGGTGAGAAGAAGATGGCAATGTGAGGGGAACAGGCAATCCTGAAGGATGCACGTCATAAGTAATGCAACAGAAGGCAGGAACACCACACCACGTCCTGAGTGAGCGGCTGAATCTGCTTCACAGGAGTATCTAAAGACTAGATGTCAGGAGAGGTCACAGAATTAATAAGCTCATGGTATAAAGGGGAAATAACACAAAATTAAAAATGCACATGGTAGTGTACACTTGTATTCTCACCACTCTGGAGGTTGAGGCTGAGAATGAATTTAAGGCCAGCTTGGGCTACAGAGAAAGATATTGTCTTTAAAAAAAAAGACAGGAGGCATGAGTCATGGCTGAGAGTTCTTCACAAAGGAAGTAATGTGTAGATGAAAGCTGAAGTGTGAGTTGTTTGCATGTTAGACTGAAACCAAGAAGAACTTAGAGGCAAGAATAAGACTACAACCCTCTATAGCAGTCACAGCTCCATAGTGAAGTGACTCCCTTCCCTTCATGGTCTCAGTGTGGCCAGGCATGGTGGTTATTGCCTCTTAAACCAAGGACACCTGCAAGGACTGACTTCCTTCCCATGCTGTGTGCAAACAGATACAGACCGCCAGGATGCTCCCATCTTGGGAAGCAAGTGTATATTCTGCTCAGGAATATTTTCAGTTTTACTTCCTTAATTACTTTGAAGGATTAACTTTCCTTCAAAAAAAAAAGAAAGCTAATTTGAGGGGTGGGGATTAACTGTGAAGAATTAACTTTCAATTCTTTAAATTAACTTTAGACATATGGCTCTATGGGAAGTACTCTGTAGCCTTGGTAAAGTACTTGTATCTGACATGTTGGTGACAAGGAGTTAGTTTGGTGACTTGGGGAGCACTGGAAGGATCGGTGGGAGTTACTGTGCTTGGGAGCTCAGGGTTGACAGCACAGAACCTTACACAGTCACTCACAATGAGATCCTTGCTGGTGAGAATGAATTATTTCCACAGTTATCTTCTGGTTGGGTTTGTTGTTTTGATTTAATGTGTTGAAAGGCAAGTAACGTGTCTGTGTGCGTTTGTGTGTGTGTGTGTGTGTGTGTGTGTGTGTGTACACACGTGTGTGTTTCATCCTCAGATAACAAAGAATAATTAGTACTTCAAGTTGCCTAAATCAGTTCTTTGTGGGCACCAGAGGGCGCCCATGTAGATTCTTTACTGTGTGCTAGCACATAATTTTAAAAATGAATTTAGGGATTATGGCTGCTGGCTTTCTGGGTTTACTAGACTTTGTTTTACTGTTCAGTTTGTGAACAAGAGGTTCAGAGCCTAAGCTGATAGTCTCTGTTCTCCTCAGTGACTCTACATTTAGGGAAAGAGGTCGGAAAGCAGCTCTCCCCGAGGCTGTATGCCGAGATGCCTGGATGCCTTTGATCCCCTTATAACTTAAAAAAAAAATAAATTCTTCTTCCCTGTAACCTGTTGACAAGTGATTTCCTAGGAGATACTTGTATTAAAATGTTAGTGGCTATTTTACTGGAGGAATAAATGCAGAGTGATGTTTATATAAACGATTGGGTTGCTGGCAGGACCTCAGCTCTCGATAACAGACCAGTGAAGAAAAACTTAAGATTTACATCTACAGATGCCCAGGGTGGTGTATGTCTGTAATCCTGGTATTGGAGGTGGGCAGGAGAATCACTGTGAGTTTGAGCCTAGCCTGGTCCACAGAGTGGACCTAAAAGAACATCTTAAAAGAATACAACCAGGGTCTGGTAGATGGCTTATACTGAGCCTGATGACTGGAGTTTGATCCTTGGTAGGGTAGAAGGAGAGAACTATTTCCTACAATTTGTAGTCTGTTTTCTATGTGCTATGGCATACATACTCAGGTATACATTCACATGCATGCATGCATGCATGTGCTCATGTGCACATGTGTGCATGCATACACACAAACACACAGACAACACACAGACACACAAATAAATAAATAATCTAAAAACCCAAATCAAAACAGGACACCTCACTTGCTTTTCATTTACTTAGGACTACTTTGCGTCTGGGCAGATAGCCATTGGATGGGCTGAATATTCTTTTATTTTTAAAGATTTATTTATTATATATAAGTACACTGTTACTGTCTTCAGACACACAGAGAGGGCATCAGATCTCTTTACAGATGGTTGTGAGCCACCATGTGGTTGCTGGGAATTGAACTCAGGACCTCTGGAAGAGCAGCCAGCGCTCTTAACCCCTGAGCCATCTCTCCAGACCCTAGGCTGACTATTCTTTATCCAGACAAATTTGGCTTTCCTTGCATGCATAAGAGTATTACAACTAAGAATATCCATCATGAGCTTAAAATTAATTAGTGAAGTTCTTTGGGACTTTGATTTGAACTCTGTGCAGTGTGAAGCAAAGGGACAGGGTGTGATGGGCACACACACACACACACACACGCACACACACGCACACACACACACACGCACACACACACACGCACACACACACACACGCACACACGCACACACACACACGCACACACACACACGCAGTCCAGTTGGAAAGCACTGTTTACCCTTGTAGTTAATGCAAAATAATATGCAGCACAGGCGCTTCAGACAATCAGGCCAGCTTCTTTGTTGAAAGTACAGCTTGCATTGTGTGTTCTTTCAGACGACCCTTTATTTTTACCAAAATACCTCTCCTGATGAATTTCTTCTATTTTGAAGTTAAGAGGAGTCTTTTCTTTCCTGGGCAAAACTGAACATCCCTCTGTTCAAAAGACAAAAGGTGCTGTAAGGGGGTGAAAGGCAGCTGCTTGGACAGAGTGGCAAGGAAGAGCTCAGGCCACCCCTTTAAGGCCTGCTGCAGGGCATCTGTGATGGAGTAGGCATGTGTCAATCAACTGAGGAAGGGCAGCTCCTCTGGGAGAGGTTGGAAAGCTGACAGGAGAGGCCGAGGTAAAAGGCCAGGTGGACACTAGAAATAAAATTTGTACAATATGTTCTGTAGGGAATAGAGTCAGTGCTGTGGACCAGTGTAGGAGTCCTGGAGTCTAAAATCAGTCTAAAATCCGATGGTTTGGGAGCACACACAGCACGTCTTTCTGCCCACTCTCTGCATTGCCTTTGTTTAAGTTTTCCCATTTCCGGTTTTTGCAGCATGACCATGAGAAAGTGTTCCCGGCTTCCTGTACCCTGGTGGTGATCCTCCTGCCAGGATTGTTAACAATCTCTTAACTTTCAGGCCACCACTCAAGTGAATAATCAAGAAAGATGAACACCATGTACTGGTGACAGGTTTCCTGATGGGAGAATGATATAAACTCACTTGCATATTAATTATGCTCTTTGGAGGCCATGTCTTCACCCTGACCATGCTGTAAAGAATTAATAACTGTCCCTTGCAATCTCATTACAGTGGAATGGAAACCTACATCTTTCAGCCTGGAAGGGAACTGTGCCCTTTATTGTATCATCCGACATTTATTCACTCCATCAATTATCCAGTGTGTTCTAGGGTTGTCTTGGCCTTCTACTCCATCACACAGACTTTGCCCTTGAGAGATCTGCCTAGCTGTGCCTCTGGCCAGTTCTGTGCTGCCTGCTGGTTCTATACCCTTAGATGCTTCCTGACCTCTGCATAGCCTATAATGAATTGCAGGTAGTCTTTGGCATGTGGGAGGAAACTCATTAATGGAGTTTACAGTCACCAAATTTAGGTGTTGATAATGAGCTGAGGAGAAATTAGTTATGGAACCATTTCTTGTTTCAAATACATGATTTTATGCCAGAGGATGAGTAATGTGTGCTTTTAGTCTGTGCAGGGGTTGTGATTCTTGCCTATTGGGCAACTGGGCAACTACAAACTAAAAACAGAAGAGAACAGCATGAAGTAGGAAGAGTCCACCTCTTTTACCGAGCTGAGACCAGGTTGAAGAAGGCACCAAGAGCTGCTAAGATGGTCAGGAGCAGTGAGTGCTTAGAGACACCTCAGAGAACAATGCCCAGTGGCACAGGAAGCCAGATGAAAGACAAGTGGGAAACGAAGTGTCCACTCAAAGACTTTGGGAACCTTCTTATCCCAACGGCTCCTATGCAATGGCGTTCATATGTACCCACCAGGTGCACACTTCTGGTAGGGAAGTGGTCACTGGCTCACTGGATGCTCCCTAACATCCCCACTGTTTGCATGGCTGCAGCCTTCATCCCTGGGCTTCCTGCTCAGGGAAGGCCTGGGGCCTGCAGTTCTGTGGCTCTCTCTCACTACCCCCATCCCAGAGAATGGGAATCAGCAAGAATGCCTGATCTTGGCAAGAAGCGCAGTCTGTTGTTGTGTAAGCCAGACAGGACCATAGAGTTGATGACTGTTGCTGACTGGACTGGGAAGCTTTTCTTTCCTGTCATCCACGATTTGTGACTTCAGCTCTTCTCTACGTCAAGAATTCCAACCATTCCAGGCAGGAAAACCACTTCAGCTCTTAAGTGACAAAAAGCAGTGCTGACTGGGAGAGTCCCAAGGATACTGTCCTTTTCTCCCCTCACACAAAGCATTCATCTAATTAGCTGTTTACTGTGGGACAGGGCTGGCTACTTGCCTCTGTCTTATAGAGCAGGAATGTGGGTTTGGCAGCTTATTTGTCATGACCAATGCATTGTGAGAGAATTTGTAGAATTTCTGTGTTTTGTTGTTTCAGATATAAGGCTCAGTCCATACACCCAGTCAAAGTTTAAATGGGCTCAGGTAATGTAACAGCAGTAGCTTTTGTCTCGAAGAGATTGGAAGGACAATAAAACATAGTCACTACTAAATTATGCTGTGCACTGAAGGAGAGTTTTGCCATTAATTGGATCTAGGCCCTCTGACCTTTCTACAGGAAGCAAACTAAGGGTATAATAATTTTTATGAAGATGAGCTTTCTGTACTTCCAGTAATTTTAAAAAGAGCACTGAAATAATTTCTGACTTGACTGTTGTTGAGATAAATAGAGCTCTGATTTCCAAGATCTCCCCTTTCCTCTTTCCCCACACCCCCTGCAAAGTGAGGCTGACACAGGCGGTGACCTGAATGATTTCCCACATTCATGGACAAAAGTCTGACTGGGCACATGTATACACTGCTGATAAAGTTTTACAATCTCTGAAAATGCAGTTACACAGAAGTAACCTGCATACCTGTCAGCCACAGTGTCTGTGGGCAGTGATGTTTCCTCCTTAGAGATTTACAAAACTCTGAGGTTACTGCATGGGGAGGAAAGGAGAGTCCTAAAGGTTTTCCAGCTCACCTGGTTTGGTGAGAGAGGAAGTAACATAGCTTAGGGTTTTGCACTGAATTCCATATAATTTCGCTTTTGAGTTCTGGCTGTTTTACATGGCCTTTGTTCCACATGCTGTCTGAGTCACTGTTGGTCTAACTCCCTCTGCTAAGCACACTCAGTTGGCTCAAGATTCTTATCATTTTCTAACCGGTGTTTATCGTTGGCTGATAAGATTGAGGAAGGGCAGGGAATTGGTTCACACTGTCACTAACATTATAAAAAGACCAGATCATTTTACTGCAGTTAGCAGTAGAGAGCTGATCATTGCCAAGTCTGTGTATGGACCACAGTGGACATCTGGTGGTACCTCCTCTGCTGATGGAGACCTGAATAGAACTTTGAGGTACATCATGTGGTGTTGGAACAGGTTTAGCCATGAGTCAATTGTCTTTTTGCAGTATAAACTTAAATGAACTACCAAGTAATTCAACATCCAGATGTAAGCTTGTGGCTTGGAAAAAGCTGCATAGATTCCCTCATTTAAGGGAACTTGTGGGAAAACATGAACCAATCATTTTGTTCTACAATTATTGTAATATATAAAAATTTGTCTCTGTGCACACACTTCTATACATTTGTTTCTATAAAATGATTAAAAAACATAGAAGCATCTTTTCATGTGTCGTCTTTGTGTGGCTGTGGAAAGATAATTAACTATATCCATGGAGGAGTTTAAAGTAAAGACATGTAATAAGCAATTATTCACTCGTCTGTCTGACTGTCAGGGTTGTTTGTAAGTGAGGTCAATAAGATGTTGACTACATGGCTGAATGCTTTGTTTGAAATGAGGATGTGTGATCTTTGAATGAAGTTATTAATGATGTGACAAAAATCTTGAAAACCACTCATTCCAGTGGCAAACTATAACAAAAGCCTGATAATAACAAGTCAGTTGCAGGGATATGGACTTTGCATTCACAGTACACCAGTGTGTGTGTGTGTGTGTGTGTGTGTGTGTGTGTGTGTCAGAGAGAGAGGTAGAGAAAGAGAGAGAAAGAGAGAGAGAGAAGAGAGAGTATGTGTGTGTGTCTGTGAGAGAGAGAGAGAGGTAGAGAGAGAGAGAAGAAGAGAGAGAGTATGTGTGTGTGTGTGTGTCAGAGAGAGAGAGAGAGGTAGAGAGAGAGAAGGAGAGAGAGAGAAGAGAGAGAATAGGTGTGTGTGTGTGTGTGTTGGGTGGTGGTGGTGTGTGTGTGTGTGAGTGTGAGTGTGTGTGAGAGAGAGTGTGTATTGGGTGGTGGTGGTAGTGGTGGTAGTGTGTGTGTGAGTGTGAGTGTGTGTGAGTGTGTGTGAGTGTGAGTGTGTGTGAGAGAGTATGTGTGTGAGAGTGTATGTGAGTAAATGTGAGTGTGTGTGTGTGTGTTTGTGTGTGTGTGTGTGCCTGTGCATTTATGAATATTTGCTCCTGTGGGTATGTGTGGAGCCCAGAAGTTGGTGTCAATATAGCTTCTCCACCATATTTTTTGAGGCACGGTTTCTCACTGAACCTGGAGCTTAGCATTTCAGTCAGACTGGTTGGCCACAGAGCCCTCAGGATCTTCCTGTCTCCTCTCCCCAGTATTGAAGTTCCAAGTGCATGTAACTGGTTGTGTCAGGATTCTATGTAGGTGTCAGGGATCTGAACACAAGTTCTTATACTTACTCACAGGGTCATCTTCCTAGCCCAACCTGTGGATTTTTTGCTTCAGTAATACAGAATAAGAAAATCCATGGTATTGTTTGCCCAATAATACATTGTCACAGTAATATGTGGCATAGCTGGTAGTTTCTCTGGCAAGAGTGGCATACTTTCTCATTTTCATTCCATAGGGTAGATAGTAATTACCTAAAGATTTCATTGTAGGCAGTACCTTAGCTCCACCACTCCAACTACACGCAGAGCTGTTAGATAAGAGGTATAGTCCAGCGGGCATGGCTGTGTGAGCTGGGTTATCTGCACTGATGAAGGCAGGCTGAGAATGGAGCAGACGCTTCATTCAGAGATTCTCCTGTTCATGAATCACTTGGGTAGACTGCATTTAGGGTCCATTTCTTCAGATAAAGGAAGGACCATCCCCATGTTACTCCTACACCCCACCAGCAAAGCTGGGGTGACTTCTGTACTGTGCAAAGGAGAGAGATGGTGTCAGGAAGGGTCTGTCTGGTCCTGGGGACCAACACCACTGGCCTTTCTGTTTTCTTTGGCCCATGGCGCCAACCGAGAAGGGATATTCTTCTATTCTACTGTAATCAGATTTTTCAGGTAACAGGAGCTTTAGCCTTTTTGAAAATAACTTGAGAGAAATGATTTTTTTAGCTGAAAACTGGAACAAATTCTCTCTCTCTCTCTCTCTCTCTCTCTCTCTCTCTCTCTTTATATAGCTTAGGTGGAGGGACCACTTAGTAACCTAATGATGCCTGATTGACTTCAGAGCCTTTCACTTTCCAGGTCTGACTTCCCAGGTCTTGTCCTGTGCTCCTCAGAGCACATGAGCCCTTTTTCTTTTGAATTTCTATCCACTGAGAAGAATGACGGAACCCAACTTACCTCCCCGAGCTTCCACTAACGCCCAGAAATGATTCACTCCTAGCCAAAAGGTTCTGTCTCTGCCTCACTGTCTCTCTCTGTTTCTGTGTCTGTCTGTCTCTCTGTCTCTCTCTTTGTGTATATGTCTTTCTCTGTATATGTGTGTCCCTGTGTGTGTATCTGTATGTATGTATCTCTGTGTTTGTGTACACTGTGCTCTGTGAAGCTACACGGTTTTCCTCTTGTCATGTGATAGCTGTACCTGTGTCTCACACATGTTTCATTGTCTTGGAGTTGCTTTTCCAAGGCTAAGAGAAAAGGGGCCAGCCAGGATCCTTTGCTATGCTCCGTTTCAGACTGTTAGCATTATGAAAACAACAATCTTGGTTTGAAGGGAGATAATCGGAGCTTATTCTGATTAAAAGGAAGCAAAGTATTTTAAGTGGCTGGTGGGTGAGGGGGAGGCAGGTAGTGGTGGCATCTGATAGGTGGGATCTTAGCTGGTGTTGACAGCTGAGGTTTAGAGAAAATGCTGGGGGCAAAGAATGCTATTTTCTTCCAAAACATCCAGCTATTTGTTTGAATTTTGTGGGCATTTTTCAAGAGGACTTCTCAAACCTGTTTGGACCTTAAAACACTCAGTTCTTCAGTTCAGGTTTTTGAAGCCTGTGAAGTTTAGTAGCTGTGGTGGTGATATTAGAAAAGACCCTATGAGTAAAGGTGCTGCTGCTGCTCTTAGCAACTTTCTCAGCTAGGCTTTAAGCTGTGTTTGTTAAAGCTCTTTATTATTCATCCATATTTTTGCTTGTGAACTTTTGAACTAATGTTCATGGTAGAGTAATTTATAGAGAGTCTGGTAAGCCAGTCATTCCCATCTTATTAGGATATCTCATTTTCTGTACACACCCATCATGTAGATCTCTTTTTAAGATAGACATAAAGGAACAACAAAAAATATTTAGAGACCAGCTTCCTCCTTTCTCAGGTGGAATAGGCTTGACTCATTTATTTTTCCATTCACTCACTGAGCAGTTATGGGGAAAGGGTTCACCTTCCATGCCACATAAGGTTTTGGTGTTTTTCTCTTATACTAAATGTAGAAAGGTCAAACCTAGCTTTTATGGAATTGGATTTCTCTTAAGATGAGACTGCAGCAAATACACAAATGAGTGTATCACCCATCAGGTCAGCACCATGACAGATGCCTTTAGCAGGTATGTGGGTGGGATGGAGCCCTAAGCATGGCTTAGATTGCACCAGGCAATGGCTGAAGATGTTCATGGCTACAAGGATATGTGCCACCAAAAGAGACTGAGGGAAGGGGTCTGGGACCAGGTGGATGGATGGACTCACAGAGTAAGCAGGATCTCCACACAGTGCCTTTTGTAAGGAGATGGGAGCCTTTCTGTGCCATGCTGGGAAGGGGAATGGGTTTTATGATGGAAAATCATTGCTCTGGTTTCCCTTATTTTGACTTTGGCAAACACAGCATAAACTCTACCATCTCCAGTATACATTTCAGTGACATTAGGTTTTTTGTTCGGTTGGGTAGCCACTATATTGCCAATCTTATGTTCTCAAACTCAATCTCTGTCCCCATGCTGCTGATGCTTTCTAATTTCTTTCTTTCTTTTTTTTTTTATTAACTTGAGTATTTCTTATATACATTTCGAGTGTTATTCCCTTTCCCGGTTTCCGGGCAAAAATCCCCCTCCCCCTTCCCTCCTCCCCTTCCTTATGGGTATTCCCCTCCCAACCCTCCCCCCATTGCCGCCCTCCCCCCAACAGTCTAGTTCACTGGGGGTTCAGTCTTAGCAGGACCCAGGGCTTCCCCTTCCACTGGTGCTCTTACTAAGATATTCATTGCTACCTATGAGGTCAGAGTCCAGGGTCAGTCCATGTATAGTCTTTAGGTAGTGGCTTAGTCCCTGGAAGCTCTGGTTGCTTGGCATTGTTGTACATATGGGGTCTCGAGCCCCTTCAAGCTCTTCCAGTTCTTTCTCTGATTCCTTCAACGGGGGTTCTATTCTCAGTTCAGTGGTTTGCTGCTGGCATTCGCCTCTGTATTTGCTGTATTCTGGCTGTGTCTCTCAGGAGCAATCTACATCCGGCTCCTGTCGGTCTGCACTTCTTTGCTTCATCCATCTTGTCTAATTGGGTGGCTGTATATGTATGGGCCACATGTGGGGCAGGCTCTGAATGGGTGTTCCTTCAGTCTCTGTTTTAATCTTTGCCTCTCTCTTCCCTGCCAAGGGTATTCTTGTTCCCCTTTTAAAGAAGGCGTGAAACATTCACATTTTGATCATCCGTCTTGAGTTTCATTTGTTCTAGGCATCTAGGGTAATTCAAGCATTTGGGCGAATAGCCACTTATCAATGAGTGCATACCATGTATGTCTTTCTGTGATTGGGTTAGCTCACTCAGAATGATATTTTCCAGTTCCAACCATTTGCCTACGAATTTCATAAAGCCGTTGTTTTTGATAGCTGAGTAATATTCCATTGTGTAGATGTACCACATTTTCTGTATCCACTCCTCTGTTGAAGGGCATCTGGGTTCTTTCCAGCTTCTGGCTATTATAAATAAGGCTGCGATGAACATAGTGGAGCACGTGTCTTTTTTATATGTTGGGGCATCTTTTGGGTATATGCCCAAAAGAGGTATAGCTGGATCCTCAGGCAGTTCAATGTCCAATTTTCTGAGGAACCTCCAGACTGATTTCCAGAGTGGTTGTACCAGTCTGCAATCCCACCAACAATGGAGGAGTGTTCCTCTTTCTCCACATCCTCACCAGCATCTGCTGTCACCTGAGTTTTTGATCTTAGCCATTCTCACTGGTGTGAGGTGAAATCTCAGGGTTGTTTTGATTTGCATTTCCCTTATGACTAAAGATGTTGAACATTTCTTTAGGTGTTTCTCAGCCATTCGGCATTCCTCAGCTGTGAATTGTTTGTTTAGCTCTGAACCCCATTTTTAATAGGGTTATTTGTCTCCCTGCGGTCTAACTTCTTGAGTTCTTTGTATGTTTTGGATATAAGGCCTCTAGCTGTTGTAGGATTGGTAAAGATCTTTTCCCAATCTGTTGGTTGCCGTTTTGTCCTATCCACAGTGTCCTTTGCCTTACAGAAGCTTTGCAGTTTTATGAGATCCCATTTGTTGATTCTTGATCTTAGAGCATAAGCCATTGGTGTTTTGTTCAGGAAATTTTTTCCAGTGCCCATGTGTTCCAGATGCTTCCCTAGTTTTTCTTCTATTAGTTTGAGTGTGTCTGGTTTGATGTGGAGGTCCTTGATCCACTTGGACTTAAGCTTTGTACAGGGTGATAAGCATGGATCGATCTGCATTCTTCTACATACCGACCTCCAGTTGAACCAGCACCATTTGCTGAAAATGCTATCTTTTTTCCATTTGATGGTTTTGGCTCCTTTGTCAAAAATCAAGTGCCCATAGGTATGTGGGTTCATTTCTGGGTCTTCAATTCTATTCCATTGGTCTATCTGTCTGTCTCTGTACCAATACCATGCAGTTTTTATCACTATTGCTCTGTAATACTGCTTGAGTTCAGGGATAGTGATTTCCCCTGAAGTCCTTTTATTGTTGAGGATAGTTTTAGCTATCCTGGGTTTTTTGTTATTCCAGATGAATTTGCAAATTGTTCTGTCTAACTCTTTGAAGAATTGGATTGGTATTTTGATGGGGATTGCATTGAATCTGTAGATCGCTTTTGGTAAAATGGCCATTTTTACTATATTGATCCTGCCAATCCATGAGCATGGGAGATCTTTCCATCTTCTAAGGTCTTCTTCAATTTCTTTCTTCAGTGTCTTGAAGTTCTTATTGTACAGATCTTTTACTTGCTTGGTTAAAGTCACACCGAGGTACTTTATATTATTTGGGTCTATTATGAAGGTTGTCGTTTCTCTAATTTCTTTCTCGGCTTGTTTCTCTTTTGTGTAGAGGAAGGCTACTGATTTATTTCAGTTAATTTTATACCCAGCCACTTTGCTGAAGTTGTTTATCAGCTGTAGTAGTTCTCTGGTGGAACTTTTGGGATCGCTTAAATATACTATCATATCATCCGCAAATAGTGATATTTTGACTTCTTCTTTTCCGATCTGTATCCCCTTGACCTCCTTTTGTTGTCTGATTGCTCTGGCTAGAACTTCAAGAACTATATTGAATAAGTAGGGAGAGAGTGGGCAGCCTTGTCTAGTCCCTGATTTTAGTGGGATTGCTTCAAGTTTCTCTCCATTTAGTTTAATGTTAGCAACTGGTTTGCTGTATATGGCTTTTGCTATGTTTAGGTATGGGCCTTGAATTCCTATTCTTTCCAGGACTTTTATCATGAAGGGGTGTTGAATTTTGTCAAATGCTTTCTCAGCATCTAATGAAATGTTCATGTGGTTTTGTTCTTTCAGTTTGTTTATATAATGGATCACATTAATGGTTTTCCGTATATTAAACGATCCCTGCATGCCTGGGATGAAGCCTACTTGATCATGGTGGATGATTGTTTTGATGTGCTCTTGGATTCGGTTTGCCAGAATTTTATTGAGTATTTTTGCGTCGATATTCATAAGGGAAATTGGTCTGAAGTTCTCTTTCTTTGTTGGGTCTTTGTGTGGTTTAGGTATAAGAGTAATTGTGGCTTCATAGAAGGAATTCGGTAGTGCTCCATCTGTTTCAATTTTGTGGAATAGTTTGGATAATATTGGTATGAGGGCTTCTATGAAGGTCTGATAGAATTCTGCACTAAACCCGTCTGGACCTGGGCTCTTTTTGGTTGGGAGACCTTTTATGACTGCTTCTATTTCCTTAGGAGTTATGGGGTTGTTTAACTGGTTTATCTGTTCCTGATTTAACTTCGGTACCTGGTATCTGTCTAGGAAATTGTCCATTTCCTGCAGATTTTCAAGTTTTGTTGAATATAGGCTTTTATAGTAAGATCTGATGATTTTTTGAATTTCCTCTGAATCTGTTGTTATGTCTCCCTTTTCATTTCTGATTTTGTTAATTTGGATACACTCTCTGTGTCCTCTTGTTAGTTTGGCTAAGGGTTTATCTATCTTGTTGATTTTCTCAAAGAACCAACTTTTGGTTCTGTTGATTCTTTCTATGGTCCTTTTTGTTTCTACTTGGTTAATTTCAGCTCTGAGTTTGATTATTTCCTGCCTTCTACTCCTCCTGGGTGTGTTTGCTTCTTTTTGTTCTAGAGCTTTTAGGTGTGCTGTCAAGCTGCTGACATATGCTCTTTCCTGTTTCTTTCTGCAGGCACTCAGCGCTATGAGTTTTCCTCTTAGCACAGCTTTCATTGTGTCCCATAAGTTTGGGTATGTTGTAACTTCATTTTCATTAAATTCTAAAAAGTCTTTAATTTCTTTCTTTATTTCTTCCTTGACCAGGTTATCATTGAGTAGAGCATTGTTCAGTTTCCACGTATATGTGGGCATTCTTCCCTTATTGTTATTGAAGACCAGTTTTAGGCTGTGGTGGTCTGATAGCACGCATGGGATTATTTCTATCTTTCTGTACCTGTTGAGGCCCGTTTTTTGACCAATTATATGGTCAATTTTGGAGAAAGTACCATGAGGAGCTGAGAAGAAGGTATATCCTTTTGCTTTAGGATAGAATGTTCTATAAATATCCGTTAAGTCCATTTGGCTCATGACTTCTCTTAGTCTGTCTACGTCTCTGTTTAATTTCTGTTTCCATGATCTGTCCATTGATGAGAGTGGGGTGTTGAAATCTCCTACTATTATTGTGTGAGGTGCAATGTGTGTTTTGAGCTTTAGTAAGGTTTCTTTTACGTATGTAGGTGCCCTTGTATTTGGGGCATAGATATTTAGGATTGAGAGTTCATCTTAGTGGATTTTTCCTTTGATGAATATGAAGTGTCCTTCCTTATCTTTTTTGATGAATTTTAGTTGAAAATTGATTTTATCTGATATTAGAATGGCAACTCCAGCTTGCTTCTCCCGACCATTTGCTTGGAAAGTTGTTTTCCAGCCTTTCACTCTGAGGTAGTGTCTGTCTTTGTCTCTGAGGTGTGTTTCTGTAGGCAGGAGAATGCAGGGTCCTCGTTGCGTATCCAGTTTGTTAATCTATGTCTCTTTATTGGGGAGTTGAGGCCATTGATGTTGAGAGATATTAAGGAATAGTGATTATTGCTTCCTGTCATATTCATATTAGGATGTGAGGTTATGTTTGTGTGCTTTTCTTCTCTTTGTTTTGTTGCCAAGACGATTAGTTTCTTGCTTCTTCTAGGGTATAGCTTGTCTCCTTATGTTGGGCTTTACCATTTATTATCCTTTGTAGTGCTGGATTTGTAGAAAGATATTGTATAAATTTGGTTTTGTCATGGCATATCTTGGTTTCTCCATCTATGTTAATTGAGAGTTTTGCAGGAAACAGTAACCTGGGCTGGCATTTGTGTTCTCTTAGGGTCTGTATTACATCTGTCCAGGATCTTCTGGCCTTCATAGTTTCTGGCAAAAAGTCTGGTGTGATTCTGACAGGTCCGCCTTTATATGTTACTTGACCTTTTTCCCTTACTGCTTTTAATATTCTTTCTTTATTTTGTGCGTTTGGTGTTTTGACTATTATGTGACGGGAGGTGTTTCTTTTCTGGTCCAATCTATTTGGAGTTCTGTAGGCTTCTTGTATGCCTATGGGTATCTCTTTTTTTAGGTTAGGGAAGTTTTCTTCTATGATTATGTTGAAGATATTTACTGGTCGTTTGAGCTGGGAGTCTTGACTCTCTTCTATACCTATTATCCTTAGGTTTGATCTTCTCATTGAGTCCTGGATTTCCTGTATGTTTTGGACCAGTAGCTTTTTCTGCTTTACATTATCTTTGACAGTTGAGTCAATGATTTCTATGGAATCTTCTGCTCCTGAGATTCTCTCTTCCATCTCCTGTATTCTGTTGGTGAAGCTTGTATCTACAGCTCCTTGTCTCTTCTTTTGGTTTTCTATATCCAGGGTTGTTTCCATGTGTTCTTTCTTGATTGCTTCTATTTCCATTTTTAATTCCTTCAACTGTTTGATTGTGTTTTCCTGGAATTCTTTCAGGGATTTTTGTGACTCCTCTCTATGGGCTTCTACTTGTTTATTTATGATTTCCTGGAATTCTTTCAGGGATTTTTGTGACTCCTCTCTATGGGCTTCTACTTGTTTAATTATGTTTTCCTGGAATTCTTTCAGGCATTTTTGTGATTCCTCTCTGTAGGCTTCTACTTGTTCTCTAAGGGAGTTCTTCACGTCTTTCTTGAAGTCCTCCAGCATCATGATCAAATATGATTTTGAAACTAGATCTTGCTTTTCTGGTGTGTTTGGATATTCCATGTCTGTTTTGGTGGGAGAATTGGGCTCCAATGGTGCCATGTAGTCTTGGTTTCTGTTGCTTGGGTTCCTGCGCTTGCCTCTCGCCATCAGATTATCTCTAATGTTACTTTGTCCTGCTATTTCTGACAGTGGCTACACTGCCCTATAAGCCTGTGTGTCAGGAGTGCTGTAGACCTGTTTTCCTTCAGCCTGTTATGGCGACAGAGTGTTCTGCTTTCGGGCGTGTAGTTTTCCCTCTCTACAGGTCTTCAGCTGTTCCTGTGGGCCTGTGTCTTGAGTTCACCAGACAGGTCACTTGCAGCAGAAAAGTTGGTCTTACCTGTGGTCCTGAGGCTCAAGTTTGCTCGCGGGGTGCTGCCCAAGAGCTCTCCGTGGCAGCAGCAACCAGGAAGATCTGTGCCGCCGTTTCCGGGAGCTTCAGTGCACCAGGGTTCCAGATGGCCTTTGGTGTTTTCCTCTGGCGTCCGAGATGTGTATGCAGAGTGCAGTCTCTTCTGGTTTCCCAGGCGTGTCTGCCTCTCTGAGGGTTTAGCTCACCCTCCCACGGGATTTGGGTGCAGAGAAC
The DNA here is from genome assembly GCF_021556685.1 of Rattus norvegicus. Lineage (NCBI taxonomy): Eukaryota > Metazoa > Chordata > Mammalia > Rodentia > Muridae > Rattus > Rattus norvegicus. The sequence goes on from NC_141537.1 coordinate 7,113,132, forward strand.
TGTTTACCCTGTCTGTTTCCTTCAGGTTCCGGAGGTGTCTCAGACGCAGTGGTCCTGCCGCTCCTGGGCCCTCCCCCACGGGAACCCAGAGGCCTTATACAGTTTCCTCTTGGGCCAGGGATGTGGGCAGGGGTGGGCAGTGTTGGTGGTCTCTTCCGCTCTGCAGCCTCAGGAGTGCCCACCTGACCAGGCGGTCGGGTCTCTCTCCCAAGGTGTCTGGGAGCAGAGAGCTACTGCAGGCCGGGATCCGCGGGTGTGGGACTCCCGGTAAACACAGGAGGTGCCCGGTCCTAGAGGAATTCTGCCTCTGTGTGTCCCGAGATCACCAGACATGTCTCTTGCAGCAGAAAAGTTGGTCTTACCTGTGTTCCCGAGGCTCAAGTTTGCTCGAGAGGTGCTGCCCAAGAGCTCTCCGTGGCAGCAGCAACTGCTTTCTACTTTCTATGAACCATTCTAGGCACATTACAGAGGTGGATTCATGCAGTATTTGTCCTTTTGGATTGGTCTATTTCATTGGGCATAATATCGTCAAGGTTCTTGTATATTGTAGCATGTGATCAAATGTTCCTATTTCCAAGGATGAAAACATATTTTATAAATAGATCCCCTTTGGTTTACTCATTCAGGTGGCTATAGCCAGATGAATGGCTTCTACTTTTGGTCATGAGTATTTCTACAACATTAGTTGGAGTCCCTGCTTTTCTTTTTGAGACTATCATCAACAGGCAGAGGACAGAGATTCAGTCTCTATAACAAAGGGCAGTGCTCAACAGTGATGCTGTCCATGTAGGTTTTAAAAGTGAGGTTGTATATTTTGCTTCTAGATACTGGAGACAGAAGGAGAAGGGACAAGAAGGAGTTCAATATGTCCATTGTAAGACTGGAAGGTATTTCCTTTGTGGAGATGGGTCTAGGAGTTGCAGGCAGGGACAGAAAGCCAAAGACCTAGGTTTGGATCTTTGTATTCTGAGCTGTTCCCTAGATGTTCAGGTTGGGGAGACAGCAACCAGACACATGAAGTCAAACCTCCAGGAGTTGCTGGGTGTGAAGATAGGCAAGCCTGTGACAAATATCTTCACTTGGGTATAAGACTAGAAGGTGGATGTAAACCTTATGAACATTGAACCAGGTCCTGGCATTCAAATGCAGCTAAATACTTGGGAAGTACCTGGGACTATGCAGTGTAGAAAGGAAGCAGTGTTACAGAAAGGCTCCTCCATTCCTCAACCACTGGCATTGATGCTTTATTGTTGTCATCTGTCTCTTGAGGCTATGCTTTGTTTTCTTGTCCATTTCTTCCTGCAGCAAACAAGTATCTCCCACTCAGGACATCCTTAGAAATTAACATTTTTTCCAGTCACGGTGATGTCTAGTCAAAGACTTCAGGCTGGCCAGGAGCCATGGCACATGATGATTGACATGCTTCAGCTCAAGACCAGTGAATAAAATTTCTTCCTGTGAAGACATCCATTGTATTTGGTCTAGTAGGAGGACTCCAGGCATTTCTCATATGAGGCTGACAGAATACCACAACTGGTATAGTGTCCTCAATGTGAACCCTCTTATGGCTAGAATAATCTCCCAGCCCTAAGAAGTAGCCTCTGCCTCTGCTCAGTAGTCAGTTTAGCTTTTGCCTATTTTTTCTGTAAAGACTTAATGTGCAATATGTATGTATGTAGGTGTGTGTTCTATGTTGTGGTGTGTGTGTGTATGTGTGTGTGTGTGTGTGTGTGTATGTGTATGCACCTGAATGGTACCCAAGGATGCCAGAAGAGGGCTTCAGATATCCTGCATGTCAATGTAACACAAGCTCCAGGATTCTTTTAGAAGACAGAATTTAAAATTAACTCAAACAAATCAGTAATCTTCCTCTACTCAAAGGATAAACAGGCTGAGGAAGAAATTAGGGGAAAAACACCCTTCACAATAGTCAAAAATAATATAATACCTTGGTGTGACTCTAACCACTCAAGTGAAAGATCTGTATAACAAGTCCCTGAAGAAAGAAATTGAAGAAGATCTCAGAAGATGGAAAGATCTCCCATACTCATGGATTGGCAGGATTAATGTCAAAAAATAGCTATCTCCATGAAAATTCTAACTCAATTCTTCATAGACTTAGAAAGAACAATTTGCCAATTCATTTGGAATAACAAAAAACCCAGGATAGCAAAAACTATTCTCAACAATAAAAGAACTTCTGGAGGAATCACCATCCCTAACATCAAGCAGTATTACAGAGCAATAGTGATAAAAACTGCACGCTATTGGTACAGAGACAGGCCGGTAGATCAATGGAATAGAATTGAAGACCCAGAAATGAACCCACACACCTGTGGTCACTTGATCTTTGACAAAGAAACTGAAACCATCCAGTGGAAAAAAGACAGTATTTTCAACAAATGGTGCTGGTTCAACTGGTAGTCAGCATGTAGAAGAATGCAAATGAATCCATTCTTAACACCTTGTACAAAGGTCAAGTCCAAAGTTAAAGATCAAGAGGACCAAGAATCTCTACATAAAACCAGATACACTCAAACTAGTAGAAGAGAAAGTGGGGGAAGAGCCTTGAACACATGGGCACAGGGGAAAATTTCCTGAACAATGGCTTATGCGCTAAGATCAAGAATGGATAAATGGGACCCCATAAAACTGCAAAACTTCTTTAAGGCGAATGACACTGTTATTAGGACAAAACAGCCACCAACAGATTGGAAAAAGATCTTTACCAATCCTACATCTGATAGAGGGCTAATATCCAATACATATAAAGAACTCAAGAAATTAGACTCCAGAAAATTCAATAACCCTACTTGAAAACAGGGTACTGAACGAAACGAAGAATTCTCAACTGAGGAATATCAGATGGCAGAGCAGTACCTAAAGAAATATTTGACATCCTTAGTGATCAGTTGAGAATTCTTCATTTCATACCCTGTTTTCAAGCAAGGTGTTAAGAAAGGATGGCCTTTTGGGGCCTCAATGAGAGGAGAGGCCCTTGGTCCTGTGAAGGACCCAGAATAGGGAAATGCCTGGTCAGGGAAGCCGGTGGGAGTGGGTGGGTTGATGGGAGAGCAACCTCATGGAAGCAGTGGGAGGGGGAAGGGATAGGAAGTTTCTGGAGAGGAAAATGGGAAAGGGGATAACATTTGAAATGTAAATAAAGAAAATATCCAATAAAAATTATCAAAAACATTTTAAATAGAAAAAAAATAAAAGAAGACAACTTCAGTTAAGAAAATGTTCCCACCAGATTAGACTATGAACAAACCTTTGGTGTGTCTTCCTGATTGATGATTGACATGGAGGGCCTGGCCCAGCTCTCTGGGGGTGGACCCATCTTTGGGTTGTTAGTCCTGGGTGCTATAAGAAAGCAGACTGGGCAAACCATGAGGAGAAAGCTAGTAAGCAGCATTCTTCCATGGCCTCTGCATCAGTTTCTGCCACCAGGTTCCTGTCTGGAGTTTCTGTCTGAATATAAATTGAAAGATAACATAAACCCTTTTCTCCCCAAGTATTTGTTGTATCACAAGTATTTTATTTTATCACAGCAAAATAAACCATAGGACAAGCTGTAAGTGTTCTTAATGACCGAGCTGTCTATCCAGTCCCCTTTTCCTGTTTTAGATGACACCATAGCAACCAGTAAGTCTGACCTGCTTTAGCTACACCCTCCTCTAAGTCTTCCCTCTTTCAAGGGCAGTCCAGGATCAGCTCTTTGTGGCACCTCTTCTTAATCACTGCTACCTGTGTGTACACTTTCTTTCTAGGAAAGCTCACAGCATTTTGGGCCAGCATTAAATCACTTGGACATAGAATTTTGTGATTCTATAGGAATGACTTGCTTGCTAGCTCAGGTGATAAGGATGTCTGTGGAAGGAGAAGTTCCTTATGTGTTTGGTCTTCTGCCCTATTTTCTAGCCCAGTAGTGGGTAGACGAGAGAGGGGGCATCTGTGGAGAGGGTATAGGTTTGCATTTTGTACATCTTATAAACTGCAGTGTCTCAAGTGCATGGTTTGTATTAAGAGACACAAAAAGCTTCTGGGGAATGCAACCTATCATTTTGGCCACTGTGATCTATCTTGGTGCAAACGGTGCTCACTGATGGTGGCTCAAGTGTAAAGATGGAGCTCCTGTGTGTTCGCATGTGAGTATGCACTCATGTGGCAATCTAGCTATGGATTGGTACCAGAGATCTGGAGCTATTTGTTAAGGACTGCCTGTTAAATGAAGGAGAACTCTCCCCCTACTTCCTGCCCACTTGTGAGTTTCCCCCAGGGTCAAATGTTTATAGACTAGGGGCATTGGTAAGTTGGAGGAATTTGGTTTCAGTTGGCTCAAGTGTTAACTGAGCAATGCCTGAGAGATATGTGCACATTCTGTTGGTCTGGAGCAAATGTGAAGGCTTCTGGATATCTGGTGGAGAACTGTGGGGTGCAAGTGCAGAGGCCTCTTCATATTGCACTGAATGTGACTGCTGTCCTGGGCCTTGCTATGGCCTTGCGGCATGGTACCCCAGGCTTCTCCAAGAATCAAGGTCTTATTTCTTCAGCTCGACCCACCATGCTAGGTCTTGCAATAACCCTGTGAGGTAGTGGTCCAGATCTTAGGAATTAAGGATTTACTCTGCCATTACAAGAAAGTGAATTAGCAGATGATTCTTGTTCTCGCACTCAAGGGGACAGACATGCCTAGAGCATATCTCTTCTTTGTAGAAATGATATTCACAAACTGATGGGGTGAGTGTACAGAGCCTGGCATTGCGCCCATGAGGGAGACTTCTAAAGAGCTGGCCTGGTTCTGAGCTCATGGTGACTGCGGCCTGCTTACTTCTTGTCTCTCCATGGGCTTTGATTCTAAGGTCTTCTGCACATGTCCCACATGTAATCTTCATCTCGGAGTTTGCTTCTCATTTGGGTTTGAGATAGCCCTCAAAGGCATCTTCCGATCACTGACCGTGCTTTTGTCAGCATGTATCTGATAAGCCAACATCTTGTTCCACCCGCCTATTTTCCACCAAAAATAGTCACAGACTATTTTAGCAAATTGTACTCAATTATAATCCATCCTAGATGTGCCAGTTGGTGTAAACGAAGTAAACCGGCCCTGCACTGTTTTCGTAGGTGTTAAAACACACTGGTGTGGCACTGTCAGTGGTCAGTCTTCAAGATGAGGCTGTTCGTCACTCTCTAGGGCTCATGCTTTCCAGTGCACAGTGAACCACCTGAGCTCCCTCTGGGTCAGAATGCTGCAAGAGGCCCTGAGTGCTATGGCCACAGACTGTCGCCACACTGGCATTTATTCCCCAAGCTTTAGTTCGGACTGTTAGCCTTCTCTTAGTTGATCTTAGAGCTCACCCACTACAAAAACATTACAGCAGAGTGGTGGGGGCAGATTGCATGGTAAGCTCCTTGGAGCCAGAGCGGGGTTTACAGGATGCTTCTGTAAGCCATAGTGTTTTCTCACACCCTGCCTGGTTCATAACAGGCTTCCTGAATACTTCCTCAAAAAATAAAAGGAAGCTGGTTCACACTCTGGGTCTCAAGCTGGTGTTGTGCAGGCCTTAAGTGGTTACCAGGGAAAGGTAGGCCTGCAAGAATCTCTTTCAAGACTCTTGGTCTCCTGGGAATTCTATACCTGAATAGTAACCTAGCAGGGATCGGATTGCAAGGCAGAAGTCATCTTCTGAGGGTTAATAGCATTCTTCAAGTTTTATTTAGTAACCTCCCTTTATAAAGCTACTTTTTTTCCCTTCTAAGTGAGAAACAAAACCAGAATTCTACCTGGAGTTAACCCTAAGCAAACAGTGGTGTGCATAATGGATTATGGCAGCTGAAACCTGAGCAGGTCCCACCCTTAGCAAAGGACCAAGCAGCCAAGTTTGCCTTTGATGGCCTCACCCCTCGCTGGCTGACTCCACCTGCACCAAGATCACTCTCCCTGAGGTTGTCTCCATGAACTTCAAAGCTGGGACTCCACCCACAGAGTGGCTCCACCTAGCCAGAGATGTAGGCAGAACCTTTCAAGGAGCCAAATTAGCAGCTTCAAGAATCAGCATTAGTTTCTTCTTGCTGCTGGTTGGCTTTGAACTCTCTATCACAGTTTTCTTTCTGCCATTGGCTTTGAACTTCAGTGCTTCAGTGCCTGAATTATCTTGTTATAACTGCATCGACACCTGCCAAACAGCTGCTGAAATACCAGTTACTTCCTTGCTTGGAAAGAGAAGCACATCCTCCCTATCTTTAAGTTACCTTATTAATACTAGGCTGCTGGGAGCTGGGGAGAGAGTGCTTAGAGGTAAATCACTAGTTGTTCTTGCAGAAGTTCCAGGCTCAGTTTCTAGCACCCATGTGGTAGCATACAACTTGTCTGTAACTCTAGTTCTTGGGGATCTTATGCCTTTAGGGGCACTAGGCACACATGGTGCTTATACTTGTATTCTAGCAAAACAACCACATGTGTAAAGTAATTAGTAAATAAAATTTAAACTCTAGGCTGATAAGGGCTGGACATATTGCTCAGTGTTGTAGCATCTGCTGGATATGCTCAATCCATAGTACCACCAAAGTAAATGGAAGAGAGGGAAGAGGAAAAGGCAGAGGGGGGAGGAGGAGGAGGAGGAGGAGGAAGAGGAGGAGGAGGAGGAGGAGGAGGGAGAGGAGGAGGAGGAGGAAAAGAGAGAGGAGAGAGGAGAGAGGAGAGAGGAGAGAGGAGAGAGGAGAGAGAGAGAGAGAGAGAGAGAGAGAGAGAGAGAGAGAGAGAGAGAGAGAGAACACCTTTAGGGATTATTTTTGGGCTGGAGATGTAGCTCAAAAGCAAACCTTAAAAACAAAACAAAAGTTGAGGTTGCAGGAGCATATTGATATTGTCCTCTGAGAGGCTCTACCCAGTAGCTGACTCAGACGGATGCACAAACCCACAGCTAAACAGTGGATAGAGCTTGGGGATTCTTATAGAAGAATAGGAGGAAGGATTGAGGTCCCTGAAGGGGGTTAGAACTTCACAGGAAGACCAACAGAGCAAACTAACCTGGACCCTTTGGGCTCTCAGAGTATGAACCTCCAACCAAAGAACAAATATGGGCTGAACTTAGGCCTCCCTGCATAGATGTAGCAGATGTACATGTAGATCTTCATGTAGGTACCAGATGACTGGAACAAGGACTATCCCCAAAGTTGTTGCCTGTAGGTGGAATATATTCTTATAGCTGGGCTGCCTTTCTGGCCTCAGTGGCAGAGGAAGTGCCTGGCCTCCGAGGTACTTGAAATGCCAGGGTAGGGCAGATACCTGGAGTGGCACCTGCTCAGAGAAGAGGAGGGAGGATGAAGAAAGGATGGCAGGGAGGGGGGTCAGTGAGCATGATGTAAGATGAATAAGCAAAAAAAAAAACCCAAAATTAAATTAAAATAAAAAAGGAGGTTAGGTTGCAAGGACAGCAATAGGGAAAATAATAGACTGGGGAAATCCAGATTTATCCTTGAGGCTTGCCTGGGATTAGAGCTTTTCCTCTTCACCAGGTCATTGAGGAAGAAATGTCCCCCATTTTTTGGACCCTTTAGGGCATTCTACCTCACCATTTTCTCTTCTTGCTACTCTGTCAGTATGACTTGCAAAGCCAGACCAAGTACATAGGGGCTGTGCACACACACCTGAGCATTTCACTTGCAAAGTGTACAGAAAGTTTGCTGCTGCTGAAACAAAACGAAGTTACCTAAAGTCTGCCCTTGTTGAGTGCAGAAATGTTTAAAAGGCAACATGGAACTTCCATATAGAGTCCTTGTCTCCTGAATGTGGACTGCCAACCAAAAAATGAAAAATGAGCTTCTGCGGGGGATAAACAGGGCTCTTTGGGTGAGTCTGTAGCTACTGTGACTGATGTCCCGTTCATAGATTGTGATAGAAAAAGGACCAGAGTCTTGGGAAATATCTGGGCTTGTCCTGGTTCTATGGCATTGGGTGGGTTAATTGTTCCTATTGAAAATTTCTTAATCCATTCCAAATCTCCACACATTATCCCATTCTTGAAGGCCCAGCTCAGATTTTCCTTAGTGGATATGTTTTGGAGATTCTCCCTCTGGTGGATTTGTGTTGTAGTGAGGGGTAGTAATGACAGTATGACAGCAACTGTCCTAAGCGCCCAAAGTCCTTTCCAGAAAAGAGTTAGGTAAATGTGTGTCCTCCTTTGGACCTGGCTTCAGGATGAGGAGGTGAGTCATTGGCTCTCATTGAGTAGATGACTATGGTATATGTGGGGACAGTGCCAGGATTCAAGAGAGGCCCCAGGATGGATGGAATGTCCAGAAAGAACGCAGGATGGCTCTGGAGGTCACAGTGCAAGGCCATTTCAGTGCTGATGGCTGGCACATTTCCGCATTTGAAGACTTTTCTACAGAAACTATAGAAAATTGTGTGTCAGGCTGGGAATGGGTGTGGTAGGGAGTTTAGTCACTTTAGTTGTGTGACAGGAACCTGAGGTGAGACAGACAGATCATTATATTAATAGCTTTCTGATTCTTCTGTTTCTTAATATTGTAATTTCTATCCTAATGACTTCAGCCACAATTTCTTCCCCAGTAATTAAGAAATCTAGAAAGTTCTGGGCCCTGAGATTAAAATCTCTACAGCACAAGCCTTCCTCATGAATAGACTCTTCTCCAGTTCATCCTGCAGGCCTGCAGGTAATGTCTCTCCTTAGCCCTGGCTGATGATATGGTTCTAGGACATGCAGCCAATTTGCTTTTAATCTCCTTGTGGGGATATCAATGTGGGCTTCTCTGAGATCTCACTTCTCTCCTGTTGATGCTACAGTCTATTCTGTAGTTGACAGCTCTCCCAAGGGTACTGTCCTTCTCACTTGACCCTACCTGTACAGGGAGATGGGCCTCCACTGTCCCTACCCTAAGTGTCTTTTCCTCTTCCTTAGTCCTCAGAAGTCTGTCTGAAGTCACTGTTTACCACATGTTTATGTTTATGCTTCTCATACAGGTCCAGGATAGCTCCAATGGCCCCCACTCTACTGTTCTTAAGTCCTACTCTTGGAGTAACATCTCTTTTAGGGCAAGGTCCATAGCTGTGCATTTGCATTGTTGGCTCGAGAAAACCTGACTTGTATTGCACAGGGGCCCACTTAAAGGAAGGCTGCACTTTTTTAGTAAACTAGATGATAATTGATGACACCTTCTCAGGGCAAAGGTGTGAGTAGAGAAGACAGAGCTTCTGTGTGAGATGGATTGGCCCTTCCCCCATGAAATCCACCTGCAATACACTTGGCTCTGTATTGTGGTTTGTCTGTGCTCTTCCTTCAGGCTCAGACATCTCTCCCTCTCGTCCTGCTATGCCATTCAGACTGGGAGCAGTAGTTCCTACTTCCCTTACAGTTTATCTTGTCCTGTTGTTTAACTATCTGTGTCTTTTGCAGCTCTACTCTCTAAGCCCTCACTGTCAACTGTGTCATGGCTTTGGAACATGGTAATTCACATCTGTTAAAAGTGGACTGGACAGCATTCAGCTATTAAACAAACTGTATTGTGGCCAATGGCCTTAACCCTTGAGCGCCTTGAAGTCATGCCCTGGAAACTTAACCAAGCATGAATTCTGATGACTTGGCTGGGAATAAAGAAGGGACTTCAGATGTATTGAAGATTGGGTGAGAAAGGAATGCTCTTGATGTTATCTTGTACAGCAGGCAGTGGCATCTTTTGGCATCTTATATGTTACCATGCTCTTTCTCAGCTACAATTTGGTGTCATAAAAGCTGCAGCATGTGCTTCCCCCAGGTAACTTTATGGGCGTCAGCCAGGGTTACTAGGGGAGTTCCCCTTCTATCACTTGCTGAAGGAACACATTCCATGCACACATAACAGGGAGAAACACCTGTCATTGCCAACCATAGAACCTGATTATCTTACTTCTTCACCTAACATTGTATGGACCTTCCTGAGGGCCAGTGTATGGGTGACTCATGGAACTGGGGAAATAAATCCCATCTTTGCATTCTGAAATTCCCTCTGCTCACCTCAGTTCAAGTACTTTGGGCTCCCTTCTCCCAAGTAGATGACTTCCTCCAAGACTGGCTTCACAGTCTTTCCACTGTGAGCCCCCATATTATAGTATTGCTGCCATCCCACTCTTGTGGCCATGAGAACGGTATACATTTCATTTTGATGTACAAACAGGTAACAGAGAAATACCACAAGAGTTACAACTGCACTCTATGTACCATGAAGATGATGCCATGGTTTCTAAGACATTATGCTACCTACTTACATATATTTTTCTTTCTTTGTCTTTAACATGTATGTATGATGCATACATGTCTGTAGTATGTACATATATAGTATATATATATGCATGTATATGTAGTGTATATATATAGTATATATACATGCATGTATGTAGTATGTTTATTTATGTGTGTATATGGGAACATGTGTACCACTGCATATATTTGGAGTTCAGAAGAAAACTTCACCTTGCACCTTGTTTGAGACAGCCTCAGAGGACAATTTCCACCTTGCACCTTGTTTGAGATAGCCTCTTTGTTGTTCAGCAGACTATCAAGCCTTCTTCTGTTTCTGTCTCCTATCTTAGCATATGGGCACAGGATTCCATCTGTGCTACCACACCCAGCTTTACTGAGTCACCTCTCTAGCTCCTGGCTTCATACTTCTCTGGGGGAAAAGCTTATCGAGTATTGTAAGCTGTTATACTTCTAGTAATTTAGGTGTTCTTCACTTAAATGTCCCTGGGCTGCTCGGTTTCCCTAAATGGATTTTTAAGGTATTGGGCTGAATTTTTAAGGAAGTTTCCAACACCAAATGTGGTTCACTCAATTACACAGCACTTTAATGTGACCAAAAGTATAGGAGATCAAAGCATGAACCTTTCTTCCTTCATGTTTATTTGATAATTGTTGGCCATTAAAAAGTTGGATTTGTGGAACCGGTCCCACAGCTCTCTGCACCCAAATCCCATGGGGGAGGGAGATGAACTCTCAGACATTCGGACAATACCAAGAGTTCAGGGGAGACCACCACTTGGCTCACATTCCTGACCCAAGAGGAACTTGCATAGTGGCCGCTGGATACAAGAATACAAGAGCAGTTAGCAGCAGGAACCTGCTGTTTTCTGCTTGTGCCCAGAACTGAACTAAACCAATCCACAGCTCACTGTACCCAAATCCCATGGGGAAGCGAGCTGGACCCTGAGAAGTGCAGACAATCCCGAGAACTCAGAGGAGACAACTACTTTTTGCCCACATTCCTGACCCAAGAGGAAATCATCTAGTACCATCTGTGCCCTCTGGGCACAGGGACCTAGGAGCAATCAGGGGCAGGACCTCATTTATCAGAATACATATATATATATATATATATATATATATATATATATATATGCATCAGAGCTCATTTCTCCCACCAAAGCAAATACTGGATATACAAACACACCAGAAAAGCGAGATGTGGATTTAAAATCTCATCTTATGATGATGATAGAGGACTTTAAGAAGGACATAAATCACTCTCTTAAAGAAATACAGGATAGCATAAGAAAACAAGTAGAAGCCCTTAAAAAATTACAGGAAATCCCTTAAAGAATTACAGGGAAAAACAACCAAACAGTTGAAGGAATTGAGCAAAACCATCCAGGATCTAAAAATTGAAATAGAAATGATAAAGAAAGCACAAAGGGAAACAACTCTGCAGATAGAAAACCTAGAAAAGAAACCAGGAGTCATAGATACAAGCATCATCAACAGAATACAAGAGATAGAAGAAAGAATCTCAGGGGCAGAAGATACCATTGACACAACAGTCACAGATAATGCAAAACACAGAAAGCTCCTAGCCCAAAACATCCAGGAAATCCAGGATACAATGAGAAGATCAAACCTAAGGATAATAGAAATAGAAGGAAGTGAAGACTCCCAAATTAAAGGGCCAGTAAGTATCTTCAACAAAATTATAGAAGAAAACTTCCCTAACCTAAAGAAAGAGATGCCCATAAACATACAAGAAGCCTACAGAACTCCAAATAGATTGGACCAGAAAAGAAATTCCTCCAGTCACATAGTAATCAAAACACCAAATGGACAAAACAAAGAAAGAATTTTAAAAGCAGTAAGGGGGAAATGTCAAGTAACATATAAAAGCAGACCTGTGAGAATTACATCAGCCTTCTCACCAGAGACTATGAAAGCCAGAAGATCCTGGACAGATGTCATACAGACCCTAACAGAACACAGATACCATCCCAGGCTACTGTATCCAACAAAACTCTCAATTAATGTAGATTGAGAAACCAAGATATTCCACGAGAAAACCAAATTTACACATTATCTTTCTACAAATCCAGCCCTACAAAGGATAATAAATGGAAAAACTCCAATACAAAGAGGGAAACACCCTAGAAAAAGCAAGAAAGTAATCTCCTTGCAAGGAAACCAAAAGAAGATAGCCACACAAACATAATTCCACCTCTTACAACAAAAATAACAGATACAACAATCACTATTCCTTAATAGCTCTTAACATCAGTGGACTTAATTCTGCAATAAAAAGCCTGGATACATAAAGAGGATCCACATTTTGCTGCATACAGGAAACACATTTAAGAGACAAAGAAAGACACTACCTCAGAGTAAAAGTCTGGAAAATAATTTTCTAAGCAAATGGTCAGAAGAAAAAAACTGGAGTAGCCATTCTAATATCAAATAAAATCGAGTTTCAACCAAAAGTTATCAAAAAAGATAAGGAAGGACACTTCATACTCATCAAAGGAAAAATCCACCAAGAGAAACTCTCAATCCTAAATATCTATGCTCCAAATACAAGGGCATCTACATTCATAAATGAAACCTTACTAAAGCTCAAAGCACACATTGCACCTCACACAATAACAGTAGGAGATTTAAACACCCCACTCTCATCGATGGACAGTCATGGAAACAGAAATTATACAGAGACATAGAGAAACTAACAGAAGTTATGAACTGAATGGATTTAACAGATACTTATAGAACATTTCACCCAAAACCAAAAATATACCTTTTTCTCAGCACCTCATGGTATCTTCTCCAAAACTGACCACATAATCAGTCAGAAAACAGGCCTCAACAGATAGGAGAAGATTGAAATAATCCCATGCATCCTTTCAGATCACCACGGACTAAGGCTGATCTTCAATAACAACAAAAACGACAGAAAGCCTACATATACATGGAAGTTGAACAACAATGATAACTTGGTCAAGGAACAAATAAAGAAAGAAAGAAATTAAAGACTTTTTAGAATTTAATGAAAATGAAGGCACAACATACTCAAACTTCTGGGACACAACGAAAGCAGTGCTAAGAAGAAAACTCATAGCTCTGAGTACCTCCAAAAAGAAATAGGAGAGAGCATACATTAGCAGTTTGACAGCACACCTAAAAGCTGTAGAACAAAAGGAAGCAAATTCATTCAAGAGGATTAGAAGGCAGGAAATAATCAAACTCAGGGCTGAAATCAACCAAGTAGAAACAAAAAAGACTATACAAAGAATCAGCAAAACTAGGAGCTGGTTCTTCGAGAAAATCAACAAGATAGATAAACCCGGAGCCAGACTAACCAGGGGGCACAGAGAATGTATCCAAATTAACAAATTCAGAAATGAAAAGGGAGACATAGCAACAGAAAGTGAGGAAATTAAAAAAATCATCAGATCTTATATGCAGAATCAACTGGAACATCTGGAGGAAATGGACAATTTTCTAGACAGAAACCAGATACCAAAGTTAAATCAGCATCAGATAAAATACCTAAACAATCCCATAACTCCTAAAGAAATAGAAGCAGTTATTAAAAGTCTCCCAACCAAAAGAGCTCAGGACCAAATGGGTTTAGTGCAGAATTCTATCAGATCTTATACAAGTACTCTCCAAACAATTGCATAAAATAGAAACAGACAGAGCATTACTCAATTCCTTCTTTGAAGCCACAATTATGCATATACCTAAACCACACAAAGACCCAAAAAAGAAAGAGAACTTCAGACCAATATCCCTTATGAATATCTATGCAAAAATACTCAATAAAATTTTCTCAAACCAACTCCAAGAACACATCAAAATGATCATCCATCATGATCAAGTAGGCTTCATCGCAAGAATGCAGGGATGGTTCAATATATGGAAATCCAATAATGTAATGCACTATATAGACAAACACAAAGAAAACAAACCATGTGATCATTTCATTAGATGCTGAGAAAGCATTTGACAAAATTCAACACCCCTCATGATAAAATTCCTCAAATGATCAGGAACTCAAGGCCCATACATAAACGTAGTAAAAGCAATATACAACAAACCAGTAGCTAACATTCAACTAAATGGAGAGAAACTTGAAGCAACCAGATTAAAATCAGGGACTAGACAAGGCTGCCCACTCTCTCCCTACTTATTCAATACAGTACTCCAAGTCCTAGGCAGGGCAATCAGACAACAAAAGGTCAACAAAAAAGGTCAAAGGGATACAAATTGGAAGGGAAGAAGTCAAAACATCACTATTTGCAGATGTTATGATAGTTATACTTAAGTGACCCCAAAAGTTTCACCACAGAACTGACAAACAATGTCAGCAAAGTGGCTGGGTATAAAATTAACTCAAATAAGTAACCTTCATCTACTCAAAGGATAAACAGGCTGAGAAAGAAATTAGGGAAATGACCTCCTTCACAATAGTTCCAAATAACATAAAATACCTCCGTATGACTCTAACCAAGCAAGTGAAAGATCTGTATGACAAGAACTTCAAGTCTTTGAAGAAAGAAATTGAAGAAGATCAAGGAAGATGGAAAGACCTCCCATGCTCATGGATTGGCAGGATTAATATGGTAAAAATGGCCATTTTGCCAAAAGCAATCTACAGATTCAATGCGATCCCCATCACAATTCCATAGAGATAGAAAGAGCAATTTGCCAATTCATTTGGAATAACAAAAAACCCAGGGTAACAAAAACTATTCTCAACAATAAAAGAAATCATGGGGGAATCACCATCTCTGATCTCAAGCAGTATTACTGAACAATAGTGATAAAAACTGAATGGTAGTGGTAGAGACAGGCAGGCACATTAATGGAATAGAATTGATGACCCAGAAATGAAATGAACGCACACACCTATGGTCACTTGATTTTTGACAAAGGAGATAAAACCATCCAGTGGAAAAAAGATAGCATTTTCAACAAATGGTGCTGGTTCAACTGGTAGTTAGCATGTAGAAGAATGCAAATCGATCCATTCTTAAGTCCAAAAGTCCAAAAGTCCAAAGCTTAAGTCCAAGTAGTTCAAGGACCTCCACATCAAACCAGATACACTCAAACTAATAGAAACAAAAGTGGGGAAGAGTCTCAATCACATGGGCACTGGGGAAAATTTCCTGAACAACACACCAATGGCTTATGCTCTAAGATCAAGAATTGACAAATAGGACCTCAGAAAACTGCAAAGCTTCTGTAAGGTAAATGACACTGTCATTAGGACAAAATGGAAACCAACAGATTAGAGAAAGATCTTTACTAATCCTACATCTGATTGAGGGTTAATGTCCAAAATATACAAAGAACTCAAGAAGTTAGATTCCAGAGAGCCAAATAACCCTATTAAAATGGGGTACAGAGCTAAACAAAGAATTCTCAGCTTAGTTATATCGAATGGCTGAGAAGTATCTCAAGAAATTTCAACATCCTTAGTCATCAGGGAAATGCAAATCAAAACAACCCTGAGATTTCACCTCACACCAGTTACAATGGCTAAGGTCAAAAACTCAGGTGACAGCAGATGCTCGTGAGGATGTGGAGAAAGAGGAACACTCCTCCATTGTTGGTGGGATTGCAGACTGGTACAACCATTCTGGAAATCAGTGTGGAGGTTCCTCAGAAAATTGGACATTCCACTACCTGAGGACCCAGCTATACCTCTCCTGGGCATATACCCTAAAGATGCCCCAACATATAAAAAAGACACATGCTCCACTATGTTCATAGCAGCCTTATTTATAATAGCCAGAAGGTGGAAAGAACCCAGATGCCCCTCAACAGAGGAATGGATACAGAAAATGTGGTACATCTACACAATGGAGTACTACTCAGCTATAAAAAACAATGACTTTATGAAATTCATAGGGAAATGAATGGAACTAGAAAATATCATCCTGCATGAAGTAACCCAAGCACTGAAAAACACACATGGTATGCACTCACAGATAAGTGGATATTATGTTAGCCCAAAAGCTCGAATTACCCAAAATATAATCCACAGACCACATGAAGCTCAAGAAGGACAACCAAAGTGTGAATGCTTCAGTCCTTCTTAAAAAGGGAAACAAAGGGGTTGGGGATTTAGCTCAGTGGTAGAGCGCTTGCCTAGGAAGCGCAAGGCCCTGGGTTCGGTCCCCAGCTCCGAAAAAAAAAAAAAAAAAGAACCAAAAAATATTCAATCAAGGCAAAATTTGGAGCAGAGACTGAAGGAATGGCCATTCAGAGCCTGCCCCAAATATATGCACAGCCACCAAAATTAGATAAAATTGATGAAGCTAAGAAGTGTATGCTGACAGGAGCCTGATATAGCTGTCTCTTGAGAGGCACAGCCAAAGCATGTCAAATACAGAGGCGAAGGCTAATGATTCAATAAACCATTGAACTGAGAACAGGACCCCAGTTGGAGGAATTAGAGAAAGGATTGAAAGAGCTGAAGCAGCTTGCAACTCCATTAGAACAACAATGCCCACCAACCAGAGCTCCAGGGACTAAACTACTACCCAATGTCTATACATGGACTGACCCATGGCTCCAACTGCATATGTAGTAAGAGATGGCCTTGTTGGGAACCAATGGAAGAAGAAGCCCTTGGTCATGCCAAGGGATAGGGGAATGTTGGGGTGGGAGTGGGAAGGGAGGGGTTGGGTAGGGGAACTCCCTTATAGAAGAAGCAGAGAGGGATTGGATAGGGGGTTTGAGTCCAGGAATCTGGGAAAGGGAATAATGTTTGAAATATAAATAAAAATTATCCAATAAAAGTTGAAAAAAAAGTTGGATTTGTTTTAAGCCATTGAGCCCATAAGGATCTCATCAGCTTTCTGCCTGCCACCCTGTTGGTAACAGGACTAAGTGTTGCTGCTATCAGACAATGCACTACTGGCTGAACAGAACACAGACCTGCAAGCCTGAGGAGTTTTACTTATTCTCATCATTAGCTTGCCTTGCCTTTGGGAAAGTTTCTTAACCTTGCTGAGCTTCAATTTCTTCATCTGTAAAGAAGGAATAATTGCTATTATCCACCCTTGGGATCTGTGGGACTCATAATATAACTCATAGAATGGTGTTTGGGAAAGGATTCCAGTGAAGTCATGTCATATTTACATTTGCCTTATGTAAATTTGACCATATGGGTCTGGGAGAGAAACAGAGTCTATATAGGGCACAAGCCCGGGCTTTTCTTAGTTCTTTTGCTGGAACCAGCACTGTGACCACTGGTATGGGTCTTCCTGGCACCATGTGGAGCAGCCTTTTGCTGGACCAAGTGTACTGAGTGGGATTTTCTGCCTTACAACTTCTTCATGTTTATGTGTGTGTGCATACGTGTGTATATGCATGCTTGTGTGTATGTATATGTGTGTATGTGTGTGCATGTATCTGTGCATGTTTATTGTATGTGTATGTGCATGCTTGAATGTGTGTATGTATGTGCATGCATCTGTGCATGTTTATGTGTGCATGCATGTGTGCATGCCTGTGTGTGTATAATAGAGGTTAACTTTGGGCAGCATTCCTCAGGAGCAGTCTACCTTATTTTCTGAGACAGTGTCTAACTCTGAACCTGCGGCTCAGCAAGTAGGCCAGGGGCTATGGCTAATAAGCTCCAAGATGTCCCTATACCCACACCCCCAGTAGTGCAGTTGCAGGTGACATACCACTACATCCAGCTTTTTGTGTGTGTGTTTAGAGTCAAACCCAGGTTTGTATGCTTGCAGGGAAAGCTGTTTACTCACTGAGCTATCTCCCCAGTCCCCAGATTTTTATGTAACCTAAACAAAAGAAAACAAAACCAAAAAACAAGATAAAACAAACAAAAAAGCTGAACCACCACCAACAACAACAAAAATCAAGGAAACTGCCCAGTTCAATAACTTCTTCATGGGTGTTTTGTGAAATTATCGCGTTTTTTTGTTGGTTTTGATATGGGAGGAGCCACAATGTTTGGGGAAGTCCAAGTTTCCAAAGCTTTTTATTTTTAAGTGCTGCTTTAATTCTATACATAGACGTTTAAGTGATCCCATCTTTAGAATCAGAATACAGGAAACAGACTTACAGAGGGTATAATGGTCATTAGAGTTTTCATCTTAAGATAGCAGGGTATGTGAGAAAACAAAGGGCATTACAATAGATGCTACAGTCAGGATCAGACAGAAAAGAAAACAGGTGCAGAAAGGACGTTGCCCAGCAGAGACCCGAGTCACTTTGTTTCTTGTCTTGTGTATGAGGACAGAAGAGGACACGTTCTGCACTCATGTGACAAGTTCAATCAAGGGCAAGAGTAGGGCATGTAAGGACACTGTGGGATTTTCACTCTGGGTGAATTAATGATACTTCCTAGAATCACAAGAAGTTGTAGAACTTAAAAAACATCCCCAGTGGCCTGAGTTGGAGTTCATTCTCGCCTTTAAAAGATGGTACCATCTGTTGTTCAGTACACAAATAACACAGCCCAAGCCATAAGGACAGACACAGCGTTCTGGGTGAGGAAAGGAGAAATCACTTGCACTCATGTGGTTTAAAGGCTACGGGCATTTTAACACAGCCTTGTGTCTGTGGGCAACACAAACTTTGGGAAAGTGAGACACTTTCCAAATGGCGTGAGGTGATTCATTGTTACTGACAGAGTAAGTCAAAAATGAATGCTAGTGACTATTTTAACTGGATAGATTCTTAGGTCCTTAGAATCCTGGAAACCTGTCCCTTTGAGCAGTGAATCAGGGCACTGTGTTCCTCCCAGGGACAGACTTCAGTTGTTTGAAGGCCTCCTAGCAAGGAGTCTCTAAACAAAGGTCTATGCCAGAAATGGCCAAATGCATGCTGGCTTTCACTCCTCTGAGAGTTATGCACAGAAGACAAGAGGTATCTGCTCCAGGATTTCAGAACCCTCCCACCACACAGGAGAACACCATGTGGTCACTTAACTTTGGTATTTCTTTCCCAACTCTGGCATGGGACTGAGGTACTCAGACATTGTATATACTCGTGCACTAGAATAGGTTCATGTCCACAAACCAAAATGATCCAGTTCCATGGTCATAAAGATAGAGGTACGAAGCACCCAGAAACTTAACACAAAGCCCAGCACAGCATGGATGTAGACCCCAAGTGAAGAAATCTTTCCTCTTAGGAGTTGGGTGAGATTTCACCAGTCTGCCTACTCTTCCCGGTCTCAGCTCTGAGCCTAGCAGGGCAGTCTACTCCTTTCTCATCACATGAGTCTCTAGCCTACAGGAGACTGCTTGACTGTTCTATGTGCTTCTCGGCAACTGCAGGCCTCTGGTTCTCCTTTAAATGACCATGATGGTTCTTTTGTGATTTTTCCGGTTATGGAAGATAAAAAAGAAGCTCGCTATGTCATACAAGCTCAGGGACATTA
Source organism: Rattus norvegicus (assembly GCF_021556685.1). Taxonomy (NCBI): domain Eukaryota; kingdom Metazoa; phylum Chordata; class Mammalia; order Rodentia; family Muridae; genus Rattus; species Rattus norvegicus. The sequence continues at coordinate 7,132,806 of NC_141537.1, forward strand.
GGGGTTTGATTCTAAGTCTCTGCTGAAGTTCTGATGGGCTTGTGCATGCAGTCAGAATTAGATGTGATTACTGATTGCTTGGATTTAGGAGTCTCTTCCAAGAGGTATCAATGATTCACGCTAGAATTAGTTGCTTTAGGAAATCTAAGCCCAAGTCTACACACAGCAGGCCTTTGAGTCTCTGTGATTGATTTTATGTGATTGGACATGTCTTCAGCCACTGATGGTATAATTTGTGCTTTGTGCCACTTACAATGTCTGCACATTGTGTCATCACTGTCTCTTTTGTTCCAAAGCTGTGATCTCTCAGATGAACACAACAGGAAGAAAAGAAGATAAATGATCAGCTTACACAGAGTTAGACACTGTGCTTCCTGCACCCACATTGCAAAGTACCAATATAAGAATAGGGACAGGACCAGCATTGGGTTGCCAGAGTGCACCTCCAGAGGATGTGACATGGAGATGAGACCCAAGCCTGTGAAACCAAAGCAGAAAGTGCCAAGCAGAAGGGGCAAGTTCAAGTATCTTTTTTAGGAGTATAACAGAAATGAAAGGTGCAAGTATGGTTTTCAGTAGTATATAAAAGCCATTTGAGAGATGATCACTCCCCAACCCAACATTGTCAGGAATGAAATTGGTGTGGTGGCTCATCGAGGAAAATACTCACTGTGTTAGTATAGGGCCCAGACTTAGTGCTCCCAGGATCTAAAAAGTACCAGGTGGGCACGGCAACCTTTCTGCAACTCCAGAGCTCAGGATATGAGGACAGGAAATCCCTAGGGAAAGCTGCTAGGTGGACTAGTCAAATTGGTGAGCTGTGGGTCTGAATGAGAAACCTGCTTCAATATACAAAGTAGCAAGCAACTGAGGAAGACACCTGGCATAAACCTCTGATCTCTATGCATACAAGCATGCATACACATTTGATAATAAAAAGCATCGTGGATCATGAGGGATTTATCCTTAGAAACCTCCCTATGTAGGGCATACATTCATAGACTAGAGAGGACCTCAGGGGTCACAGAGAGAGCATCTATCCACTCATGGAGTAACCTCAGAAATCAGGACTAGAAAGACATTTTCTTAGCTTCCCAAGGCCTGTGCAGACAAAAAGGAAAAGTGAGCAGCAGATTACAGAAAAAAGTTGGGCTGTCACAATCACAATCACAGGAGTGATTGACATCCCATGTAGTCAACACATATCCTATCAAAGGAATAAGACAAGAAACATAGATTAAAGAATATGTGACGCAAGGTTGTGAAGGAAAGACATAAACCTGCCATTCATATACTGAAATCATACACACAGAAAGCCCAGCAGAATCAACACACTTACCACAATAAGAGTCTAGTAAAACATGGTTCAGTGGTTGAGAGCACTGGCTGTTCTTCTAGAGGTCCTTCAATTCCCAGCAACCACATGGTGGCTCACAGTTATCTATAATGGGATCTGATGTTCTCTCCTGGAATGTACCATATATACACACAAGAAACTCATACATAAAAAAAGTTAACCCATGTTTCTCAGTAGTAGTTCCCTCGTTAATAGAAGATAACCAGGTTACATAACATAAAGCACTATTCAGAATAGTAACACATCCGTGTTAACTGACGAAGGATGCAGAAGGCCTTGATGAGAAAATGTAGAGGCTCAGCAGTGAATAACACCTGCTGATCTGTTTGGTTCCCAGCAGCCACATGGCAGTTCATGATTTACTGCCTAACACTACAGCTCTGGATCTGATGCCTTCTCCTGGCTTCTGTGCATCCACCACACATACATGGCACACTTTAAGACACACACTCACACACACACATTTTAAAAAATGGAATAGAAAGAAGAAAAGAAGAAAAGGAAGGAGGGAAAAATTAAATCTCTCCTATAGAATATAAAGTAGTTTTTAATGAATAAAAGAATACACTAGGTTCCTACATAGGACAATTAAACATTGTAAGATGTTGGTATGTTCCAAATTAATCAATGACATCAATGTATTTTTTATTTTACTTTAGCTATAGTATTCCTGTCAGCATCACCTGGCTAGATCTTGATATGTAGATTAGGCTAGCATTGAACTTAGGGGTCTGTCTGCCTCTGCCTCCTGAATACTGGGATTAATGTAATCTGAATGTAACTTTTAATAGGATTTTTTTCTTCTTGGAACTGGAGAAGTTTATGTATATAGAAGTATAAAGGTCCCTATATTGCCTGGACAGCTGTTTTTGAAAAAAAAGGGACACATATTAAAAGGGGGAATACTTCTGAAGTATATATGTATATATTAGAAAGCACTTGGAAGCAGTGGTGAGCCTGGAACCAGACCAAGTTAAAGCACACAGCACTGGTGAGAGACTGAGGCGAGATGGCCAGTAGGGCAGGAAGAGAACTCAGAAACAGGCCCACAGAGTGTCACTGGCTATCTGACCAGAACAGCTCCACATCTGAGAGGACTCGTTGCTTAGGTATGCATGCACATACTTGTGTGCCCATGTGCAAAGCATGTACACATAAAATAAATAGATTTAAAATTTGTTCAAAAACTATCTTATAAAGTTACCAGTCTTGTAGGCTATCTTTGTGATTTTGAGGTTGAAGACTTTTTTGGGAATACCACTGCTGTAAGGTAGAGAATATTTGGAGGGGTTTCCTTCCAGCCCGGATGTCTCTTCCATGAAGGAACATCAGAAAGCCTTCAAGTTGGCATAAAAGGCAGTAGTTAGGGAGTTATCTGTAGCTCCTAAGCTTAGACCATGTTAAAAACACATGTGCAAATGAACTAGGAAAACATAAGAACTCAAATAGAAAAGCAGGCAAATTATGTTACAGATTTCTTAGGAGGAAACCCACAAATGGTCAAAAGATCTTATTGATGGCAGCCTAGACTTAGTGAGCAGAGTTTCCAGACCTTTTCTGCCTAGATTCCTTTTCATGGATAATGCACATGTCCTAGCTGCTGGGGTTTTCTTTCCTGGGCTCTACCTGTAGATGCAAGGACTAGCCTTGCCCAGGACATGCTTTCTTCTAGTTCATGTGAGGCCACAAGACCCAGCCTAGCTGCTGTTTGGAACGACTTTGAAGCCTTAGCAAATCCTATCACTTCCATGCACCATCTCATATCTGATGAGAACACCCCTGAATTGCCAGAGTTCTCCAGAGATCAAGGGAAATTGGCTCAAAGGGCCAATTGAAATGAATAAGTCCCACCATCTGTCATGGGAAGGCTGAAGACATAGAAAAGCCTGTGGTACAATTCCAGTCTGAACCTGACAGCTTGAGAACCAGGGAGCCAACAGGGCAAATCACAGACCAAGACTGAGAGAAGACCCAGTGTTCCACTTTGGCATTCCATCTCAAAACTGAAGGGAAAAATCCTTCCTTCCTTCTTTCCTTCCTTCCTTCCTCCCCTCCTTCCTTCCTTCCTCTCTTCCTTCCTTTAATCCTTCCCTCCTCCTCCCTTCCTCCCTTCTTTCCTATGCTTCCCTCCCTCCTTAACCCATCTTTCCTTTCCATCCTCCCCATTTTTCCTTCCTTCCTTATTTTCTTTCATCTTCCTTTTCTCCTCCTTCACCCTCTCTCCTTCCTTCTCCTCATCTTACCTTCTTTCTTCTCTCACAGAGCTGAGCCTGGGCTGTGTGGTCAGGCTTTGGTGAGGGTGGTCTTCTGGGTTGCAGGTTGTCACCTGCTCTGTCTCCACATGGAGGAAACAGAGCTATGAAGCTCTGCTGATCCCTTCCATAAGGCCAGTTATCCCTTTCATGAGTCTCTATCCTTATGATCTCATAGTATTCAAAAGGCTGTACATCTTAATACTGTTGTCTTGTGGTGGGATTTCCATACAGGGATTTGGAGGGAACAAGCATTTGGTCCATTGCAAAGTCCCATCCACAGGTTTAGAAAGTTAAGAGTTGTTCGTTGCATGTAAAGTTCTTTCTTTCCCTTTGATTCATAAAACCCAGAGACTACACCCTCACACTTGCTGTGTCCAGACAGGCAATAGTATGGGTGTTCAATAGGTTCATCCTAAGCAAGATGTGGATGGAGACACCACCTTGATCATTGGCTTGCTTCTTCCAATGGTGAACTGAGTTTAGTGCAGCAAATTGTAAGTGGCAGCATATGCTACTGAGACAGGAGGGGAATAAGAGTTTCATGACAGAAGTATCCCATACTGCAGGGAATGTGGCTAAATGTTTATAGTGTATATACAATGAATCAACGGGTGGCTGTTTATCAAAATACTGCAGTTGGGTGAGCAAGCATGGAGCACAGAGGCATCTGTCATACCACTTACCAGCTAGGGTGGGCCAGGTATTATGTTAGCAACCTGTACTTGTACAATAAAGGTAAATATTCACAGACATCATGTCATTTGTGTTCACATATTTTATGACAGTAACCCCACTCCAGGGTGTGCCCCAGAGAATGTCTAGTATGGGCTCATGGTTTTATGTTTGTTCTGTTAAGTGTGGTCAGAAGAGACAGCCTTGGGATACATCAAAGGGGGAATGGCTAAGTCATATGTGGCCAGTGGATCCTATAGAATGTGTCGTATAAGTAAATGATGACACTGAGTTTCATCCAGCCCTGAAAGACAAGAGCACCACAGCAGTAAGAGTTGAAATAAGACTCATCTTATTACCATCTGTATAAATTAATCCCCCCTCTCTGCAGATATTGCCTACTGAGTACCTTCCTTAACTTTTTTCCTCCTAGCAGAATATAGGAACACAACTGTTACTAATATATTTTCCACCCAATTTTTAAAACTAATTTTATGTTTAGATTATAAATCTTAATACAGCCTCCAAAACAAAGCTACACACAATCTAAGCACATTACTGCCACCATAGCCCCCTGCAGCTTCCACAGAAGAAGAGTGTGTGTTAGGGGTTGTGCAGAACATAACTCTCCTCATGTGGATCGCTTTCCATGAAGATTCTGGTCTGGAGGTTTTGGCTAATCATTTCTCGAAAATAATGGATTAGAGGCTCCTATTTAACATTTTCATAGTTTAAAAATGGGCAACATGATTAGTAGAAATGTAACCATGAGATAATTATATATATACATATACATATGTATGTATAAAACACTAAAATGAGTGTCTGTGTGGGAGGGGATCAGAGTAGAGTTGAGGAGGAAGAATCGAGAGGAGAAAGGGCTTTTTTGCTCAGAGCTCAGAGTGATGCCAGTACTCATCTGTAGGTCTCTTACTGTCTGCCCTTCAGTTTATGGAAAAAGGAGCTGCACCTGTTGTCTCCTCTACTACATCCTCTTCCACCACCACCATCACTACCACCACCACCATCTGTATCACCATCACCACCACTGTCTCTATCACCATCACCATCTCCACCTTCACCATGACCTGTACTCTGCCGTAACTCTCTACCATCACAACCTCTAACCAGCAATGTCATTGCCCTCCCCATCACCTCTGCCATCACTGCCTTTGCTGCTCCCACTGCCACATCACACACATTCCACACCATAGCCACTGCCACTCCAAGCACAACCCCCTTTATATCTACCACTGCCACCTCCATTATCATCACCGTCTCCACAGCTGCTCCCATTATCACTATCAATACTGCTTCTGCCATACTCCACACTGTCACCACACCACCCATATTTATTGTCACTGTTGCCATCTCAACAGAACCACTGTCTTCTCCACTATCACCACCTCTACCTTCATCACCGTAGCCACCAGATTTACCATAGCTACCTTTGCCATCATTAACACTATTCTCACCACCTCTATCTACACGACGACCTCTACCCCCATTGTCATACTTCCACGGCCACACTTTCACCATTACCACCACCACCACCATCACACCCCATATCATATCTTCCCCAGATTCAGTTATCACCACTACTTCTATCTCCATCATCTCCTCTTCTCTACCAGCAATGTCATCATAACTGCCATCATACCAGTTCCAAGTCCTCACCGTCTCCACCATCAGTACTATCTACACTACCATTATTACCGTCCTGCAAAACTGAACCTCCAAGAGACCTGTCTAAAGGAAGTAGCAAACCCAGAATCCATATAACAGCCTATCCCATTATTAGTGGTCATAAGAACTGATGAACTGCGACCCTGGGAGAACTAAAATACCAGTGAGCAGCACACCGAGGAAGGAAGGCGAGCTGGGAAGCAAGCCACTGAGGGCTCGTTCAACACTGGTAGACAGGGCTGGTCCCAAGGCTCTGCTTGGCTTCACTCTACACTGGTGCACTAGGAAGAGGTGGGTCTATGAGGGCACAAGGCATCTCTGCTGATCCCACATAGACTAGCCCACTGTCTACCCAAATCCTGCTCCGCTGCTCTGAACACTATACATTGTTTCACAGGCAAAGAACAGCTTCAGCTCTCCTGTCATCTCTGTCTAAGAAGAGCCTCTTCCTTTTGGGAAGCTCAGCTCAAGATCCTCTCTCTCCATCTCAGATGCAGGAGGAGCCAGGTTTTCATTCACCCCATAACTTTTAAGGCAGTTTACATGATGTTGCATAAACTGAGACCCTTCTTCTGTAATCCTCTCTATCCTCACCACTCAGACCTTTAAACAGCCACTGATGATCAGCTTGTCTTCACTTAGTCAGTGATTAGGAAGCCTGCACACACTTAGCATCCTTAATCTTCCTAAATCAATCCTGGAAACCAGCCCCTTAATGTTGTTGCTCCTGCACTCATCTCTGAACCTCTTCCAAACTGTATCTTTGTATCGAGTGCTTGGCCCTCAAAGCTGGAGGCTCTGGGGTAGGAGTTTCGATGCTGCATATCCTGCAGTGTGTGTGTGCCTCAGTCCTAGGCCCCCAAACCTATTCCCCACCCCATTTCCGCCTGCAGCCACAAGTTGGATTTCTGCTTTCTATAAATTTCATTTTTATTGCAGGAATGATTTCTGCTCTTCTTTCAACTTATTGGAGGTGAAATACTAGTCTGGAGTAGAGGTTTCAGTATATAAAAGGAACTTGCACAGAAGTCTTCCCAGTGTCCAAGGGTTCAGTCGCTTGTTCTCAGCCCCCACAGTAATTGTACTTGACATGATGCAGGATACCAGGTGCTTTCCTAAGAATCTGCATACAAGATCACAACAGTAGCTCTGTACACTAGGGGTGCCGCCTGAAGTGTCCCATTCTGTGGAGGCTGTAATCTGAGACCTGGAAAGAGGGATACCAATTGCCTAGGTCCAGAGCACTTGTATCCGTTCTTGGGTCCCATTTGCTGTCATTGAACCTCCCTTCACAGGATGGTCATGTTTTTCCAACTGCATGAGTGTCTACTGTGAGCTTCTTTCCAGCTCATAAGTCTGCTTATGCTCTCTTCCTAAACGAATTCCAATAATACCCGGTAGGCATTCCCAGTTGGCCAACCTGCTCCATGTTCTCCTTTGTGCTCTCATCCCAGGCTTTCTGCTCACCACAATATCCATGACTTATTTATATGTTGTAAGTGCGAGCAGGAGTTTCCAAGCAAGCTACATGACAGTCTGTCAAGCTCCACTCTGATTAGTTTTAATGTAGGGCTGGTGTTACTTTCCAGTCCCAAAATATCTGACTGCCAAAGTCTGCATTTCATGTGAAGGGCTGGGAGTGGGCAGGAGTGTGAAGGCCCAGCCAGCCTGTCCTTGTGCCAGAGTTGGATGGCAGGAGCCATTGTCGCAGCATACAGGCTGTGCCCGGATGTCCCAGCTACAGGAAGTAGAAAGCTGACATGGAAAGCTGGCTTTCTGATATCCCATATGTATAGACAAGAGCTCAGGGTGGCCCCTGAAGCAGTTCCAAAGCAGCTTCCATTGTGATTCTCAGCCTCAACACCTATTTTCTGCTGTAATGTATGCCTGCAAGGCCCCAGGACTTTGTGTCTTTATGGCCTTTGCTTTACGTCTCCTCCCATGCTTGTTTACCATAGGCTGCTGCTTCTAAGACCCGATTCGGGTGCTGTCTCATACTCATACCTTCAGACTTGAAGTTTAGTTGTTTCCTCTTGCCTGGTCTCTGGGATTGACTGGACTTGAGCTTTTCTCTGGTCACCAACTGAGCTGTGAGGTCTTAGAGAACAGGCCTCTGTTTTCCGTCTCCATTCTCAGGGCTGGTCACTCAGTTTGTGCCTTCTATGTTGTGATGGACTGTTCCCTCTGAACTGTGAAAGAAAATGACCCTCTTTTCCCTCAAGTGACTTCGTTCATGTGACAGAAGCCTTGTCACAGCAATGAAAAAACGGTAATATCATCGTTCAGAGAGTACATCACACTTGGTAGATGTGCATGGGTGTGTGCTGCAAAGAGTTGTTACTTAGCTTTGGTTAAGGCTGAGTCCTGGCTTTCCAGAGACCTAGGCTGATTCTTTCTTTTGATGCCTGTGACTTGTTGGGGAGCCTTGAGGTGCTGTTATATGGGTGGATAGGAGTTTTCTTTGTTGAAGTTTGTGCCTTTCATGTGAATAAGGGAATCAGAATCCAAGCCATCTGAGGCTTGGGCTCACTCTTTGCTACTTTTTCAAGCCTCTCACTTGTTGCGTGCTTCCGTTTTGTGTTGCTTTGGAATTCATCGATTATTATTAATCTGGATGAGTACAGAAGGAGTTTAGATAATGGGTGAGTATTTCTGGGCATATTTCCTGGGACTTTGGGTAACACATCACTATGTGACATCATCACAAGGAATGTTTGTGAATTAAGAGCTGCTTCCCGTTGTGTTGGGATTGGAAGACAGACACCAGCAAGTCAGTTGTCCTTAACTCACCACTCATTTGTTGGTGTTTGTAAGATTTTTTTTCACTATTTCATTAAAGACAGATCATTTAATGTGAATACTGGGACTGCTTTTATTTCTAGCCCCAAATAGCAAGATCATGGGGGTGAAACTGACTGGGATGGGTGGGATAACTAAAAAAATTGGATTGCATCATAGGACACTAAGCAAAATTGGAAATGACAGTACGAAGTTCAGATGCTAGGGAGTAGGGCAAGGATCAGGGAGAGGCAAACAAGAGAGAAGCTCTTACCAGAGGATCCCACTGTAACCGGTTCTTCTCTGTGTGTGAGTGGAAAATGGTGGACCATCAATAGCCAGTGATAGATTGGAACCTGAAAGGGACCTGTAACAGAACAAATGGGCTGACACACAATTGCAAAGGCCCTAAAGTCAAAGTCTGGCAAGTTTCCCAAAGAGATAAAACTAAGGCAGAGAGCTAGGGACACAGCTGTGTAGGCAGTGTGCTCACTTAGCATTTGTGATGCCCTGGTGCCCAATGTCACGTGGGCCAGCGTGGCTACCTGAGACCTCATTTCCAGCAGGAAAACAAAGCAAAACAAACAAAAAACCAAAACCCAGCGAACAAGAAGCCAGAATGCTGCTTAATGGGGAAGAGGGTGATGCTTCTACCCAGAGGCTCAGAGTTGTGCCTGGGACCAGAGTGCAGCTAATACAGCTTCATTATTCGTGTCCATGAGCCAACAAATCTATAACCTTAATGTTCTAGGTGTTTTCAAAGTACAGAGTATATTTCACTTACCTTAAGTTGAACTTCAAACATAGTTAGCAAATTATCATCCAAACCTTGTGATCACATGACCCAAGGAGTCCAGCAACCTAAGGTAGTCTTAACTGTAACCTCCTATCAGCTCAAGGAAGGTTGTGCCTTTTTTTTTTTTTTTTTTTTTTTTTTTTTTTTTTTAGAAAACCGGAAAATGAAAAGGGCAGAGCACCACGCTGTTGTAACCGACTTCATGTTTTCCCTCCTGCTCAGTGATCAAAACTACCCTTTGCTAACTTAGTAGCAGGAGGAAAAACAGGCACTCAGAGAGAGCATCTCAGAAATGAGGTCATCTTTTCAAGTGTGTGTGTGTTAATGATCTTTCAATAGAAGCAATTGTAAAAGCAAATAATTATTGTCATTCCTAATATCCTAATGCCAAATTGTCAACCCAAGTTGCTGGGAGTAAGTGGGTGTTGGGCTTGCTGATCCATGCATGGGATCTGATGCACTTATCAACACTGTTGATAAGATATATTAGCACCATTATATAATTTCACCAGGTAGCCAGGAAACATGTCAGCAACTTCACCTACATTTATGTGCTTGTTTGCTCAGTGCCAGGTTACTCACTCTGGAAAATAAGGGCAATTTGGAGAAATGCAAGTGCCTTAGTAGCACATGTGGAGCAGCTTTACCTGTGAACACCTCAGGCATTCTGGAACACTCTGGCACAGGAGGCTAGTATCAGAGGTTTCTCCCTGCAGCCAATGGGGCTGAATCTCTGTCTCACAGCTCTAGAAATGCTAAGAAGGTAATTAACAAGTCATAAGGCACAGGTGTGCCAGATGAAGTTTGGTAAATTGCTTTTGATCTAAATTGAGATGCTTTGGGGATTTAACTTCTTGGACAAAAAGGGCATAAATAAATAATCAGGGTTTTAAGGTTGGAACTTGCAAGCAAACTCTGAAATGTCTTAATGCACTGGAGGAGGTGGAGCCAGGGCAGGGAAGCCAGTGGAGGCTGGTATGGTGTTGGTTCTGCTACACAGCTTCTTGCTGCACTGTGGTGAATGCCACGTGGTCTGGAAGCCAAATGTTTCCTAAGGGGCATGGTATATTCTTGATGTCTCTAGTTCCATTTCTTATATCCTAAGAGGTAACAAGTAAAGAGAGGTCAGTCATACTCACTGGAACCAGACTGTGTGTCATCCAGATGTGATTTGTCAATCAGCAGGGTGTAAGGTACTAGGAGCTGCTCTGAGACCCAGCATCCAGGATCCCTTTGTGGAACACATGAGCTCTAGCTGCTTATCTGAATCTGGTAGCTAATCATCTACAGAGAACAGCCCATTTACTCCTACCCCAAAAAATATCCCCCCTCTCTTGGAGGCGGGGTCTTCCACTGTCATCCAGTCCTCACACTGGTGTGTTGGAGCTGGTTTTTTAGTTTCCACCTTTGGTCCCTTGCTTGTGGTAGGATTTGAGCCTTGTGACCACAAAGCTTAGCAGGGAATTGGTATTTGGGTCTCTAGCTGCTACTCTGTTAGTCCCTGGTGAGGTTGGTAGGTCGTAGCTTCTGTTCAAACCATCAGGGGTACAACAGTTTACTACGGTGCACCTATAGCTGCCTAGATGTGCTGTTCAGTGGTCCTGCTGTTTGGAGTGTTTTCTGGCCAATGTTGCCTGTGGGAGGTGCCGATTCTGCATTCTTAGCATGGGTTGGGAAGTGTTCAGACTTCTGAAGGACTCATCTCCTGGTTCTATGTGTGCTGAAGAACACGTATGTATATGACTTGTTTCTTATCTTACTAATCCATTTATGTGGCAGATGGTGGAGCCACAATAGGACTAGAGGACACAAAAGTCAGGAGCTTGTCCTTGTCAGTGAGAGAAACAAGAGGCAAGCCACCCTACATCACACCTCAGGTTCTGGAGGAGGGTGAGCAGGGCACCTCCAGACCTCAGAGGGGCCTCATCGTATAAGTTTTCTGGGAGAAGGATAAAGTGAAGATGTAAAGAGTATTGTGGGTAGTGTGCAAGTCTGGGTGTGAGCACACTGGACAGGAGGAAGGCAGGATGGCTAGGCCACAGTGCTGGGCAGAAGTCAGAGAGGCTTGTCAAGGAGCTGGGAAGGAACTGGGTATTGATTTGGGGATTTTGGAGAGCTATTGTAAGGAGGCATGGTTATGGTCTCAGATGCTTTGAAGTCACTGCAAAATGGCTGAGTGCCACAGCTGTTCCATCCGAAAGGGAGCTGATAGGATGGCAGTGGCATTGGGGACAGTGAGGGGTACACACAAAGACGAGCCTAGGAACGGCAAGTGGACTGGATCTGGGCATGATGCTGAGGTGTCTGTGGAGCACTGACACATGGCCTATGGGACCACAGTGCACACAGTGTCTGAGATGAGCTCTGCCCGGCCAGTCTGTTCTCTGGATGCATTGGTAAAGCCAGAAGCTAGACTAGCTGTTGGAAGGGAGAACTGGACACACTTGTAAGTGGCATCACTAACTCTTTGTGGAGTGGGTGGGCACTAGTGTCTCACAGGGATGCAAAAGTGAAGCATTTAGGTAGGAAGAGGCACCAGTTGTTGAAGATACCTCCTATCTTCCTTCTGTGGGCAGGTGGCTCCTTCCTTCTGCTTTTGCCTTTTCTCTTCCTACTTCCTCTTCTTCATCCCCTCTTTCCTTCCTCTATCTCATTCCTCTTCCTACTTTATATCACTCTGTCCCTTCCCTCCCTCCTTTTCTTCCTTCCTTCTTTCCCCCTCCCTCCTTTACTCCCTCCCTCCTTCCTTCCTTCCCTCCTTCCTATTTCCCTGTCCTCTTTCTCCCTCTTCCTTCCTTGAGTAGAGAGTGAGGGGGTACTTCACCAAGAGATTCTGTCAGAGGGTACCTAACTTTGTTCATAATGAACTGTCACAGCTAACAACGCAGTCAAGTGACCCTAGAGTTCTTAGACAGACATTTCAATCACCAAAGTGTTGGCTTTGTATGTACTTGCCTCTGATCCCTCTCTCTCCCACTACCTTTTCTTTCCCAAGAAGAATATGCATAAGTGGAAGGGGTGGCTTCCCCTCAGCATGGCTGGGGGGCATTTGGAGTTTCTGGGTTGTGCTCCTAAGTCTTCTCCTTGTCCATCATTATCCTTACTCATCCATATATGTGGAGACTTTGTGCTGAGGACCTAGCATGGTCACTTCTCTTCCTCTCAAACCAGCCTGTGACCTCATGGGTGAATGGCCAGTCAGGGAAGAGTAGGCCACATGCCTATATATTCACTGGGGTAGGCCTAGGGTGGCTTTGGGCTAGCAATCTGTACAGTCAGATGGGAAAAGCCAGTGATGACTGTGAAGGTACAGGGGAAGCGGGAGCCACCACTACCACTGGGTCCATCCCTTGGGGACAGAAATCCTCATGCAGGCTCCCGTTCCCACCAGGACAGTCAGTATAAGTGTTTACCTGAGAGTCTTTGCTTTTATAAAAATGCTACTAGCCGCATTGCTTGCTATGTACCAACAAAGTCATAAAAAGTCTCTCTGTAACTTATGGGGCTGGAAAGATGGTTCAGCTCCTAAGTGCTTGCCAGGTAAGCATAAGGACCCGAGTTCAGTCTCCCAGACCTTATGCTAAAGGCATCAAAAGCAACGGCAGTAAGCCAAAAGCTAGGCACAGCAATATAGGCAATGTACCTGTAACCAGTGCTGGGGAGGTGGGGACAGAAGGATCCCTGTGGCCACCAGACAGACAGTAAGCTCAGGCTCAATGAGAGAGCCTGGCTCAAAAAGGAAAATACAGAGCAATTGGTAGAAGAGAGCTCTTCCTGACCTCTGGCCTCCACAAGCATGAATGCACGCGTGCACGTGCGCACGCACTTACACACACACACAGCACAACAGAAGATTCCACCAGATGTGCAGGACCTGTGCACAGCCACCTACTGTTGAAACCTGGGTGCTTTTCCACCCCTCCAGCTTTCCTTAGGAAGTTATTGCTCTACTGAACTCCAGAAAGGCCACTGGCTGCATATGGCACTAAAGAACTTTCTGGAACTCTTTTAAAGAATCTTTTTTTTCTACCAAAATGACCAGTATTGCCTGGTCAACACTGTTCTTCATACAAATTATGAACAGACATTTACAAGCCAGTTGACAAAATGTTGCACTTTTTTTGCACAGTTTCTAAGCCCAGTGCTGATGCCAGCAGGCACAGGACAGAACTGTGATCTTCCCGAGTTGTCTGAAGGCATCCTACAAGCTTGCCCTGCCACTCATTCAAGAGGCCGCAGACCTTGCTACAGGTTCTGCCAAAACACACTTCACATCCCTAAGAACTTTACTTTCTTCCCTGTGTTTCCTTCTAGCCCAGTCTTCTGGCTCTCATCTGTAGTTCCAGCTTGTAGATTAAGGTGCTTTGTTCTGAGAACTGTAGTACTTTATTTTTAAAGTTATATCAGAAATTTCTACGAACTTCTAGAAGTCATCATGCATATTTTAAAGTGTTCTATTTTCGAACTTTCAGTGCAGTATCTGCATTTATATATCTCAGATGCGCTGCATTTGCTGAGTTAATGTCAGTGAATCTTCCTGAGACAGAGGTGGAAATGTGCCGCCACCCATGACAGAGCACATTGTTACAGTGGGACCGGGCTCTCTGTCTCTCTCTCTGTGTCTCTCTGTGTGTCTCTCTCTGTGTGTCTCTGTCTCTCTGTCTCTCTGTCTCTCTGTCTCTCTGTCTCTCTGTCTCTCTCTCTCTCTCTCTCTCTCTCTCTCTCTCTCTCTGTCACCTGGGAAACTCAGCCCCATAATGACACAGACATGGACCTACTACTGACCACAGTCCACTTGGTCTTAGAACAACAGACTCATTTTCAACTCCTGATTCCCAAATGCAGCTTTAAATCTAATAAGATGAAGGAAAATAACTGTAAGTGAAGTGCTTCTCATCTAAGTAATGTTCTTGTTTGTGTTTTGTGATTTATAGAAGTGATGAATTCTTGCTGGCCAGCATGCCACTTGATTAAGGCTCCTCCACACAGAGCACTCTGAGGATCTTATGAAACATCCTGTTAGAAAATTTAACGGCACCACTTCTTGTTCTTTTGGCTAAGGTCAAGTGTAAAACTTAATGGCCCACAAGCCTACCTCAGCCCCTGCCTAGTGCAGCCAGTGACTTCACACTTACCTGCTGCTTGGCCATGGCCTAAAGCATCTACTTCTCAATGTTTGATTTTGTCATGTTAGTTTGGAGTGGACCTGGAAGGGAGAAATTTTTATTTTAGTTTTTTAATGTTTTACTATTTCAGTCTCTCAGAAAGAAATGGTCCTGGGGCTGGAGAGATATTTCATTTGGTAAAGTGCTTGCCAAGACAGCAAGAAGATGTGGATTCAATCTGGAGCAGGCACATGGGCACACTGGGAACAGGGCAGATGCTGATTATCCCAGGGCTGAGGAGACAAAGACAAGAGGATCCCTGGGGGCTCTGGCCAACCAGCATGGGCTACTCAGAAAGGTTCAGGGTCAGGAAGAGACTATGTGTCAAAAATACAAGATGGATAACACCTGCAGACAGCTCCTGAGGTTGACCTCTATATGCACACACACACACACACACACACACACACACACACACACACACACACACACACACACAAACTAGCAAATAAGTATCCACTACAGAACTGGACCCAGAGTCTTCAGGGTTGCAGGCAGAAACAGTGTGGGACTCTGGGGAGCCTACCTCTGGTGCTCCAGGTAGGCATTCCTCCGTTCCACACTGTTTTTGGAGGATGATTTTAGTCCTCCTGTATGGGCCAAGTGTTTCTCTAAAGGTTCTATGTTGAATTTAATTTCCATCATGAGGTATTAAGGGAACTTAATTTTACTGTCAGGTAGAGTGGTGGGGCCCACAAGAGCACTTAGGTAAGGTCATGGGGAGTGTTTCCTATTAAATGCTGGCAGCTTTCTGGGAAGAGGAATACATAGCTCATGACTCTTGCTATGTGATATTCACCATAGCTGGGCCTCTGCCAATAAGGTCACCACCAGAAGTGGCCCTTCCACCTTGGGTCAGAACTTGAGTTGATGAACCCCTTTCTTCATAGCCATCTTCAGGCATTTTGTTAAAATCACACAGACTGGCTTAGTGTAGGCATCTTACTCAGATGCCCAAGGCTCATATCTGGCTCAATTTGTAGCTCAGTCCAGCACCTTGAAACAAATTGTCTTCCTAAGCCTTTTTTAAGTGTTTATTTATTCATAACTTTAAAAATAGATTTCCATGATCCTGACTTTGTAGTAAGAAAGTCAAGTGTTACAGCAGGCTTGTGAAGAACAGTACCAGGCCTAGGATCACCACTTAGACATGACAGGATAGGAGCCCCACAAGGGCCTAGTTCAGGGTCAGGGCAATGGTGACCAGTGTTGAGTAATTGCCAGTCTATCAACATAGTAACTGTCTTTAATTTTTTGGTAAGCGACCTTTCTATTCTTTAGTTTTGTCCTTCCTTCATCCATTCCCTTTAATTTTCACCATCCAGTGAAATTGAAGGCACTTGGCCAGTGGAGGGCGCTCAGTAGGGACTTGTAAATATCTGAGAGTTGAATTAAAATCAAAAATAAAATGTCGTGCTGCTGTCAGAGCCTCCCTGAGCTCTGCCTTCGGAGACATCTCATAATTAGGACAAAGGGATATTTGAGATTACGCCTTAAATAAACTGGGGCAGAACCACTTTAAGCCTCACCAACTATTTTTAGCTTAAGGCAGAAAACATGATTTTAGCTTTGGCATGGTGTAGGGGAAATAAGGCTGGGAGACCTTCAGCATTGGTGCCTCAAGGCCCATATTAAAGGAGAAGCTTCTAGGACCACGTTGCAACTCTAGGGGCCAGGCTGGAGCTGTGTACAGCCAGGGAACAGAGTGAGGTACATTCTTACCTTGTGCTGTTTGCTTTTTCCTAGAGCAAAAGTCTGTTAACCACAGAGACAGAAATGATAGTAGAGCACAGAAATAATCTCATCTGTTTAGTTGGTGAACTATCAAGTTTATTGGGGTTACTTACTGGGGCATGTGTGACTCAAAACCCACCTCAGCCTGGATGATCAGTCAGGAAAACAGCATTTCTAGAGTTTTCTAGAGATCTGCAGGTCTGCCCTGGTCTTCTTCCCAGCAACTGCCACTTCTTAGATACTCTTGGGGTGAGGGGTCTTGTGAGTCTTGTAAATTTCTGTATTTCCTGAGCCTTGTTAGTTGTCTGAGCTGCTCTGGTTCCTAGAAGAAGGAATGTGTCCTTTTTGAGAAAGTGGCTACACATCTGGGCCAGAGATGAGCTCTCAGTGGGTTCCTTCCCAGCATGCTCATGCCTTTCCCTGGCAGGGTGAATTAGAGGCCTGGGCTCATGTAGGGAAAGAAGAGTAAGGGATAAGGAACTCTCACAACCAGATGTACTGGAGTTTACAGCAATCTTAATGGAAGAACTTTCTGGTCTTATCTCCACAATTTCTACCTGTGAGAACCAAGGTGCTGAAGGCTGACTGTGGGGTTTGTGGGAACAGGGACATGAATGACTTCATCCTCTTTCTGGGTCTTGCCAGCAAAACCTTCCCAGAAGAACAAGACAAACTGGGCAGACAGCATCTTACGGGATGCCAACTTGGATTTTTCTTGAAGACAACAACCAGGTCTGGGCAATACATGCATTGTGCCTAAACCATAAAGAGTTTTGCTGACCTAGGAAAACCCAACAAAATCTGATGGAGAAAGGGCAGAGCTAAAATAATTAAGTTTCAGAATTTTCCTTTATTTCAAAGACAAACTTTTGTTTCATAAGGCAGTAGTAGTTTTCATTACTTTCTAGTTTTGTGTGCTGGAATAAACAGGGCATCCCTTGATCCCTGACCTCCTTGTCTATGAGGAAGGGTAGTGATATCCATGTTCTAAGCTGCTCTGAGGACTTGATGATTGGGGGTCACCACCCAGTATAGAATGGTAGCAGTGTGGTACACTCATGGAATGATAATTCCCAGATGTCCCTAACATAATACCATGGTGACACATCTCCAGAGCCCTGGGTGACAAATGCTGCTTGTCATATCTCTGGCTCAGTGAGGGTCTGCATCTGGCCAGGCCTTCTCCCTAGGCTCTCCTGTAATGAAAGCATGAGAGGATGAGAGAAGCAGGTCAAAGCTACTTCATAATAACCCCTCCAGCAATAGGGCCCCAGCCATCTATGATGGCCTCCTTGCATGGCCTACCTGTCTGAACTGCTGCTTTGAGGATCCAGTTTCCAGCATGTGGATTTTGGGGATACATGAAAATCACAGCAGTCTTCACCAAAACTCTTCCTGTCATCTTTGAAAGAAGGTGATGAAGATGACTTTTTCCTAATTACATAGTTTTAATTAGATGCATTTATTTAATTATGTGTGTGTGTTGTCTGTGTATGTGTATATGTACAACATTTATACCTGGTGCCCACAGAAATCAGAAGAGAATACTGGATCCTCTGGAACTGAAGTGATCAACTGTTGTGAACCACCATGTGGGTGCTAGGAATTGAACTCAGGTCTTCTGTGAGAGCAAGAAGTGCTCCCGACCACTGTACATCTCTGCAGCCTGGAATGACTAGGTTTTGAAGGTGCTTGTTATGAAAGTGCATCAGTATGCAGGTGAACACTATACTTGGAGCAGTGTGCTCCATGCTCTTTATTAACCTCTAATGCCTTTCCTTCTCAGAGTAGACTACCTACTTGTTCAATTTGATTTTTGTCTGACATGAGGCCTCATAGCCCAGGCTACCCTGAACTCTCTTTGTAGTTGAGGCTGGCCTCCAGGTCCTCCTTCCTCCACCTTCATGTGTGTACCACTAGGATCATCTTTATCGTTCATCTGGGTTTTCTCTGAAATGTTATTTTCCTCATGTCTTGTAGGTTGTTTGTGTTGAGCTGTGAATGGCTGCTTAACCAGTTAATCATGTACTGTTAAAACAGAAAGGCATTCAGGCAGTGGGTCTGGACTCTATATGTACCTGAGTCTACCTTCACCTTACTCCAGTTCCTTATATTCATGGTCTTTGCATCAGTCACTAGCCTCCTCCTTTATTATTCCTTCTTACAAAAAGACTCTGTTCAACCTGTCCATCTCACCCTTGAACTCACACTATTAGTGAGTGGTACCTGACTATTGTAGCCCAGTTAAAACGCATCAACTTCATGGATATGACCAGCACCCCTACAATGAGACCTTCCCTTCCTTTTTAAGCAACAGGACAAACTCTGTGATATTTTCAAGGACACAGACCCTCTGTCATTTTCCTCCTAGGATGGTAGGTACCATGAAGAAAGTGACTGTCTCCTTAAGGTTTAGATTATCTTGGTCTATAAATGAATATCATAATTCAACACGTGTGTTTATGTTTATTTTCCAATTTAATAATTGTGAGGACACTGTGACTACCATCTCTGGCAGATCTGCTTTCATAGCATATACAGACCATAGATTTGGTCTCATTTTTTCATAGCTAAGTGTGGCAGACTATGTGGGAGTGACGGGGAGAGGTCTCTATCTCATTATGGCCCACCCATTAGCCTGGCACAATTCAGGTGAACTTTCCAGAGTTACTCTATCAGAAGACAGGTGTCACTGCAGGACAAGCACTCCCAGCTCCTCTCCAAACGCAATTGTGTGGTTTGAATGAGAAACTCCTGCCACAGGATTGGGTATTTGAACACCTGATTTCTAGTTGACTGCAGTCTTTGGAGAGGTTTAGAAACGTGGTTTTGTTGGAGGGTGTATGTTACTGGGGACAAGTTTTGAGAGTTTTATAGCCTGATCCCACTTTATCTATCTATCTATCTATCTATCTATCTATCTATCTATCTATCTATCTATCATTTTTCTTTTCTTTCTTCTTCATTCTTGTGGTTAAATATATGAGTTCTCAGATTCCTGCTCCTGCTGCCCGGCCTGCACCTTGAGGCTGTGCCTCACCATGATTAACTCTTTCCCCTTGGCAACCATAGCCCAGATAAACAAGTCCATAACTTGCTTTTTGTTATGGTGTTTTATCACAACAACAGAGAAGTAACTAATACAGCATCTCCATGGGTTGCCTACTAGTTAGCTTAGACGGTTGAGCACTGCCATGGAGAGAAGGGTGTGTCTGGGGCATGGTGTTCTGGTATCAGTCCAGGAATATGAAGACTCTAGGTCCACATTCTCAGGCAGGATCTTAAACCTTTATGTTTCCTCAGACATAAGGAGCAAGTGGTGCCTGGAAGGTTACACACACAGAGCTATCCCATATGGCTCTGGCCAGGCTCCAAGATCTGCCAGTCTGGCTCTGTGCTCAGCAATGGCTCAGAGCATCATTGAGGATTTAATTAATGTGCCATCTATTTTCATGTCCAGATTCCTTGGCCTAGAGCACCTGTGAACATATTGCTGCCCTACATGGTAGCTTCGCATCCCTGCATGCATGAGGGGAGAGCTGAGTTCTTGGGTTGGAGGGTTGTGGTTTATTTGGGAAGGGAAAGATGGTGTGAAGCTGTCTAGATTGTGTTTGAGCTCCTGGGAAACAAGCTCACGTGTCACCATTCATCTTGACTAAGGATAAGCCTTAGGCAATATGCAGGTATTTGAGGACAGACAGATAGCTAAGTGTTTAGTCACAAGACATGATCTAAAGGAGAAGGGAAATTGTATCAGAACCTTGCAAAGTTGATGCTATACTCATGTTTCTCAGGACTCTCTTATCATTATGCTTTCTCTTCCCAAGATGATGAGGTCCTACCCTCCACATGTGTCTGAACTTCTCATATACCCACCTTACAATGCTTTTATCAGGTGACCTCAGCTCTCCATGACTGTATGCTCTAGGCACCCTCTTGGGACGTACCAGAGTCACTCATCTGTCCCCTGGGTTCCACCAAGGATGCTTGGGTTGGAGAAATGGGTCAGTGGTTAAGAGAACTTGCTGCTCTTTACAGAGTTCCTGGGTTTGGTTTCCAGCACCCACATGACAACTCACAACCATCTGTAACTCCTGTTCAGGGATCTGATGTTCTCTCTGGCCTTGTCAGGCACTGGGCATGCAAGTGGTGTGCAGATATACACACAGGAGGAATACGTATACACTTCCTGTGTTTAAAAGGAAGAGTTCAGATACTGGACTAGGACTCAGATCAGTGTTCTGCTTAACCCTCCTCAGAGAGGCTTGTTCTGCCCTCCCCAGAGAGGCTTGTTCTGCCCTCCTCAGAGAGGCTTGTTCTGCCCTCCTCAGAGAGGCTTGTCCCTGCAGTAGATTGAAGTTAACACGGAGACTTACAACTGGACAGTGTTTAGAGTAAGAAACTTTGGAGCACTCAGCTGTAAATAAGATATCTTCAACAGAGTATTTTCTTTAATGCTCAGGAATCTATGCGGAAGAGGAAACAGAAAGATTGGAGGAGCCAGAGTGCTAGGTGACTCCAAGGAAACTGTTTTCTAGACACAGCAGGGCTGATGCAAATTATGAACCCACAGAGTCAGTGGCAGCACAGGGCCCACACAGGTTCAAACTGGAAGGGGTCCCAGCACTGAGAATGGGAAGTGAACACAGAGCCCCAGCCCTAATGAAGAAGCTATACCCACTAGTAAAGAGAAAACCAGTTGTTTCCAATGGAGTATCCAGGGCATGTCTCATGCCTAGGATTAGCTGCCCAATGCAGAATAAACATTTTTTTAATGAGCTTTTTGTTGGGATGTTTTTTGTCTTATTTTTTGTTTGTTTGGGTTTTTTTTTATTTTGCTTTTTGTCTTTTGAGAGAGAAAGAATCTGAAGTTGTGTTGAGGAGGAGGTAGAGAGGGTCTGGGAGCAGCTGGGGAGAGAAAAAAAATCATGATGAAAATATATTGTGTAGCATTTTCTTAATAACAAAAGAGGAAATAAAAAAGAAACAATTCAAACTCAAAAGTTACTGGAAACTCCATTCCCCCATTCATACCATGTTTCTTTTTTCCATTTATCTATCTATTCACTCATTCATTTATTCATTCATTCATGTTGCATCCTAATTGCAGCCCTCTCTCCTCTCAGCCTTTCCTTACACTGCCCCTCACCTCACCCCTCTCCTTCTCCTCTGAGAAGGGGGAGTCCCTCCCCTAGGTGCGAACCCACCCTGGCACATCAAGTCACTGCAGGAATAGGCACATCTCCCACTTGAGGCCAGACAAGGCAGCCCAGCAAGGGGAACAGGAGCCACAAGCAGACAACAGAGTTATGGACAGCCCATCCTGCTCCAGTTGCTGGGGAACCCTCATGAAGACCAAACTGCACATCTGCTACATATACCACATCATGTTTCTTATTGCACAGTTACTAAATATTCCAAACCTTTATGCCTGCCTCAGTCTGTGGTCACCAGCTTTGGTACCGAAGCCCCTGTCCCACGCACCCAGTATCTGATATTTTTAGTGCTTATTTCATCTGGCAGCTTCTCCTGAGACATCTAGCTTCTTTGCCTCCCCTCCTCCCTGCTGCATCTGTATCCTGGAGGTGATTCTGTCCCCCTAGCTCTGTGTTTCCTTTGTCTCTACTCTGCCCTTTGACCTTGTCTATGCATAGGCCTCCAGGCAGTGTGTGCCTCTACTTTTATACACTGGTACTGTGATTGCTCTCTGTCTCTAACCTGGTCTCCCTTTTTAAGGCTCAATCCCCTGTCTTCTGACAGATATTGGAATATCCCATAGGTACCATATTCCCAAATTAATGCATCAGTCTGAAGTCTGCCAGTTTAACTTTTCCTATTCTAATCATATAAAGGTTTGTTTGGGACTTTTCCAATTCTTTGAGATCTCCCGTTCTCTGTCCCTTCTCCCTCACCATCCCTGGCTAATATGCCCAGCTTTTTGGGTCTTCCATCAGTAAGCCTTCTTTCTGTCCTAGGTAGATATGACAACTGAGGACCAGCGTTCAGATTTCTGTACTGTATTAGTTAGCATTTTACTGCTGTAAACAGACACCATGACCAAGGCAACTCTTATAAGGGCAACATTTAATTGTGGCTGGCTTACAGATTCAGAGGTTCCATACATTATCGGCAAGGCCAGAGCATGGCAGTGTTCAGGCAGGCATGTCACAGGAGAAACTGAGAGTTCAACATCTTGTTCTGAAGGCAAAGAGGAGAAAGTGGCTTCCAAGCAGCTAGGACAAGGCTCTTAAAGCCCATACTCAAAATAACACACTTACTTTCTCTAACAAGGCCACAACTACTCCACCAAATCCACATCTCCTAATAATACCACTCACTGGGCCAAGCATATTCAAATCACCACACATATCATGGTGTTGTGGCACTGCACGAAGGTTAATTTTTATTTGTCTTTAGCCTCACTGGGTTGTAAGCTTCCAGTGCAGGTGCCATGGCCAGACAAATGCAAGGTGAGTAAAAAAGCTAGAGTTCAAAGTTGTAAAACACTAGAAACATTTTATGTGTGTATTTGTATATTTAGACAAATTTTACATGATTAGCATGTAAGAACTGTGCAAGGCTAACATATGCAACTTAATGTACTGGGCTACCTATGTGAAACCATCACTGCCATCAATGTCACTGACAGCCAATGGCTCTCAGATTCAAGGACTTGACAGACAATTAAAAATTAGAGGAAAAATGCAAACTGGATTCAAATATCAAAGTTTAAATTTTATAAGTTAAAAGATTAATAAAAATAATGTTTATTTTCACTTATGACAATTCCATGAAAGACAAAGTTTTAAACCAAAATAATAGGAAGACATTATTTTATAATAAAAACAATAGCTTAAAGAAAACTCATTAGCTATGACCAGTTCTGATTTTTTCATTTTACCCTAAACACTTCTTTGTAGAGAGACAACTGTCTGTCCAAAGGTGGTTCACAGGCTGGAGAATCACTTTCTTTAAGAGCAGAATAAAATCTTGAGATGTTGAAGGTGGAGCTTTAAGCCATGGTTTGAGGGAGTGTAGGAGGTGTCATATAGACTGGGGTGTTAGTGAGGAGAGTAGATAGCTAGGCTCCTCCAGAGATACAGCCAAGATGCATAGTAGACGGACGGTGAGGACTGGCTGAATGTGGTTAAAGAGCTTGACTGGTCTGAGTTTTGTGTGTGAGTTGGTAAGCTGAAGACCTAGAAGAGCCCACGATGAGCTACCACACTGAGTGGCCTCTTATAATGAATGAAGAAGACATTCAAATAACGAGTACAAAATGCATTTTTGTACTCTTTACATTTTTTCTCTTTGAACTCAAAGTGAAGTTAATTAATATGTTTGACTCACACATGGGCCATAATTAATGCTTACAAAGTCTTCTCTGTCACTGGATCTTGAAGGTCTGACTAAGGCAATCAAATCATCTATCTATGTGTACTTCTATCCATGTGTACATCTATTCATGTGTACTTCTATCTGTGTATACTTCTCTCTACGTGTATCTTTGTGTACATATATCTACGTGTTCTTCTATTCATGTGTACTTCTATGTGTGCATCTATCTAAGTGGACATAGTATGATGGATGGAGACTGTTGTCACTGTGTGTTGGGCTTCTTCATTCTCTTCCATCATCCTGATAATGCCATTTTTTTGCAATCAATAAATGCTATTACATATGGGGTATAGCATGGGATTTGAAAGTACAATCTAATGTGAACTGCAAAATTATTTAGTCTTAACAAGGCAGATTTTTGTTAAAGAGGCAAAAGGAAACTATCACAGCATTTTCAAAGTTAATTAAACAGGACTCACCCTGCTGAAAGTGACTTTTAGAATATGCAGTCTCCCGTGATGTCTACACAATTAAGGGTCAGAACCATGCAGAGTTGCTTTTTGCTTCTAGAACAGCAGTAAGATTCAGATGCATTCCTTGGAATGACTTACCTGTTCAGAGCCTCTGTCCTCTTAGTTTTGTATGAACTGCTTTGTTGGAACCAGAGAAAATGGCACATTAGTAGGTCATGGTTTATCCACCAGCAGAGACTGAGATGATAGAGAGCTATGGTCTCCAGGCCTCACCTGGCTGGAGGATGTGGGCATTATGTAAAAGTGCACATGGATACATTCATATACACATCACAGCCTCTGTGAAAAGATGTTGTCACGGTATCATACATGGTGTCATGGTGAGATGGGGGGTCATGGTGTCAGGTGCCATATGTGGTGTCATTGTGAGATGGGGGGAGTCACGGTGTCCTACACAGTATAGTGAGATGGAGGATCATGTTGTCACAGTGAGCTGGGTAGGGAAGTGCCGGCTTAGCAACAACAGCACCCAGTTAAGGCTGTGATATAAGGGTGACAAGTGGCTGTAACTGGGAGAAGACACATGTTTGGTATAAGGAGGACCTAGCTGGTGACTCAGTGGCAGATCTATTAGCAAGTAGACAGCACTTCCAGTCTGGGTTTCAGGTGAAGAACTGAACCCCACAGGGTGGAATTGGTCAGCCATGTCCACCATGCTGTCAGATGGGGCAAGGTAAAGACAGACAATATCCAGGTGGCTCAGTAAAATGAAGTTATCCAGTATCCCAATAATAGCACAGGGGACACAAGTCAGTTTGCATTTTGGGAACAATGGAATCCTGTAATCCTGTTTTGAAATTCATAAAGCCTCAGCTAAAATGTAAAAAAAAAAAAAAAAGTGTCCAACCAGCTATGTGGAATGGGAGTAAGGCCTGGGGCCCTGCCCTGTTACTTCCTCTCCAGTCCACAGGTCCCATAGGCACCTCCTGGACCTGGAGCTCTTGAGAACACAACCTAAATACCGTCTTGACTAAGGGGAGGAGCTAGGGACCATCTAGAGTACAGTTTGGCTGGTAAGAAGCTGGGCAGCCAGCAGCTCTTGTGGAGACTAACCTCCCACCGCTATAGATGCCCCTTGTGGGCAGTTTCCAATGATTAAGATATAGTCTGGGTTTGCCAGCAAGGTCTGCCAACTTTCCTAGAGTGAGGAATTGCTGTAGTGCCCTGATTTCATCCCGGTCAATTTCTAGTGGTCATGTGTGAGATACGGTCTAGACAGCAATACCTCCAGCTCACTCACGCATGTGGTCACATAATCTTGAGCTTTACCATAGTTTCTCTCTTGAGTTACTGAGGAGGAGCTGACTTATGTTTTGATTCCCTGCGGCCCTGTACTTGGAAATTGCTAGTTGGTAGCAATGACTGAAAGATAACCTAGGCACAAGAGCATCATCCCTGAAGTGCCCCAAGGTTTTATGGAGCCTTCTTTCTGTTTTTCTTGAAGTCATGTCCCAGCAACACATGCTTAGCTCTGCTGACAACTTGCCCTCAGTTCAGACCTTTGCCAGTCTTCTTAAGAAGCAGGCACATCTGAATCCATTGCCTGTGATTAGTCCACATTTAGCCAAAGATAGCAATGAATATAACTCAACACAAAATTATAAACATCATGAAGGGTTTTGGTCTTTATTCTATAGTTCTATTGTCAGTTCTGAAGCATAAACTCTGGTAGGTAATATCCCAGCTTAATGATCAAAGGTGTCTGACCTTTGCTATACACTTGCTAGGTACAGTGCAAGACATCCCACTCTTGGTCACACCCTGAGCTTAGACTCAGTGTTCTGTACTCACTCCCCTGGCCTTCATCTTCTACTTTACAGATCAGAGTGAGAAAGTCTGATGGCATGAAAGGGATCAGGGGTTTCCTAGTCTTAGAAGGGACCCTGAAAAAGCCTGCTGAGTAAATGTTATGTTGGTTATTTGCACTTCTGAGTGGAATAGGAAGATTCATTGGCTTTACTGACATTCTTCTTTTTAGAAACTGAGGACACAGACCAAACCTGTCCAGGGACGTGTTATGTGTATTTGTTAGAAACTTCTGTTATTCCTATAGCTGTTTATTGCCAGAGATAGCAGCAAGCAGACAGTCACAGTGATAAAATACCCATGGTGGAGCTATTGCTTCCTCAGAAGTCTGTCTGTGCAATGCACAGCCTTCGAGTATAGGCAGCCATTTATATTAATGGATCCCAAGGACTGTTCTGTTAAATAAACACCATTCAGCTGCAAGAGATGACACCACTGGGGCTCCTAGATCAAGGCAAGACAGCAATACAAACTCCTGAGCATGGCTCAGCTCACTTAGCCTTTGTCATGAACTAAGCAATGATAACCATTCTTAAGTCACCATCTCTCATAGCTGGGGCTATGAGAAACTCAGTTTTGGATGAAGTGCAAAGTGTGGACTGCAAGCAGAGGACAGAGGATCAGATGGGTGTAAGGGTGTTCCTCAGCAAAGGTAACCTCTGCCTCAGCATCTCTGGCTCATGTCAGAGTCTTCTTTCTTAATGTTAACTAAGAGGACTGGAGGTTGCAGATCTCTCAGGGCAACCTCAAGTCTACCCCAATCCCCATCTCAGCTACTTGGCCCTGTTGCCTGCCATGGAGGATGCTGCATGTAGGAGAGAGGGTTGAACCTACCTGAAGTCTTCCGGAAAATAGCACAGAAGCACATGCAAGAATGTGTAACGGGGAACGGAGCATAAGTAAAGATGCTGAACTTCACCCCCAATCTGCATATGAGTGTTTTCAAATGAAAGGTCAAAAGGGAGGTGAAGTCAAAATCTTCATTATGAGAAATGAAACAGGTTTTGGTTCTCAGATGGAAACTCAACTTAGATCTGGGTGCAGATGACTCTCATTTTAGAGGTTGGTCAAGTGCAGTGTCCTTGACAGTGATGAGTACATCAGGACACCTTTTAATGGAACATGTCCTCATCTGTCCACAAGAGAGGGGGACAGGTGCTACTTGACAGTAGGAAAGATACCAGATGGACCTAAGAGTTTGAAACAGTTCTTGTAGAGTAGGACCAGAGGGCCAGGGTTCCAGAGAACACCCATAGGACCTTGGGATTCTCTGCCTAAGCTGTTGAGAAACTCTGCTCAGCAGATGTGGTTTGCGGGGCACAGGGTACAGCTTTAGCCCCTGCTTAGAGGTAGGAGTTCAGGTCTGAGGCAGCACTCATCTGGTTCTGATTCTGTGTTCTAGAACCGTGGCCTCATGGTGGCTCCCACCCAGATTCCTAGGAGCACTATAGACAGTCTGGGCCTAAGCAGATGCTGGTCACAGGGACCCTGACATTGTAGATCCTTGTGGAAGGAGCTTATGGACCCACAGGAGTAGCACTGAGGGTGAAAATTACAAAGCCTTACCACTCGTGTACTACCCCAGCCTGGAGATCCTCAGCAGCAAGACTCCACTGGAAAGCTGACAGTAAACTGAGGGAGTCATGTGGCAGCGTATGAGTGAAAGGCCATCCTGGAGTTTGAAGAGCTCAAGGCTTCTGCTCTGTCAGGCTGTAGATAGAGCCTAGGGTCCACATTCTTGCTTATTTCCTCCTTTGGGAGTGTAAATGTTCTTCCTGTGTCCATCTCACCATTGTTTTTGGGGCAAGTCTGGCTTGTATACTATAGGCTCACAGCATGGAGAAGCTATTTGAGTGCATAGCACATCCTGAAGCCATCAGTTTTTGTTAAGGTGAAACTCTGACCTTGGGGCTTTTGAGTTGATGCTGAAGTGAGTTAAGACTTTAGAACTGTTGGTGGAGTGACTACACATAAATAGGACTTGCACTTTAGATCCTAGAGTATAATGCTATGAATGCTTTGAATGTGGTCTCCAAAGTTGACACGGGAAACTATTAATTGTTGCTACGATAAATATCTGCAAAAACAACTTAAAGAGGAAAGAATGTAGGCTGGAGACATGGCTAGAGGTTAGGAAACTAGGAGACTCAAGTTCAGTTCTCAGTATTCATGTCAAAGCAACCCACAACTTTCAATATCTGCAGTGCACATATTCATGCAGATTCCTACACATAATTCAAAGTAATAAAAATAAATATTTTCTTAAAATAGGGAAGGATGTTCTTAGTTTTCTCCTCTGGCACTGTTAAAAACAAACAAACAAACAAACAAACAAACCCACCTGGACCAAAAGCAATTTAAGAGAAAAGGTTTATTTCACTTTATAACTTCCAGTCATAGTCCATTTTTAAGAGAACTTAGGCCAGGAACTCAAACAGAAACTAGAGCAGAAACCACAGATAAAGGTTACATACACCATATTTACTGACTCATGTTTATGTAGCTTTTCTTTTTATGTAGCACAGGTTCACCTGCCTGGGGAGTAGTGCTGCCCACAGTGGGCAGTGGCCTTGTACTTAAGTCATCAATCAAGATAAGCTCTTACAGGCCATATAATATGGGCAGTTGTTCAACGAAGGTTTCCTCTTCTCAGCTGATCTTGGCTGTGTCCCACTAACAGTAGAGCCTATCGGCACAAATGGTTTATTTTGGCTCACGGTTTGAGGGTACAACCCGCCATGGTGTGACTGCAGGAGCTTGAAGCAAGCCAATAACATCCTGCTTTGAGAAACGAGTGTTGGTCTTTAGCTCACTTGCTCCATTTTCCCTTTTTGCTCAATCAGGAACCCTGGCCCACAGGATGTTGTTAACCACATTTGGGGTGGATCATTTCATCTTGAAAATGTTTTAAGATGTGTCTCTGAGGTGATTCTGACTTGTCAAGTTGAAGATCAACCAGCACAGAAACTAAATGTTTTTTTTCTTATGATTTATTTTATTTTATGTGTGTTTTTGCTTGCCTGCATGTTTGTGTGAAGATGACATATCCCCTGGAACTGGAGTTACAGACAGTTGTGGGCTGCCATGTAAATGCTGGGAATTGAACCCGGGTCCTCTGAAAGACCAGCCACTGATCATAACTGCTGAGCCATCTCTCAGCCCTGAAACTAAATCTTTAATACAACCATACTAAAAGGTGGTACCTTCATGAGTTGGTTTATACAGCTATCTTAGAGTTGGTTTATTAGGTGCAGGTGAACCTCCATGGTCTCCTTCCCTCCTTCCCGATGTTCTCTGGCCTTTCCATCTTCTGCTCTGCCATGGATGGTAGCACAAAGGTCCTCATCGGATACTGGCTCCTTGATCTTGGACTTGTCAGCCTTTAGGACTGTAAGAAGTAAATCTGTTCTCCAGAGATTGCCCTGTCTGTGGCAACCTTTGTGGAGCTAAGAGTGGGACTAAGCCCCCCCCCCACCCGGGAAGCTGAACCATTGGGATATGAAATAAGGACTAAGTGTGATGTCCTCTGGTGAGCTGCCTAGAGCCAAGGAGTCAGTATGCCTTGGGCACACATGCTAGGGAAGCACTTCTAACCATACCTGTCACACAGGGTGATTGTGTGTCTCAAAAACAAACTGTAGCTGAGAAGTATTCAAGAAGTGCTGAGAACTGTCAGTGCCTAATAGCATTTATTGTCTGCGTTATGACATCACAAAGAAAATAAAATACGTCTTAGAACTGCTCTCAAAGTATGTGAAGGACAAGTGGACATACCATTCTCCTGTTGTAGTACCAGGGCCACTGAGAGAACTTTTAATTGAATGCATGCCCCGTGCTGTCATAGTCATGGGAGTTCCCTATTAGGCTGGTGGTTTCAGTTCACGGCTAGCTGGAGCCATCATTTAGTTAGGAATGATGCTCTTAGGAAGAGGAGAGAGTGAGAGCAAGATTGGGAGTGTGTGGTGGCTTGTATGGGCTGGGCCAGGGATTGACTGTTGGGAGGTGTGGCCTTGTTGGAGGAGGTGTGTCACTGTAGTTGTGGGCTTTAAGACCCTCATCTTACCTGCCCAGATATCAGTCCTCTGTTTGCCTTTGGAACAAGATGTAGAACTCTCAGCAACATACGCATCATGCCTGCTTGGACACTACCATGCTCCCACCTTGACGGGAATGGACTGAAGCTCTGAACCTGTAAGTCAGACCAATTAAATGTTGTCTTTTTAAAAGTTGCCTTGGTCATGGTGTCTGTTCGCAGCAGTAAAACCCTGAGACAGAAGTTGGTACCAGGGACTGAGGTATTGCTGTGATAGGCCTGACCATTTCTTTCCTTAGAAGAATGTGGATTTTGGGACTTTGAATTTGGAAAGCAGTGGAATCCTTTAAGAGGAGCTTACTGGGCCATCTTAGCAGGAACATGGGCAAGGGTGGTGCTGAGGGTGATTTGAACTGTGTAGACCTGCTGGCCTAAAAGGTTTCAAAGGAGGAGAATGTTGTATGTGGTCTAGAGACTGTTTTTGTGATATTTTGGTGAAGAACATGGCTACTTTTTGCCATTGTCTGTAAAGTCTGCCTGAGACTAAGGTAAAGGGATTTAGATTAGTTGCTTTCACAAAGGAAGTCTCAAAACAGCCTGGTATAAATTCTGTTGTGTGCTCACTAAAGTTCACTCTTATGAAGAGCATTTTAGTGAAAAGGAGCAAGCTGAGAAAGGAAAAATATAAAATGTTCAAGTAATAAAGAGGCACCAGAAAGTGGAATGGAGCTAAATCCTGTTTAAGGAGATAAACAGACTAAGGGAGTGGTAACTTTGGGGCAAGATTCCATCCAGTTAAACTTAGGTTCAAGCATATTTAAACCACCACACAGGGTGGGGGAAAGAAGGGAAGGAGAGGAAAGGGAGGGAAGGAGTGAGGAGAGAGAGAGAGAGAGAGAGAGAGAGAGAGAGAGAGAGAGAGAGAGAGAGAGCGCGAGCTGGCTGGAGATCAGGCCTCTAACATGGGCCTCTGGGAATGCTGAAAATCCAAACCGTACTGCCTTCTGAGCATATCTCAGGATATGTAGGCTCAAGTCATCAATGAGAATGATAGGATGTTGCCTACATGTTCCAGCTATTTCATTGTCTGCTTTGAAAAATTTTGATTATAAAATTATGTTTACAGAGCACGTGTTATGATTATGTTGAGATCCTTGCTGACACATAAGTTCATAAGAGCAGGTAACTTGAGTCTTGCCCCACTCACCTCTCCCCAGAAGGCATACCTGATGTGTGGCTAGAAGCTTCTCCATATCTTCCTGATGACCAGCACAAGAGTGAATTCCAGTGAGTGTCTGAGAAGAAGACTGATGGGATATGTGGTCACAGGATTGTCATGACTGTGGAGCCAGGGTAGTGAGGTTAAAACAAAACAAAACAAAACCAAACAAACAAACAAACAAAGCAAGTAGGAGGGTGGCAAGGGGTCAGCCACCAGACCTCTCTCCAGGGGTTCCCTAGGCTGTGCTCAGCTTGCTAACAGACAGTATTAGGAAGGTCACTCCCTAATTTGCTACATACAATCTTAATGTCTCTATGTATCTGAGGAAGTCTTCCTTATAAGTATGGAAGCTTTAAATTCCTGCTTATAAAAATTGTTTTTAAACCCTTCAAGTGAGTCTTTGGGTGACAGGTAATTGGCTGTTTGCCTACTGTTTTGTATTGATTTAACTCTATGCCAATGGACACAGGTGTGCTGGCTGTCTCTTCTCAACTTCCAAGCATCAATGTTTGGCAAAGACAAGAAACTGTTGCATAATAAGATTCCCCCAGCCCCCACCATCCAGGTTTAGCCTAAAGTCTTTTTAGTGGTTTTGTCTGAAACCTTTGTAGTGAGCCAGAGTGCTTTTCTGAGTTACATTTCAATTAGACTGCACTTACGGAAACACCAGCCCATAGGGAACCCCCCCAACCCCCACCTCTCTCTCTCTCTCTCTCTCTCTCTCTCTCTCTCTCTCTCTCTCTCTCTCTCTGTGTGTGTGTGTGTGTGTGTGTGTGTACTTGTATGCATATCTGAATGCACACAATCAAACGTAAGGCATGAATGGACTCATAAGAAGTGAATAATCTTTAGAAAATCAACAATTCTTCGGGTAAAGATGGTCTTTCAAATTGCTTTTAATATCCTTGAAAAGGTTATAAAACTGTCTCAGTTCCATGCTAAAGCCAATTTAGTTTACAGAGCTGAGCTAATCCATGAATCTGGAAGGATTTATCCCCACCCACCTCTCTCTCTTGAGCTGTCTCCTCCATTGTAGACTTCAAATACCATTCCCTGTGTCTGAGCCACAGTCTCTAAGCAGACATTTCCCGAGATGTTAACCACTGCTTGGTAAAAAGGGCTATGGGATCTCCTGTGCGGGAAGAACATTTGGCTAAACCCAGCTAAATTGTAGGTCTTTCAGATATACTATCATGCCACCATACACTGTGACACAGAAAGAAAGATGGTTTTTGCATCCAACCGATAGACTCTAGACTTCTCATTTCCTCTGGTTCCGGTTGTCATCTCTCTACACAGCAGCATCTGTAGAGACACTTGGGAAAGTACTCATCTTCTTCCAGCCTTCCTCTGAATGCTTTCTCTGCCATGGAAAAGCATGCTGTTCCAGTGAGCTCCAAGGAAACCCCTGTTCTGTTACTTCCCTGCCACTCCAACTATGTCACCAGAAAGGATAATGGTTTGTGGAAACCAGTTCTGTGTTTGGAGAAAGTTTTCTTTTACTGTAACCAAAATGAACCTCCTCGGGACAATCCTAACTCAGTTTCTGTAGGAAGGACCTGTCATTTGATTGACAGCCCTTCAGTCTGGGAAGGCAATCGGCACCACAGTTGCCTCATTTATATTTGACTTTTATTTCTTTTGCATCTTCTCTAGTTTATCTTAGAATGAAGTTAAGACTTTTTTGTTTAGTTGCCTGCCTTTTCCTGCAACACAATGGCTAAACTTTTGACTAGCATTGATCAGCAAAAGGTCTGTGGTCAGCATTGACTCTCTGTTGCCAGCTCAGCCCATGTAGTTACTTTGACTTTGTCTGACTATCTTGTGTCTGTTTGGCCATCTTTGACAATATATGCTCAGCACTGACCCTATGTGTGTCTGGCATTGACCCTCTGTAGCTAGCTTCACATGTGTGGCCTACTCAGTTCTGTGTAACCAGAACACTTTCCAATCTGGTACCTTTCTCTGTTTCCCGTTCTCTGTGAGATGAACATTTTTACTTCACCACACCCTTCCTGCTTTGTTGGTCTACCTTCTCACCCATCAAGTAACCATGGTCTCAAACCTCTGAAACCATAAGCTCATCCCTAATCCTTCTACCTTGAAGTTGTTTCGATCAGGCATTTTGTCCCAGCAATAAAAAACCAATCCAGTTAATATACCTTATGATTTGTGCTAATAGACTGTTTGATCGATTTATTGTAGTAGTAATGGTCAGTGATGGTCTCAGACATCAAAGGAATATTGTTTACAAGCACTGTTACCTTGTGGGGAGATGGCAACGCTCTGACCCAAGCCTAGACTCATTTCTGGACTTTCAGAAGAAATCAGAAACCTGTCGGTGTAATGTGCTCAGAAACCGGAAGTGGGGATCTGAGGGAGAGTTTCTAGAAGAGATTAATTCTGAAGATCCATTATTAGTGGAAAAGCCAAACCACCAAGGTAAAGTTTAGATACTTTCTAATTATAATTGAGCTGGAGAAATTAAAAGCCTTGTTCAAAGGGAAGAGGCACTATGTGTGCATTTCCAGCCTGAGAGCTAAATTTGGGAATAAATCCAGTGGAGATAATAAGAAATTCAGGACACACCCCAGTCATTTCAGGGGCTGCCAGGGTGCATGAGTTCAGGCAAGGCTGCAGTCCTGTTAGGTCTCTGTTCCCACATTGTGGATCTTAACCTGTGGGGCTGACATCTGAGGGCATCTTTATTTTCTAATGACAAGTGTATAACCTTGCAGAGAGGCAGATTTAAAATGTTCTTACTTTGCCTGGCCTGGATATTTCTATGGCTTTATCAGAACACCCTCACCTTTTCAGCCAATTTTATATATGAAAAGGATGGGGGAGTTATTCACTTACCAAGATGAGGCCCTTGGTAGAAACAAGCCTTCCTTACCATAGTGGATGCCCCAGTGCACTTCCCTGGGTTGTTTTGGTTTTATTTTGGGGGTAGGGGTTGGAAATTACAGTTTGTTGAAATAGTATGACTTTCCTCTAAGTCTGTATCATAGCTCTTGGAGATTATATCTGATATTTGTAAAAGCTACTGCGTTGGCAAATGCTCTTCTGCATGGGTGTTTCTCTCCTGCCCAGTGAACCTTTATCACTACACAGCCCTCCATTCCTTTCCCTGCCTTTGCTCATCTCCCTGCTGGTCAGACTACAGCCAAGCCACAGTGCAGGCCTGAGTGACAACTGCAGATGTTTCCCCTTACCACATGGAATGGATTCTGGTAGGAGCCAGAGAGTCATACAGGTAGAAAGTGGTACATGTGTCATGTGATCTTTGATCCTTAACACTGACATCCCATTCCTTCATGAGTCGATGTGCCAGTGGAGTAGAGTGGAGTGGACAGTACATTGTTTGCAGTGTTCAAACTTGGCCTGACTCTCCTTTCAGCTCTGAGAGTATTTTCCGTTATCTGCTCACTTGCACTTCCTGTTCCTTTGGAGTATTACTGGGATTCCTACTATAGTGACACCAATCTGAGAAGCCAGGAATCAATCCTACTTCCATTCTGGTGCCAATAAGGCACCAGCACTGTGTAAGGGCTCAGCTGGGAGTCTATAGAAAACAGTGCTTCGGGCATATTCCGGTGGAGGAAGCTAGCATGTGAGGATGCTGAGAGAGGCTGCATGTGAGGATGCAGAGAGGAGCTTGTCGTCAAACCTCTGGGTGGGGCAGTTGTGAATAGGAGGCAGCAGCCAGTATTGTGTGAAGAAATTTTCCATAATCACAGCTCGGCCATTGCTACCTCATGTGTGGGAAATGAGGGCTACTGCTAAATGTCCTAGAGTAATACTCACACCAAAATCTGGTCCAGAATATCATTAAGTGCTACTGTTAAGACCTCCTGCTCTCAGGTGCTACTGTAGATAAGAAAGAGTGAAGGACTGGAAAGAACTGGGCTGTCAGTCACCCATGAATGAGAGAGAGTGACCAGACAAATGGAAAGGGGCCCCAGTATGGTCCAGCATGTTTCAGGGATCTTTTGATTTCTTAGAAGAAAATAGGGACAGTGTTTGGGTCTGATGATAAGAGCTATGGAGTTACATGAAGCTAGAGTATTCATACTAGGCTAAGCTATCCCAGAGCACACCCGTACACCACCTGAGTGCAGTACAGAGCAAGGGAAGGTGTGTCTGAAGGGTGGGAGCTCACTGATAACCAATAATGCTGCTCAGGACCAAAGAGGAAAGCTGTGGTAGATGACAGGTGCAGAGAATCACCCACAATGCACAGAGCTGTTCCTGGAAATGAGGGTTGGGAGCAGAGTGAGACCAGAGAGACTAAGCCTGGAAATTAAGGAGCTGAACCTAGAGATGGTAGGAAGCTGCATCAATGGAGAACCTCATGACCCTGCCCTAAGGGTCAGTCCCTCCTCAAGAGGAGGAGAAGGTGGTATGACATTTCTCTTGAGAACTGGATTGGCTTTATCGAGTCAGCTTTGACTTAACAAGTCCTGGGGTTAGGGAGGAACCCTCAGCACTCAAAACACACTTCCTCTGACTGCCCTCACTGGCTTTGCAAGGCAGCCAGTGACATACGGAGGTACAGATGACAGGAACAGTGGTGGACTCAGTAATCAACAGGAGAGTTGCTGGCGTGCTGCTTAGAGGCAGGTGATGGTAATGAATGGTATGCTTTAAATTTTTCTAAAAGAACGAAGGGAATAAATTTGTTTGAGGCCTCTATGGTCTTTGAATCTCTTCAGTCTTATTGCATCTTTACAGATGTTGTAAAATCTATCACACACATCGAAAAGTGCTTAAATATACATGTACAGTTAAATTGTT
The DNA here is from genome assembly GCF_021556685.1 of Rattus norvegicus. Lineage (NCBI taxonomy): Eukaryota > Metazoa > Chordata > Mammalia > Rodentia > Muridae > Rattus > Rattus norvegicus. Next base: position 7,168,978 of record NC_141537.1, read on the forward strand.
ATGAATAAGGGCATGTGTTCCACTCCTGCTAACCCCTCCCCCTTGGTTGATATTTGAGATCACTGATTCTTTGGGTTTCCCCTGTTTTAACACCTATGTATGCATCCTTCAATTAAAGTAGGTCTGATTGAACTTCATATTAATGAGGCCATGTGGTTGTTACTCTGTTGTTTCTTGCCCAGTATTGTGTGAGGAAATGAAGTAAACTTGTGATGCTTTGTGCCACCACAGTTTACTTTCCTGTCAAATGTAACTGTAGTTAATTACTCTATAGTAGTTCTGTAGTGGGGCATGTCTAGACTAAACAGCACAGAGTAATGCCAAGATATTCTCCAGAATGAATGTGACTGTTTTCATGAATACTAGCAGTGATGGAAAATCTATTTCTTTGCACTTAGTCTTGTAAATGGGGTGTGAGTGAGGGCTTGTTGTTTATTCTCCTAATTTTAAATATAAATCTGTATTTTTATTTTGTCTTTACTTTTATTAAGTGACATTGACTTAGTTTCCTCAGACATAGAACAATATTTAGCTTCCTTTTTGACTGCCAGAGAACAATATTAATCATTTTACTATTGTCCTATACAGATAGGAAAATGGGAAGAGTCTTGAGGCTAGGCACAGCCTGGGCCTCTTCTTCCCAGGGCAGGTTGGTTTGTAACGGGTGGAAAAGGTTTCTTTTCCTTTTCCATGCCAGGTTCCTATAAAACTAAGATTACAACTTGGAAACACAAGAGTATGAAAAAGCATCTGGTGTTCATCCGGCAAGGGAGGACCTGAGAGAGGGTTTTATACCAGAGCTACTGCTCGAAAACTCCTGGTTCCTTAGCAATAGTTCTCCACAAATTAGTTTTAGAGGGAATGTGATGTCAACACGATGGTTCATAATGCTGCCATGACAGGGGGCGACTATATACAAGGACATGACACAGGAAGTGACTGTGTCCACAGGAGATGTGTGGCTGTAGGAGGTGACAATGCTACAGAAGGTTGACTATACATGTAAGAATTGACTGCGTACACAAAAAATATGTCTACAAGAGATGTTTAGTTTCACTTCTGTTGCTTTAATAAAATGTTCTAACCAAAAAGTCAACTTAGAGGAGAAAAGATTTATTTGGCTTACAATTCCAAGTTACAGTCTATCATTCTGGGGAAGTCAATGGAAACTCAAGCAACTAGTCACATCATATCCATAGTAAAGGGCAAAGAGAAAATAAACACATCTTTGCTTGCTAGCTTATTCTCAGCCGGCATTCTCTTCCTATAATGTCCAGGACGTCCTGCCTATGGAATGGTACTACCCACAATGGTCTGGATCTTCCTTCACTACTAACAGTTAAGACATTCCTATTATTTGTAAGACATCCTTTATTAAGACTCTCTTTGCAGTTAATTCTAGGTTGTCTCAAGTTGCTAGTTAAAGCTAACCAACACAAGTGGTGACTGTGTCCATGTTACTGTTTCATGGGAAGTGTATCTTTCTGAGGAGCAATATGATTAGCTGGGGTGGATTCTCTGATGATGCTTTTCAAGTCATTGCCCTTCAGTTGAGATGCATGAAGTAAGTCTGACCTAATATCATCTCTGATTGTTGTGAGAATTTCTAATGGGAAAAACAAAGAGAGAGGTATCTGATGCTAGCTTTGATCACTATCAGACACATGCAGTTTCTACCTTTGTTGGAAACAGGAGGACACTCCATCAGAAGCAGATGTTCAGGTTTATGGCGATAACAGCAGGGTAGCTGAGCAACCTCCACCCGGGACTATCGAAACGTTTAGAAAAATCCTAGGAGCATGCTTTCAGGGTCCCAGAGAGCCTTCCAACAAGCAGAAACCAGTAGACATCCCCCTAGACACAGGCACTAAACTTTGTGAAACTGTCTCAGAACATTATACAGTCATGACATAACACAGGAGAAACCAATAGGGGAGTTTGGAGTTGGTAGATCACCTGAAAAGAGATCTGACTAGAAGAGGAGCCAAATTCTACATGCAAAATCTCCTCAAATCATTGCCTGACCCCTGCACCACATCTTGGTTTGAGAGCTGGGAGATGGGGTGGAAGACCTCATCTAGAAGTTGGTGCTCACTCCAGAATATTGGGGTCGGGTCCTAAGTCAACTGCCTGCTAAGAGTCTTTCAGAGATGTAAGAGTCCAGGAGCCCCACAGTGGTGCATTCATAGTGATTTGTGCTTATTAACAGCAGTAGCAAACAATTGGTTGTTAGAGAAACAAGAAAACACACATCCTTCTAAGGAAAGAAGCAGCTGAGAGCATCAGCGGAAACTATGAGGAGCAGTCTTAGAGGAGTCAGTTCACATCTGTGAATTCAGCACTCACGAAAGCAGTTGTACATGGAAGGCTGGACAGAACCATACTTTAGAAGTGGGCTGTGGATCTGGGAGAGACTGTTGGGGAACTGGGAGGAGTAGATGGAGGAAAAACTAGTCAAAATTTAATGTATGAGAGAAGAATAAAAAAGTGAACTGTAGTTTATATGAAGTGATACAATATTGAAAAGGCACCATAACATATTGTAGGTATATATCTTAATCCTTAGAGAAGCCACCAAATTTTAAAACTGTATATCTAAAAATTTAGTACAGGAATACACCCAAAGTCTTTGCAGATCCCAAAAAGAAAAGATGGGAGGGACTGAGAAATAAGAAACAAATAAAAGGAAAGTAGCACCTGAACTCTGCCTTACTAATGACTAGATGAAACACACCTTAAAGGATTAGCACACCAATTAGAATTGGCTGCACATGTCTACACATAGCTGATCAAGCAGTCAGGCTGGGGTGTGGCTGGTGGTAGAGTATGTCCTGGCATGTGGGAAGCTCTGGATTTAATTGTGGCATCAAAATCAAAGCAAAACAAATACCAAATGAGCATGAAATCAGGACAACAACAACAAGCCAACCAAAATACTAGACAAAGTAGACTTCCTGATGAAGCATCCTGGCAAAGGGAAAGGTAGAACATCCCATCAGTAAGAAGTAAGAATTAAATATCTGTGTCAGCGTAGTAACAACTGCATAAGCCAACGAGGAGGGTGGAGATAGGCAGATATATACTACACTGTGTTCAAAAATCTTAGTCTCAATACTTGATATAAAGCATACAAAAATCAGTAAACACATAGAATCTAAATTGTAATTGATATACATACATACATACATACATACATACATACGTATGTATGTATGAGTGTAAAGTTAAAAATTAGCCTCAATTCCGAAATCTGAATGGTTTAGCTGGCAGTTATGGGAATGTGCATTGCTTACGAGCCTGCACGAGTCTGAGACCATCAGTGTCCTTCTGAGCAGATCCACTGAGGAATCCAGGAAAAGCCCCAATCAGTTTTCATGTTTATGAACTTCTGTAAGGCACATATATCAAAGACAGATTCTTAATGAAAAAAAAGCAAGTTAAACTGAGTGAACATGAAAATAGACATAAAATTTTATGACTGAAGTCATGTTTTGATGAAAATATTTAGTTCTGAAATGCTAATTTTAGATGACTTAAAACAAGGACCTTATCTTGTACTTTAAAAAATTTCAAACAGATGAGCAGAGTAGATGCACAGGAAGTCACAGAAAGGCTGATGAGATCACAGTAGAGATGTAGAAGATGGGAGACAGTACCAGCAGAGGACAAATAACACCCAGCCTGGCCTTCTGAGGACAGTCACAGCCCATCTCAGCCTTTCCCCAAGAATAACTCAGGAAATGCAGAAAACAGAAACTAATGGTTCTGCTAGAAGGGGGTTGTTTTAGATTGGACCAGCATCAAAATTAAAAGAAATATGGAAATGCAGGCTGGTAATTGGTAATTTACTAGTACATGACAAGTGAACATAGAAACAAATCTCAAAAATTCCACTTGCTAAAGAAATGATACAGGATAAAATTTAAGCACCAAATACCTAACAAAGCTTTCTCTCAAAGTAACTTTCTTAAAGGTAATCTCCAGAGAAGAAATTGTAGCGCTCATATAATATTATTCTCTAAATGTGGGAAAGGAAAAGTTCCCAATGAATGTTGTGAAGTTGTGAAGATCTGGCAGGGGAACAAGAAAATGATGGGCATAGATACTGACATTTGTAATAAAATCTCAGCTGCTGAACTCAGTCATATAGAAAAAGATAAGGCACTGTAGGCAAAGTGGGTTCCTATGAAGTCGGTTCCATGCTTGAAAATCAGCATGATAGCTTCTGGTTTCCATCTGACCTGGAGTTGACCCCATGCCAAACTCTCCATACCCAAATCCTGCCCAGAGAGAGTCTCCCAGGAGTGCTGACACACCTGAGATACAGGAAATACAGGGACAAAGAATGGAGCAGAGACTGAAGGAAATGCCATCCAGAGACTGATCCACCTGGGGATCCATCCCACATGCAGACACCAAACCCAGACACTATTGATAATGCAAAGAAGTGCTTGCTGACAGGAGCCTGATATAGCTGTCTCCTGAGAGGCTCAGTCAGAGCCTGACAAATACAGAGGAGGACTCTTGCAGCCAACCATTGGACTGATCACAGGAGGAATTAGGGGAAGGACTGAAGGAGCTGAAGGGGTCTCATCAGTGGGAGGAGAGGTCCTCGGTCCTGTGAAGGCTTGGTGCCCCAGTGTTGGGGAATGCGAGGACAGTGAGGTGGACGTGGGTGGGTCGGGGAGCACCCTCACAGAAGCAGGGTAAGGGATGATGGGATGGGGGTTTGAAGAGGGGAAGCTGGGAAAAGGGATGACATTTGAAATGTAAATAAATAAAGTATATAATTAAAAAAAAGAAAATCAGCATGATCTACTAAAAGAACTGAGTTAAGTAAGCTGCATGTTTAGGTCACTGAGAATGTGCTTGACAGATATTCAAAGCCACACAAGATAGATGTTCTTAGGGAATCAGGAATGGAGAAGAGAAGAGCTTGCACTTCCTTGTCATGAAAAAAAGGCACTAGACAAATCTTCATGAGTGCCCATCCTTTAGCCTAGGAGTGAGGCAAAGTTTCTCTCATCTCTTCCACCCAACCTGGGACTGGAGAATTCAACTAGTACATAAAGACAAGAGAAAAAAATAAGAGGCACGCAGACTAGAAGCCAAGAGTAAAGTTGTCTTGTTTATATAGGAGACCTTGATTATTGAAAAGAACAAGAAATCAAAGCAATGGGAAAGCCTTATTAGAAAAAAATATCCAATTTAATAAGGTTTCAAAGTTTTTAAAACCCTGGATTTTAATTTATTAATCAACAGCAAAATGAAAAATAAGATCAATTCATGTGAAATAACCTCAAAGACCATGAGGTAGTTAGAAATAGAAGTAATCAGAAATGTGGAATACATCTACACTGAAAACTATAAGGCACTGCCAAGAGAGGGATTAAGCCACATACCATATTCATGAATGGCTGGCAGCTGTCTCTGATGGGAGCTCTGTATTCTATAAGCCACAGTCATAATCAGCTGATTGTGATATTGGTGTTGTTAAGACTAAATAGACAGTAGTATAAGAAGTGGGTTTATGTTTGCCGCCTTCAAGTGTTAAGAGGTAAAGAGGTGAGCCTTTGATTAAAGTAACGAGCCCACGCTAGCATGGGTCACTGACTATTAACCAAGGCACCTAAGCCACTTAACAAGGAGAGTGAATGTAGGTATGTGTTGCTGGGATAACGTGCTATTCATATATAAAACAAGCAGAAAACCCAAGCAACTCAGTAAAACTATCCTAACCACTTACCAATTTGACTTGGATGACAGACATTAAAGTAAAAACTGAATTATGAAGATTTCACAAGAAAACACTGGGGACCATTTCCATTACCTGGGGATGGGTGATAGTCTGTTAGGGCTCATAAAGCAATATCCACAAAACAATTATACCTAATCAAACTGTGTAGAGGAGCTTGTACCACATCCAAGGTGGCACTGCAGAGAGATGTGGTGCCAGCTGGCAGGTTACCAAGATGGTCTCTGTAAGTGGAAGGGAACCTAGATACCCTTTGGGTACTTCTGAGAAACTACAGAGATACCCACCCTTTGGCCTGTGTATAAGCAGAGGCCAGGGGCTAGGACAAAGAGAAGCTATTTCTACATGGATTTAAAATGAGGGCCACTGGTTTGGACTACATTCAGGCTTCAGGGCTGTGACCCTGAATGGCACCAGGCACGTCCCATTATTTTTGCTTTGGTACCATAAAACCACATGTCCCTCAGAAGCACAACACATTGACTAAAAAGTGACCAGCTTGGAGAGGTCTGTGCTTTGACCTACGGCCTTGAGTCACACCTGCAGCCTGGAGCACACACTTCCTCTGCTGGCAATAACCACATGTAAAGAACCCTGATGGCTGCTCATACTTAGTTGTGAGCCGTTGCATCTATCCCAACCCTTCTGGCAGAGTGGAGATGATTCTGGGAGTAGCAGACTGTCTAATATGCCTCCATCTCCTAGCAATTGACACAGAATAGTTGATTGAGAGAACATTCAGGGATAATGGTAAGTCCTCAAAACTGAGGCCTGCTCAGCCTCAGATCTACCCATTCTCAGCTGGTGCTCCCAACATTTTCTCAGAAGTGATGAGGACCCGATGAAGCCATGTGTAGTTCATTCTTCATTCATTCCCATCAGTGACACTCATGTGAAGTGTATCTCTTGTCAGTGTCATTGGACCACGAATTTACTGAAATATACTTAGGTTCATCATCTTTAAAGAATGCCTTAAAAAATCTGTTGTTAAAGTACAAGATTTTTTTTTTTACAGGAGGAGCCATTTCATTGTAATAGTATTAACAGACCGGCCATAATGTACAATGACTCATTTAAAATAAAGTATTTGTAATTCAGAAATTGAATAAAACAGAGCAAAGCTTTTTGAAAGGTAAATGGTGTCTGGGGAGATGTTTGGTAAACTGTTGGTCATGCAAGTCTAAGGCCTGAACTTGAGCCCAGGATGCTTATGTAAAAGCTGTGTATGACAGCATATACTTACAGTCCCAGCCCTGGGAAGATGGGAACACATGGACACCTGGGCGTCACTGGCAGCCCACCTAGCCTACTTGGTGAGCTCCAAGCCACTGAGAAACCCTGTCTTAAACTCTAGGTGGATGATGTCTGTGGAAAGGTAACTGAGGTTATTATGTGGCCTCTACATGTGCATCCCCACCAGAGAAGCACACAGAAAGAAAGCTACAACAAACAGGCTAGCAGCAGCAAGGTGGATGCTCCTGACGATGCTCCTAAGGTTATTGCTTAGCTTCCTGATGCATGCACACATTCTCACACACACACAAACAATTTGAATAAAACTGAGCAAGATGGTTTAAAAATCGATAGATAAAACTCAAAGATCACTAATATAAAAGATGGAGATGTAAGAGCTCAGTTGGTTGCAGGCTTAGCAATTTATTAAGTCTTGAATGTGACAGGACACCACATAAGCTGGATAGCTGGTACACACCCATAATTCTAGCTCTCATAAGGTAAAGGCAAGAGTACCAGGACTTCAAGGATATCTTTAACTACCTAGAGAGCTTAAGGCCAACCTTTAAGGCTACATAAGACCTAGCACAGAAAAAAAAAACCCAAACCAAACCAAACCAAAACAACAACAGCAACAACAGCAACAAAAACCCAAACCAAAAAAAAACAAAAAACAAAAAACAACCCCCCCCCAAAAAAAACCCAATATATTCCTCTGTCACTCTTTCTTAAAACCTTTGTCCTTTCCAACAGGATGAGAACGAGGTGTGTAACTGGTGTTGACCCAGCCCTGGGGTATCTGGAATGAAGAACCTGCTCCCTGTGTGACCTCAGTCTCAGAGCATTCAAGTATTTGGGCCTGCTCACTGTGTGGATGCTGTCAAGTGTACCTGTTTCTGTTCTCCCTCCACCGGCTGGACAGTGCACTCTCAAACCTATATCTTCAGGCTGAGAATTCCCTAGTGCTCAGCCAGACATCCTGGAATCTACCTAGTCACCTCTCACTGGCAAAAAAGATCTTCAGAGAAAGAGGCAAAAGATTTGGAGTTCGTTGTGCTGAACAAAAACTATCCCTTTAAAAACCTATTTGCAGCCTTGCACAACGATGATGGATTTATCGTATAAACCCAGGATTAGTAAACAGCTTGTACCCTGTAAAGAGCCCAACAAGTCCTTGCTCATCGGAGTACTTAATTGCAGTGGTTATATCAAAGCCACGTAAAACTTAATCGCCAGCCACAAGCCGGCCTCTGTGCTTTATATAGGTGCCTCTGCCATTGTTTTTCCACCTGCTAAAATGAAAGATTCTTGGAATATCAGAGTATGTAAAATGTATTTATGATGCAAATATAGAGATGCCCTTTCATCTCCTCAAGCTTTGATGTTGTGATATGAAGCTTCTGGTGTCCCTCCTTCCAGATCATCCCAAGATGCTGTCTGGCTCCCCAGCCTTTGTGCCTAGTGTAAACAGTGAGGAGTCTGTGGTCGGGCCTCTGTGTGCAAGGCTGTCTGCAGCATCTGCCCACTGCTGAAGACACAGAAAGACTGTCTATATGTCTTTCTTAAAGCTTTCCAATAATGAGTTGAGCATGCAGGTCAGGGAAGCCTGCTAAGTAGGAAGTTAAACAGGGGGTTCACAAATGGTACTACCAGAGGGTAGGTCCTCAAAGTGCTGAGAAGACGCAGGAGAATGTACCCCAAATATACATGTACGCCTCCTGCTCCCAACTTGCTCAAAATTTGCACATCTCATAATACAATTCAGTTAAGAAGCTCACTTACAGCTTAGTTTTGGTCAAGGTCTCTCAAACTTTTAGAAATACAGAAGCCCAGTTATGTTCTAGACCACTTAAGGAATGGTAATTGAGAGCTCTCATGTGGGCTAGGTGAGCCTATCTGATAGGCTCCAGGACCCTGAGCCTGTGGGGTAGACTTAGAGCTATGGAGCTGCTAAATTGCAGTATACTGCAATACTGACTGTTCATTAAAAATGCCCTCACTAGTAGAAGACATCTTTCTGAGCATATATGTGAAAAGTTTTAAATCTCCTAAAAGAATAAATGGAAACTATAACTAATTTTTTTTCATTACAGAAGTTTTGAATGAATAAATTTAGTTACATAAAAGCTGCATAAAATACTAAAATTTAAATGTTGTCAACTTGAGTCTGTAAGCCCCATGGGGGATAATTAAGGAGAGGTTTTAAAGGGGAAGCTTAAATGGGAGGCCTTAAAGGAGAGGACTTAAAGTAGAGGCTTTAAAAGGGAGGCCTTAAAGGGGAGGGGCCTACAAAGCAAGCCAGAGCATTGAGAGTGGGGAACTGAAATGCACTATAAATTTACTTGTGAAACATCTTCTCATTCATTTTACCCTTTCCCCCCAATTATCCTGTTTAAATTATCCTATTTTAAGAATGAAAATATTGTAGGATACATGAAACCAGTTACTGGTTCTGCCATGGCATGTGTGTGATACTAGGTCTCAGAGAGAGAGAGGTCCTGAATTTTCTGGAGTCAGGAAAGAATCCAGCCACTCTTAAATTCTCTGTTTCTCATAGCATTCCCCAAATCAAGGGAGCCTTGCCTGTGGGGTACAGCACTGCCAAGATGGGTCTTTGAGGTTCCTTTTGAGAGACGTGATTATATCATTTGGCTATAGGTTCATGCAAAGGACCATCTTGTGCATATGTGATCTTCTCATTGACCAGAATGTTTAATTCATCAGAACACTGTTCTCACCAGCTCCTGCAGAATGGCAGTCTACTCTACAGCTGTTTTTGTAGCTGGAACAGTAAAGAGCCACTCGCAGTGATGAGGGCCTAAATCTGCTGATTGTAGACACGAGGAATTCACAATATCCCATCAGTCACAAGGGGGACAGACAAGCTAATTGACCCACTTAATGAATAGAGCTCCCCAAAGAGGGCTGTCTTTCATGGCTTAAGTCCCATTAATCAACAAATACTCATTGGGTTCCTGCTGTGCCCTCATGCGGATGCTGGAGATGCCTGGGGAGCATGGCATAAATCAAGACCTGTGGCCCAGAGCATCCTTTGATGCTGCTGGGAAAATGATGGCACGTGATGCTGCTGGAAACATGGTCTGCTTATGAACATGGCTGTACTCACAGAAGAAGGTGCTAATCGCAAAGACAGGGAAAGTATAACACTGTGTGGAAGAAGAGGCTCACTGTTTGCACTGAGCTGGAAGTGTAAGGCACAGAACCTCGAGCAGGTGAATGGCACTGGAATGTTGTGTCTCAGGTGCACCAGCACTGTCCTCTGCTTCCTAGAGGCAGATAGCATCTACAGCTATCAGGACTTAATACTTCTTCTCTGCTTTGCTTTGTAGGCTTCAGATGCCAACATCCAGGTCAGAAGTACAACTTGAAGAGACTTGTAAAGAACTCCCAACTCCCAAGGAATTCATCCATTCTTTAGGCCTGGCCCTGCTGTGAGTAGATAAGCTTCTATCTTTTTTCATTTAGAAGTCTCAGACTAAAATCAAAGCAATAACCTCTCTACAGTTTGTGCACTCTCCATTATGGATCCCTGTTTGCTCTGAGGTGCAGTGGTACCATATACAGGCACACACACGTCAGGCTTACATGTACATGTGTCATGATGGAGTCCACTACTGTACCACACCTGGCTTCTGGAGTCTTCCCTCTTCTCGAATCTCTCCATGATACCTTAGGCTGCCCAGATCTGAAGAAGAGCAGTGATGGAACTCATGCTTTGGGAATCATAGGCACCTTTCTCTGTTTACTGAAGTTTTTGAAAAAACTCAGAAAAAAAAAGGTTTTGTGAAGAAATTCTGCTCAGATGTGAGCAAATGGGATATGAGAGGCTGGGCGTGATATTTGGTGTATAAACTTCAAACTTCTATGAGTGGAGGAGTTGGAACAGGTAGGCAGGAAGGTGGGTGAGTTGGAGCAGGTAGGCAGGAAGGTGGGTGAGTTGGAGCAGGTAGGCAGGAAGGTGGGTGAGTTAGAGCAGGTAGGCAGGAAGGTGGGTGAGTTTGTGCAGGTAGGCAGGAAGGTGGGTGAGTTAGAGCAGGTAGGCAGGAAGGTGGGTGAGTTAGAGCAGGTAGGCAGGAAGGTAGAGGGGTCAGCACAGGTGGGGAGGAGGGCAGCTCTGCCCTTGCAAGCATTTGGGTTAATGGGTCCCATTTTCTCAGTGTGAATGGGAGCTGAGCAGATCTCAGGACAATCTCAAAGGTCGGGATAAAGGTAATATGAGGCCGAGACTATTTCCAACAACACTTGATAGTCTGGAGAGGAACTTTTGCAGGAGAGAAACTGTTCTGCCAAAAAGTGATTAGTTCACTCCAAGAGTTTCTTGTTTTAAAATTCAGCACCAAAACGCAATCTGCCTCTCTTCTTTGGTTTCACCCCACTTACCTCTCCCACTCGGTCTCTCTGCATGTGCTTTTTGATTTGATTTACAAATTCACTATTGGATTTTGGAGACATTAAGGACCCGAGGCTGACGCCAGCACAGCTCTATGTTAAGCCTTAGGTCTTGTTCTGACTTTCATTTGTCACCTTATATTCCTGTTGGGACACAGCACAGCACTCTGTCATAGCATTACTTGCAGGGGCTTAAATTGCAGCAGGCAAGATTGGAGTTAGACCTGGGAAGTACAGGGAGGCGTTGTCTGTCCGTCTGCCTGTAATATATACTATATAGATTATAGATATCCCATGACCCTAAGCAAGTACTGCCAGGGATGACCTGGAGTGACATTTGTTAGCCCTTCCCCTCAGCCTAGGAATTTAGCATGTAATCCTGTGTATAATCTTGTGCACAGAAGCTATCAAGTAGGACCAAGAGCATCTACAAGGTATTGGTGTGTAAAAAGAGTCAATTCTGAATTTTAAATTATAAAGCTGTCATTAAATAGATTCCTAAGTTTTTAAAATTTGTTTTGTATCCACACAGCATTTCACAGAAAATTTCTTTCAGTAAAAGAAAAAAAGAGGATTACTTTTTAGAAAGGTATGTTAAAAAATCCATTAAAGGGGGAAAAAAAAGAACAGAACAGAACAGTGGCCCCTATGGTGGGAGAGAAGGCTCAGTGGTGAAGAGCATACACTGCTCTTCTAGAGGACCAAGTACCCATGTTCTGTTCCTAGGACCCACCCAATTGAAGAAATATGATGCATCTTCTGCAGGTGCTGCATCCATGCATATATCTACACAGATACACACATGCACATAAATAAAACTTTAAAGGGGGCCAGAGAGCAGGTGCTGTTTGTGAGATGCCCGTATACAGCATGGTCTGTGGAAGCACCCATTTTTATAGTGGAGCAATTTGAAGTCCTTAACTCTCCTTGGAGACATCTGGCAGCTTTGGGTGAGAGCAGGTGAGCACACTACTCCCTTCAGTGTCTCCTTGGCCTGTCCTATGACTGAGAGGACATGTGTAAGAAACTACGTCTGACTCACCACTGTGATCACCTCTGATTCCTCCCTTTGCCCCTCTGCCTTCCTAGCATCTGAGGGAAACACAGTGCCACCCACAGAAGCCTCCCTGTCCCCATTCCCACCACACCTAGCTTCATGACTTCAGTGTCTCTGTTAGAACTTTGATTGGGCCTTTCTTTCTCCTGAGTCCTACAACCTGCTTGACTGACAAGGTTTGCTTCTTTATTGCTGCCACCCGTGCTCTTAGGGATGCTCCAAAATTGAATTAATTTTCATATTTTAAGATGATTGAAGAAAAGTTCTACCTGTCTGTGCCTAAGCTCTGCTAGTCCTTCAGTGTCCTTGTTCCAAGTCACACTCCTGGCAGCTGTTTGTCCTGGCTTGAGACTCAGCCAGGACAGTGTTAAAGATACAGCCTATATGGTAGATTGAGTAAAGAGTGACCGTCATATGAAATAAAATAGACATTGGAGGTGAAGGGAGGGTGGGAACTGGGTGGGTCAGGGACAGGAATCAGGAGTTTGGAGAGCAGGACAGTGGGGTGGTCAGGAGAAAGCTGGGGGAGAATGAAAATGGTGAAGGAGTATCTCCAGGACAAGCCAGAGACCCAAAACTGGGAAGGCTCCTGGAAGTTTATAGTCTTCAGGTTGAGACTCCTAGAAACTGGGGATATGGAGAGTGAAGCAACCACTTCCTGTAGCCAGGCAGGACTTCCAGTGGAGAATGGGGACACTGACCCAGTCACTAAACCTTAGACCCAAAATTTGTCTTGCCTACAAGATATGCAGGAATAAAGATAGAGCAGAGACTGAGGGAATGGCCAACCAATCACTACTCCAACTTAAGACCCATCCCATGGGGGAGAGCCAATCTCTGACACTATTAATGATACTGTTATGCTTGCAGACAGGCGCCTAGCATAACTCTATTCTGAATGGTTTCATCAAGCAGCAGATGGAAACAGATGCAGAGACTACAGCCAAACATCAGGCAGAGCTTGTGGAATCTTGTGGAAGAGTCAGGGATAGGACTAAGAGAACCAAAGGGTGGGACTGCAAACTAGTACAACCTCTCTGGAAATCAGTCTGGAGGTCCCTCAGAAAATTGGACATTCCACTACCTGAGGACCCAGCTATACCTCTTTTGGGCATATACCCAAAAGATGCTCTAACAAATAACAAAGACATGTGCTCCACTATGTTCATAGCAGCCTTATTTATAATAGCCAGAAGCTGGAAAGAACCCAGATGCCCTTCAACAGAGGAATGAATCCAAAAAATGTGGTACATCCACACAATGGAGTACTATTCAGCTATCAAAAACAATGACTTCATGAAATTCATAGGCAAATGGAATGAACTAGAAAATATCATCCTGAGTGAGGTAACCCAGTCACAGAAAAACACACTTGGTATGCCCTCATTGATAAGTGGGTATTAGCCCAAAAGCTCGAATTACCCAAGATGCAATCCACAGACCACAGGAAGCTCAAAAAGAAGGATGACCAAAATTCTGATGCTACCACTCCTTCTTAAAAGGGGGAACAAAAATGTCCATATGAGGGGATATGGAGGCAAAGTTTAGAGCAGGGACTGAAGGAACAGCCATTCAGAGCCTGCCCCACATGTGGCCCATATATATATATATATATATATATATATATATATATATATATATATATATATATATATATTCACCAAAACTAGATAAGATTGATGAAACTAAAAAGTGCATGCTGAAAGGGACCGGATATAGATCTCTCCTGAGCAACACATCCATAGCATGTCAAATACAGGGGTGAATGCTAGCAGCAAACCACTGAACTGAGAACAGGACCCCCTTTGGGGGAATTAGAGGAAGGATTGAAAGAACTGAAGGGGCTTGCAACCCCTAAGACAAACAATGCCAACCAATTAGCTTCCAGGGGCTAAACCACTGCCCGAAGACTATATATACATGGACTGACCCATGGCTCCAACTGCATATGTAGCAGAGGATGACCTTGTTGGTCACCAGTGGAAGGAGAAGCCCTTGGTCCTGCCAAGGTTGGACCCCCAGTGCAGGAGAATGTCAGGGGGAAGGTGAGGGAACACCCTTATGGGGAAGGGGGAGGGGGAGGGGAAGGGGATAGGGTACTATGGACAGGAAACCAGGAAAGGAAATATTTGAAATGTAAATAAAGAAATATATCCATTAAAAAAAGCAATAAAGGGTGAGGATCTTGGTGAAAGTATTATAGCCAAGAGCATTATGGTATCGAGTCTTAAAGAAAAGGTTTGTTCAGATGTCTTCTGGGAGAATTATATTTGCTCAGCACCCAGACAGTCCTTTAACATGAAAGCTCATAGTGATAGTGCTATGCCATTACAAAGCTGTCTGTTGAGAGCAATGCTTGCTAAGGAAACAGCTTGTGCTTTTGGATTAGACTTTATTCAAAGAAATCAAGAGCTGGGATGTGTGGGCACACCATGTAGAAAATAGTTTATCTGGAGAAACCATTGACAAAGATGGAAAATTGGTGTGATAGATTATGGACTCAGGTTATGAAAAACGAAATTGAAGAAAAATGTTGGGCATTTGTTAGATTTTGTGTAACCATGGGCCCAGTTTCAGAAATAATGATTATGAGACTTATTACTTATGAATACATGCCTGGCCATAAGCTTTGGCTCGTTCCTGATAGCTTGTAACTCGATCATCTTATTTAAACTAGTCTAAGTTCTGCTATAGCTGGTTACCTCTCCTCAGAGGGTAATCTCTTCCCACACCTGACTATATCCCAGAGTTCCTCTCCTACTGGAACTCCCACCTCCTATTTCCTACCTCAGCTAATGGGCCATTAGCTTTTTATTGACAGGTGATGCTTCTGTACAGTACATGAGGGAGTCTTTCTACAATTTTGTATATTTACTAACTCAGATTAATCTGTTGCATAAAGTATCAGAAAATCAGAGGGAGGGGGAGAGAGAGAAAGAGAGAGAGAGAGAGAGAGAGAGAGAGAGAGAGAGAGAGAGAGAGAGAGAGAATGAAAGGGTTCAAGAACATCACAAAAAGACTTACAAAGCCAACTAACCTGGGCCCATGGGGGCACAGAGACAGAACCACCAACTGAAAAGCATGGATGCCCTGGACCTAGGCTCCTTACATTTAGAGCAGATGTGCAACTTAATCTTCATGTAAGCTCCCTAATGACTAGTGTGTGTGGGCTGTTTCTGACTCTGTTGCTGGCCTTCAGATTCCCTTCTCCTAGCTTGGCTGCCTTGTCTTGCCTCAGTGGGAGAGAATACACTTAGTACTTCTGCAATTTAAGGTTCCAGGGTGGGTTAGTACCCATGGGGTGGGACCCTTCTCTGAGGAGAAGGGGAGAAGGTAGTGGGGGGGGGGAGAGGTTGTGGGGATGACACTGGGAGGAGAGGAGGGAGGGAGGTTGTAATCAGCATGTAAAATGAATAAATAAATAATGAAAAATAAATAAAATTATTTTATAAAATTTAGATTTAAATGAAGGACTTTTTCTTTCTTTCAATAAAAAGTGGCCCTCATAGGCTCATTTTGTTCAATGCTTTGTCATCAGGGAGTGGTACCATTTAAAAGGATTAAAAGGATTAGGAGTTGTGGCCCTGTTGGAGGAAGTGTCACTGTGAGGTGGGCTTTGAGGTTTCAACAGCCCATGTCAAATTCAGTGTCTTTCTACCTATGAATTACGATGTAGCTCTCAGCTACTGCTCCAGCACCTGCCTGCATGCTGCTGTACTCCTGACATGGTGGTATTGGCTATAACCTCTAAAAGTGTAAGCCAGCCCCAAATAAATGTTTTCATTCATAAGAGCTGCCTTGGCCATGATGTCTCTTCATAGCAATAGTCTGTCTTCTCATATGGCCCAAACTGCTACCTTCACCCCAGCTTCCTCCCAGCATTCCTCTCTGTCTGTCTGACTTATCTATCACTCACTCCCCCACCTGCCTTTCTTCAGAGTTTTAAAATCCACTGCAACAATTATGGCCACTTGTATAATTAATTGTCAGATCTTTCTCTATCCTTCCCTTCTGTCCCCTTCCTTCTCTCTTTCCCTTTTACTTCCTCCTTCTCTGTTATCTCCTTTCTCTCTCTTTTCTTCCTTTCTCTCCCCCTTTCTTGCTTTCCCTTTCTTCTTCTTCCCATCTATATCAGAAATGCTATTGCTGCCCCTAAATATGTTCTTATCATTTTCCCTAGTGTTTGAGAGTTTCTCTACAGTGTGCTATGACTCTTGTAAGGATGTATCAAAAACTCAGTTGCTCTTTCTGTATATTGCTCAGTGCTAGAATCCTCACTCAGTTGTGTAACTTTACAATCTTCTAGTACTCAATAGGATAAAGTAGAGATTACACTTCCAGATCATTAATAGGATGGATGCTGTTTTTGAAATTCTGCTTAACATTGTGTTTCCAGACTGGCCTTTGGAAAGTCAACTGATTCCCAACATGAGACATTGTCTGTTTCTCCAAACACTAGCCAGATGGAAGGGTTATCTGCAATGTCATCTTAATCATCTTAATCTTCCTTAGCGTATCAATGGTTTTAGCATGTTCCTATAACATCTGCCTGGACACTGTGGTTGTTTCCTTATGACATTATCTCTATATCAGTTGTCAGTTTTGCAGTACTCTTGACTTTACGAATTTTCTACCTTTAACCTGCTGGTAATGGGTTGAAATTTGTTTTTAAACCACACCAGTCTTCTTTTCATTGTGTTTGTAGATATATATATATATATATATATATATATATTCAATATATATATATTTGAAAACTGCAGTTATTGAGACAAGCCTTGGATAAGAGAGGCCAGTGGAGCTCTGACCCTCATTGTCCTGCTATCTCCATGGATTTATACTTTCTCCTGGTAGTCATGTTCTTGATGAAGCCTTCCCTGATTCACTGAACAGTGGAAAATAATGGTGCTGTGCTGTATCATTTCACCTTTGTACACATAATCACTTCGGTTTACTGCAGGATTGTTACATTTTACTGTGGATGGCATTTTCATACTTTGCTTCATGTTCCTTGTCTTTTATGTGTCTGTCTTTCCGACACCCAACCCCCTCCTGATGGTGCCTTACTTCATTGATAGGATCTTTGGTAATCAGAAGTCATGTACAATGAAGCTTATCCTGTCAGAACTACATGACTCATGTTGCTGCAAAAAGACGGGGTTCCTAGTGAGTTTTTTTTCCTGTCTTAATCTCATGAAGATATTTTCCTTCATCACCCTTGGTGGTCTCTCTTGGTTTTGAATTATTCCTGTTAGTTCAATAATCTTTGTACAATTAACATATGGGCATAAAGTGACATATTAATCATATCTTCCCTGTAAATAACATGTTTTATCTAATTGTCCAGAATCTCTATTAGTAATAACATCTCTCCTTTGTGCTAAACAAGGGCATCACTTCTGACCACAGGTTCTGCTATCTCAGTCTATCTATCACACATGTTGTTAATTTTGGGACTGCCACAGTGAAATGCCTGACAAAAGCAATGTAAACAAAGAAGAAGTTTTGGTTTGCCTTGCAGTCTAACACGGGGGAGAAGGTATGGCTGCTGGAGTTTACAGCAGCTGGTCATTGTGTCCATAGTCAGAAAGAAGAATGAGGCCAGTGCTCCCTCTCCTTCTCCTTTGTTGCGGCCCAGGATCTCAGACCATGAGATTCTGGTCTTCCCCTTAGTTAAACCTCTTTGAAAACCCTTGAAAATCATGCCTGGGGTTTTTTTACATTGTGATTCCAAGTCCTGTGAAGCTGACAATCAAGAATAATTGATTACCACAAGTCTTTAACCCATCCCACACCATAGTTACTGTAACCTTAAACTATCTGAGTATTTTAGCACATCTTTCATGTGGAATTGTTCAAGAGTTTGCAAGATTCTTTGCTTTTTGAACTTTTGTAACATTTTAGGATCAGCTTGCCAAATCTCTTTCCCCTCCCCCAGTCCTTTTTACTGGAATTGCATTTAGAATGCAATTTGGAGTGAGTTAATATTTTCACATGTCCTCGAATGCCCCAATTACTCAACTCTTTAAATTCTCCTAGTAACAGCTCCTGTGAAGTCTACTCATAGGCTGAACTAATTCGGGGTAGTGAGAATATACCCTCTGTGTGTTCCCAAAAGAACAGCCCAAGACAGGGCCACAGGAGCACGCAGTTCATTTGGACAGTGATCCCAAGATTCAGAGTGTAACAGTGTGATAGTTACACTGGAGAAGGCTGGATGGGCCACTTGCTGGAAGTCACAGTCTCCAGTGATTGAGGTCTACCTGAAGAGCCCTAACTAATGTCTCCATACTTCTGAGAATTTCCTTGCACAGTCAAGGCTGAATGAACACCATGGCTTGAGTGAGTGCTGCAGAGTAGAGATCCCTTAACCTGGAAGGCTGCTGAGCCTGGAGCTGTCCACTCAAGATGTGCTGAAGTCAGCTTGGCAGGAGGAGGGAGTGCAGGCTCAGCTGTTGCTGATGCTCTAAGCCCACTGTGTTCATTGCTATCATTGGTGTGAATCCACTTGACTTTTTATATTGACCACACTCAACTAATCTTTTAAATTCAGTCAGAAAGTCTATAATTATCCGTAGATTCCTTTGGAATTTTTAACTTTCCTAGCTAAATCACCTGGAAGAGTGATGCTTTCATTATGTTCCAAACCTCATACATTACATTCATTTTCTCACCATAATAAGGGATCTAGATCTTTTAGGATAGTGCTGGAGGGAAATAGTAAGGACCACTGATCTCCTCCATTTTGTTACGTTTTTGAGCTCCCCAACTGAAGCAGAACATAGGCTGTGGATTTCAAGACCACACCCAGCTTTGGGCTAAGTCTTCTACTCACAGTTTGCTAAGGAGTTTTCTGATCACGAGCAGACATTTAATTTAACCCTTGTGGTTCTACCACAGTGCTTCTGTTCATCTGTGTTTTCGTGTGATGAGTGACACTGGAACTCATGGTGCTCAGTTGTTAAAAAAGGTTATTTGCAAGAAATCTTACTTATATCCATCAACATATGAATGGACAAAGAAAATGTGGCCTACATACACAGTGGAGTGTTGACCTACCACTAAGATGAGAAAATTGCATCATATATTGGGAGGGCTGTAACTGGGGATCTTCATATTATGGAAAACAAAACAGACTCAGAAAGATAAATCCTGTATATATTTCCTGTCATGTGTAATTCTAGATTTTATAGAGAGATATAAAGTCATTTATATATGTGGATTGAGAATAGAATGAAGGACAGTGGGGAAGGTGAGAATATATGGAAGAAGTGAGGGTGAGTATGGAAAAACTATACGGTATATGTAAAAGAAATGATCTTTTCCAAATCCATTGCATTCAATGAATACAGAGCACTTTAAGAAGAAAAAATGTCAGAGGGAGTAATCTGTAAAGGATGTGCACTCCACCCATTGTGCTAAGGACATTAAGAACTTTGGTGGTTTGTTAATCGATTGACTGCCACAGAGACGTGCTGAAGCCTCTGAACTCCTTTTCAGAAAGATAACAGCAACAACAAAAACAACAACAAAAAGCTCACTACATAAAATAGGACAGTGGGATTTTTGAGCTGAACAAAGAAACAAAGTAAGTTAGACTGTGTGAGAGCAAGGACAACATGTGTCTTCAAATTATGAACAGACCGTTGCTGTAATAAAAGATGTGGTTGGAGACAGGCTCAACAAGGTCTAGGGATGAGCACTTTAAATCCAAAATAGCACCAAGCCTGGATGGCATTTTGAGATGGCTTCTTTGAGTGTCATACAAGGTGACATTTGATAAGTGACTGGTTGGTCATGCATTGATTATGTGCATGGGTAAAGAAAAAGATTATAGTTGTTCATGTTCACAGAACCTCTGGTTTTCTTCATGATCCCTGTGGTGATGGCTGACACAGGTGAAAATCTCGAAGTTAACTCGTGGATGTCTTGCTCTTCTTGTGGCAGATGCACCTGAGTGCTGAGCAGAGCTGCTTCCTCCTCAGAGCCTTCACACCCCTTGTTGCCTAGTGAGCAGGAAGTGAGAGTTCTTGCTCTACTTTCCCACTCCTTTGGCTCTAACAGGCACCCCTATTTTCTGTCCACATCCTCTTTTTGGAACTCTACTCATTCATTGCTTTTTGCACACTTGCTTGCTAGTTTTCTGTTGCTCTCTCCCCACCAAGCACGAAGCATGATGCAGAAGATCATCTGTTCACCTCATGCCTTGGTCACCTGTACAGGCTGGGTCCTGGGAAGTACTGTGCAAACATTGGTGAAAGACCAGAAATGCTCTTTTCTAAGTTGTGCTCAGCAATTGGCAGCTGAGTGTGTCTCTGTGTAAGAGACAGACTCTAGTCAGCTCACCTCGGTTGAGGTGAACCATTTGCAGTGTCATATGAATCACAGCCAGAACTTCCCTTCACCTTTGTTGCTGGAAAGTGGACCCTACTTTGCATCTGCTGTGCCAATGTGTCATCTTTGCCTGGTGAGGTCAATGTGCTCCTACTTCACAGTCTTTTCCTAACTTTATTCTTTTTGTTCTAACCATGATAGTTTTGTCTTTCATTTTGTTAAACTTACCTATTGTTTAAATTAACATATAAAATTATATGGACTTGTTTTGTAAAATGTTTTGAGATTCATGTATATTGCAGAATGGATAAACCAGTCAATTTCCAGATGCACTGCTATGATTTAGATCTTAAATGCATCTCAAAGGCTTGTGGGTTGAAGGCTCTTTTCAGTGTAAGATTTTGTGGGCACTCTCAGCGTGTATGTGCTTCCTGTCCCACAGTGTCCTGGGCTGCAAACTGACCTCATCCCACAGATCCTTGTGAGCAGAACGTGTGCCCGTGCTTCCCTCCACAGACAAGGTAATGATCAATTCCAGCCCAGACCTGAGGAATGGGAGGTGGCCAGGGCCTACCCAGAGAAGATGTACTTGGTAAAACAAACAAACAAACAAACAAACAAACAAACAACAACACCAAACCAGAGTGGTTTTCTTTCTCAGAGGTGAAACTATGAGAAACCTCGTGCAGTTCCTTAAAGTGAAGCTTTTATACAATTTATCATGGCATCACTGTGGGAAGATCGCTCCCGGTCAGGCAAAAAGTTGCTTTGGCCTGACAATTGACATCCACAGTGACATGCTTTCCTTTGCAAACACACAAATTTCCTCTCTCAGGAGGAAAAGGAGATGTGTTTGTTCCTTGCTTAGCACTTCATTCCACTCTGAACGGCTTTGTGCTGCCAGGGGCATACATTCCCACATGTCCATAGTGGTTTTGAATTCCTTGCATACTTTGGGGTCTCCAGGTCTTCTGAGAACCCCACTCCTACTCTTATCTCTGAAGTGCAATGCTATTCATTCTATCAGAAGGGTTTGAGAACAGGCCTCACTGAGCCTCTGATTCATCTTTAACTTGGCCCAGATTAAGAGTGAATCAAAGTGACTATGAACACATCTACCCTACTTTAAAGGGACACTCATTGTAAGTTACAGAACTACTTTGATTTCACAAAAACCCATTACATTTACACCTGATAGACATGACGTAGTGCCGCTATAGTCAACCCCTACTGAGAAAGGGATGTGTTCATTCAACCTCGCCTGGGAGAAGGGATAGCAGCTGTTATGAGTACTGGTCCTAACCTCCAAGGAGAAGGGACAGTTGCTGGCCTGAGTGCCAGCTCTGACACTGAAGTTGCATGCTAAGTCACAAGCATCTCTACGGTCTTCAGAACCACCTGGTAAGAGACAGGCATCAGTGTGGGAAGTACAATGTGTACACCTCTTGGGTCTTTTCTTTTTGGCCTGGTGCCTAAGTAGCCAGCAGCACTTTGAGGGTTCACTGATACCCCATTACTAGAGCAGTGTGGGACACAGTGGGTGGTGAGCTTAGGCCAGGAGAGAAAGAGGTCACAGTTCTGCCATGTAGCACTCTGTGGGAACTTTATCTTCTACAGAAGATGGTGAGAGATAAACTGTGTCTTAAACTTTGAGAAAAAGTGATTCACAGCCCACAGCCCAAGGAAGGTGAGGAGAGGTAATTATCAGGTTTATACATAAAGAAGTGCTGGGGCTGGGAGATGGATAAGAAATCATCTCATTCAACTTACTCAATACAAGAGACACATCATTTTCAGCACAGGCAGCATGCACCACCTTCTCCCAGCAAGGCACTTTTGACATGTGTTGAGCATACTAGGAACAGGGACTAAGGGAGCCCATACTGATGCCATGTCCTGGATCCAGACCACGGATGGGGATCCAGAGCAGAGGGGAACTTCTCCCTTAGAGGAGCAAAAAATTTCCTGTGGCCAGTGATGCAGATGGAGAGGACTATAGACAGCTGTGTCAGCAGCTGGGCCTGAGGGCATCTTGACAGCACTGGTGTTACTGCATCCCTGGGCCCTTCCACATAAAACCATGGCCATAGCATCTAGCAGTGAAGCCCACTGCAGGTGACCCAGCAAACACCCCTCAAATGCTCAGAATATTCACCCAGTATTCACATGCACATACCCATATTAGTGGCTATGTAGGTACTCAGATTCTAAAACCAGAAAGGCCTGAGTCAATATATGTGTTATTGTACCTTCCCATAACTTAGCAGCTTCCTTATTTAAAAAAACATGGAAATATAATCTCATGTTCAATACTTACACAGTAGATAGTTCATACAAGACACTTAGTAGAATATCTGGAATTTTTTATTGAGAAAATGTTGGTTGTCATCAAATAAACAGTGCACGGTGTAAATAGCTGTATAAAGCAGAAACCCAGTCTTGGACAGGAGTAAACGATTTAACACAAATTCATGTTGGTATATGTTACCAATTCCAAGGCACAGTCACCTCTGGCAGCTGGTCTCACTTCATTCAATAGTCTGAGTCAAGTATTTCTACAAAATCTAAAGCTGAATACCAGACAAAATATAAACACTGGGCCAGAAGAGAGGCACACTCTCAGAGACTCTAGGCAGAGGAGATCACAACAGGAGGAGTGTGGCAGCTGCAGTTTTGTTCCATGAATGTCTTCTGTTCCCTCTTTTCTGAAGGACGGGTGTGAGGGGAGTGAGGAGGCAAAGCACTGATAAGTTATGGCTTTCTGAAGAGATCCATGTTTTCCTACTGTGTCTGTGGTGCCAGGACAGAGAGGTCCACATACATGAACCAACTTGGCAAGAAGTCCATGGGTTCTCTGTAACAGAGCTAACTCCAGTGCCACCTATTCTCAGGGCCTGGACAGTCTAGTATGTTTCTGGGGCCAGCTTTGCCCTCATTGGCCCCCTTGAGGGCCATCAGCAACTACATGAGTAGAACTGATCTCTAGAACATTTTGCTTGCTTGCTTGCTTGCTTGCTTGTTTGTTTGTTTAGAACAAAGGCATGTGTGTCTATGAGAATTCAAGACAACTTGGGAAAAGCTTTAAAACAATACGCATCACTATGGCACTCACCAATCAGAGCAAATAGATTTAAAGGTGTCATTTGTTACTCTGGGAGCATGCCTGGGGTATAGGCTTCCTCCAGTGGCCACACCATAGGCTAGGATATGGGGCATTCTGTGGGTCCTCCCTTGGTTCCTTTTATCTTTTCTCACTGGAAGGGATCCTGGTTTAGAAATGACTGTTGGAAAACATACTACAAAGGATTCTGGTTTCAACAACATGAGCTTTTCCACCAAAGCATCATCCCATGCTAGGTATGTCTCCACAAAATACCTCTAGAAAGACTGCCTGCACCTTGTGCTTCCTTATGCAGTCTTGCAGATAATACACCGCAAAGAGCAGGCAATCCATCTTCCCTTTTTTCCTCTTAGAGTGTACATCACAGTGCCCTCTGGTGACTCCATGTCCTTCTGTTTGCTGTAGACGATCACTTTGGCATGTGACTGTCACATTTTAATGCGTAGGTAAGACTCCTACTGAGCAGTTTTCATTTTATGAAATATTTGAATCCCTCTTTTCCTTCAAGCCTAAGATGGTGAAATTTGTTGACCCAGGACTGAGAAGCAGAAGGAAGGGGTGCCCTGGGCCATTGTGGTTACATTTGATAGAGAGCAAGGACCCATGACCTGTTCAGTTTTGTCAGTGGACATTCTAGTTCATCCAAGCACCTAAGACAGTTCAACCAGAAGTCTTCATGTGGCTGTCACCATCAGACATTGTGTGTCCTCACCTGCTCCACCTACAGCTACTGCTGTTGGTCTGCAGAGTCTGAACTTTTGGATACACAATTTTCAAACCATAGGCAAACAATGCTTTTCATTGCAATATTTTTCTTCCAGAGTCCACATGGTCCTTGGATACAGGATGGAAATATCAAGGGCTTCCTCCATAATTATGATTAAACAAAAATGGTAGAGTGGGAAACAAAGACTTGGGTTCCCAGCTCAGCATCTGTTCTGCCCAGTGGCCTTGGGCAATCCTTCTCTTGGGACCTAATGCTTCTCCTCCTTTGAAGAGAGATACCATCGCTTTAGCCAATTCAAGCATCTGCGAGTTAAAAGCTGCCTCTTGAACCTGTGGTCCTTTAAAATTTACGGAGGAACATGCTACATCAGGCTCAACGAGCTTGGCCTCACATAAAGTCAATACTTGTCTCAGAGCAAACACAGTTCTCGAATACAAGGTCAGACTGAAAGAATTCCAACCCCTGTCCTTCCCCCAACCTCTTGCCTCTCTTCAAAGACCTAAGCGGTGAGCCAGCTCCCTGTGCAGGTCAAATGAGTGTCATAGCAGACACTGGGGTTAATATTAAACTAAAAATTAGTAGATTAGATAACTGTTACATGCTTTTAGTGCCAATTAATTTAATGGCTGTTTTTCTTTTTTAAATTCTGCCTTTTACAAGGCAGGGAAATGTGGCATGCAGTTTCCTGTGGGGATTGTCAGGTGAGTCTGTTATGATGACTGCCACCAATTGAGTGGCTGACATGTGTAATCCCCTCAGACTCGGCTCCAGTGATGTCAGGCTGGAGACCTGGGAGTGGACTACTAAAGAACACATTGAACATGCCCCTTGTTGCAAGATTTATGCTGGCTTACACTGGGATCACAGTGCTGCAGTCGCATTTGTTTGAAAACGAAAGGATTACATGGTCTTTGTGAAATGGGGAATTTAGTTCTAGGGAGGGGCAGTGTGAAGGTGATTTATATCTGTTTATGTTCCCCTGAATCCTTTGATATGCCACCTTTTGTCACTAAAGCATTAGGACACTTTTAATTTCCTAAACAACCAAGATAAAATACACAAATAATTTATGTATAAAACTCCACTGTAGCTGTGTTTCCTAAACATGGGGATGGTGGGCTTCACCCTCAAATAAAAGAGAGGACAACTGGCTTTTCAACATGAGCCCATCATGAATCCCTATACTTTAAGGGTGCAGCAGCTACCTACCATGCCAGCCATTGGCTGGAGGTAATGTTCTCTCTCTCTCTCTGAGTTTTCGGTTCAGAGAAAAACTGTAAGGAATCAGTGTGCAGAAATATTTGCCCTGGGAGGAAGCTGGTTGGCTGGCCTCTCCCTGTGGTCCAATGGAGAGCACTGCAGTAACACAGCCTGGGACTCTCTCTCCTTCTTTTGTAGCACTGCCTTCAGCAAGCTGCCTCAAGGGACATGTACTCAAAGAGACGAGAAGTCAAGCTCCTTGTCTTCAGCCAGGGGGAGAGAGAGAGAGAGAGAGAGAGAGAGAGAGAGAGAGAGAGAGAGAGAGAGAGAGAGAGAGAGAAGGGTCCTGGCCTTTATTCATAAAATACCTCGGAGTGAGCAGAGTCACCATGAGGAGCTAAGGATGCTGGGTGTCACTGTGGTGTCACAGACTCACAAGACACTTCCAAGTATCAGCCTAGGTCTGCAGGAATGGTCCCAGGAGTCATCCCTAGTGGAGACTCTGCAGCTCGGGTGAGGGGTCCCTGTGTAGAAAGCATCCCAGAGATACCCATCTTAGAGAGGGATACTTCCTTTGGAAAAGAAGGTTCATTACTGTGCCACCTGGGAATCAAAAATCCTGGAAAATGGATTCCACATTTTTATCCCACTATTAATTATGCATCAGGAACGGATGGCCTGGTGGAGCCAGCAGCACAATGAGTGAGTGTGAAAGCGCAGATCCTGTTTCTCAATTCTGGAAGGAGGCATGGGGACACATGAGTCCCACTTCAGCTTGCTCATTTCTGAGAGGGAGGGTGCTGGACAGCAGAGAAAGAGTGGGAACCATAGTGAATGCCTCTCTAACTCACAGTCAGGTTTGACTTTGCACCTCTCTTATTCCCAGATCTTCTGAACACTGTTCCTCCAACTGAGGAGAACCAGATCTCTCACCTGCACCCTACCTTGTTCACTTGTAGACCAATTGTTTGTCCTGATGGGGGGTGCAGATGTGGGGAAGTGAGGTCAGGAGAGGTAAACAGTCTCCCTTCCTCCCTCCCCTATTATGCACAAAAATACACATACTCTCACACATACACTTAAATGTGCAAGGACACAAAAAATGCACAGCAGACATACAAACAGATGTGTGTGCACAGACACATGCATGGGTGCCTGCATTAGCAGTTGGGTGTGCCGCTTTGTGTAGTTCTGACTTTTGCTATAACTAGCCAGTCTTTGCTCTTTTATCTTCCTAGCTGATCTGTGAATGAAATGGCAGAAAGTTTGGTTTGTTTTCTTTTTCTTTTACTCTAGTAATGTTGAGAAATGCCATTTATTTATAAAAGGAATTTTACTCCAAGCAATGGGAATAAGAAGCTAAGGGAAGTTCCAAGGGCGTCCCCCAGCTCCCATGGTGTCTACAAACTGCTGGGTTCTGGGGCCCGATCCTAGATACTACCAGTTTGAAGCTATTTTAACAAGCTTGCTTTGCCATTGGATATACTTTCGGTGGCTTTGGAGTGAGATCATCACAGTATGTTTTTAAACCCCTGAGCAGCTGCACTTGATCCCAACAAAGCTGCCTGGGCTACTGGCTGCTCCCTGAGCCTGAGTCCTAAGGAAGAAAAGTGCCCTTCCCCCTCTCTCCCATGAGAGCACAGGCTCAGCGCTGCCTGCTTGTTCGGCTGAAAGATGTTCATGAGTCAGACCTCTTCCCATTACCCTGTGTCTGTATTTCAGTTGGGGTTTACTGCGAGATTCCTTTGTAGGATTGCCGTGCAGAGATAGCCTTTTCCTTCCTGTCCTTGTGAAAACCAGTCAAAAGCGGCAAGAAGAATGAGAATAAAAATGCAAATGCTGTCTTTATAACAAAATCGGAGACATCTGTAAGTCTGAAACACAATATAGGAGGGAAGGCTGCCAAGGAGGGAGAGGGCCAAGAAAGCCCAGGAGGGCTGGGAGGACACCGCAGCTGCAGACTCAGTGACCCAGCCCCAGGGAAAAGCAGTCACTGTGTAAGGAAAGAGGCAAGAAGATGATTGGGCTGGGAGCAGGTGTCCTGAGGCAGCCTGCCCCAGAGCCCCAGGAAACAGAGGATGCAGGGATGAGATGGGGAATTATATAGTAATTGATACTTCTAAATAAGAAGAAGTGGGGTGTTGCAAGACAGGGCACGGAAAAATTCTGCACAGATCAGCAGCTCTGATTGGTTGAAGCCAAATTAATGTAAATGAGCTTATTTACATGGGTAACCTGAAGGAACAGGACAGCTCCTCTGTTTACCCTATGGCCTTGGACTTAATGCCACATGTGTTTTACCAAGTCATACACAGAAAGAATCTTCTTATTCAGTGATCAGTTGGGATTTAAGAGGTGTTGTTTAAGATACCAAAAGAAAGTTCATTGAATTCACAGGATGAACAGATTTGAAAAATACTGCCAAGAGGAAAAACACTGTGACCACATATTTCACTATAAACATTTAAGAATCTTGAAGCAGCTTCCTTTACAGAACAAGACAGGAGAGCTCAAGACAGAGGAGCTCATGAACAATTCAGTCAGATGAAATCAGCTGTAGCTGTGAGGCCTCAGGAACTGTCACGAGCAGTTCATGCTGGAAGCCCCAGAGAAGACAGACTCACAGAAGCACTAAAAGTACCAGCCTGTTATGACGTAAATTAAACGTACAATTCAAGAAAGTGCTCTAAAATTAAAGGGGCTGAAACTATAGTGTTAAGTGTCCCTGGGTGGAGGGCACTTATGCTTTTTCCTGAGGGGAGGCATAGAGGGGTGGATCTGGAAAAAGAGGAGAATAGGGAGAAGAGACTGGGAGAAGAAGGGGAACTATAGTCAGGATATAACATATGAGATAATAATAAAGCTGCTGCTGATAATAATAATAATAATAATAATAATAATAATAATAATAATAATAATAATGTAAAGACTGGTGTGGGACCGTATGGAAGGGGCTCTCTGAGTGTTATTGCACTTCAGTGCAGAGGAGAGATGTCTCAAGGTCCATGGGTCAAGTTGACACCAACCAAGGCACACATCTAGCTAGTCAAGTCAGTGACATGACGCCCACATGTCTCTCAAGAAACAAAGAGTGACAAAAGTCATTTCAAGACTGTGTCCATTTTACAACACAGGTGATAGTAACACTGCTCACTGAGTGTTGGGGTGTGTGGTCTTCTCTTGGAATTGGATGGCTACAGCTGTTTCTACAGGGAAACCTGGCAGAGGTATATAGCCAAGGATGGCCCTAACGCCTGATTTTCTTGTCCCTGAATTAGTACAGTGACAGGTTTTGCACAGGTAATTCAAGTTTAAAGTTCAGAGGATGGGATTATTGCCCGATAGTGCTTCAAGTCTTCCCAGAGGAAGGAGGAGCGCTCCAGTCCTGTGCACAGCAGGTCATGTTGTGCACAGCAGGTCATGTGAACACACAGAAAGGCCGTGCACTCGTACACGCTGATGAAAGACTTCCAGGTAAGTTCTGTGCGCTGGTACCTTCACCTTAGACTTCCTCTCTCTTCCTTTCTTTTATTTTTGTTAACACCATTTAGCCCATGGGATTTTGTACCACAGCTTGAGTTAAGACATACTTTTGAGACATATCTTCCCCTGGTTTTAAGCAGAAAACCAACATGAACAGTAAGTAGTGTGTGAGGTTTGCCATAGTTTGTATAAAGGAGGAATACATACTTATCAGACTGCTCACATATAAGGAAGCAGTCTCTTGAATAATCAGTATTTACCTACCTAACAACTTTTTAATTTTTTTATTATTTTTTTATTATTATTAACTTGAGTATTTCTTATATACATTTCGAGTGTTATTCCCTTTCCCGGTTTCCAGGCAAACATCCCCCTAATCCCTCCCCCTCCCCTTCTTTATGGGTGTTCCCCTCCCCATCCTCCCCCCATTGCCGCCCTCCCCCCAACAATCACGTTCACTGGGGGTTCAGTCTAAGCAGGACCCAGGGCTTCCCCTTCCACTGGTGCTCTTACTAGGCTGTTCATTGCTACCTATGAGGTCAGAGTCCAGGGTCAGTCCATGTATAGTCTTTAGGTAGTGGCTTAGTCCCTGGAAGCTCTGGTAGCTTGGCATTGTTGTACATATGGGGTCTCGAGCCCCTTCAAGCTCTTCCAGTTCTTTCTCTGATTCCTTCAACGGGGGTTCTATTCTCAGTTCAGTGGTTTGCTGCTGGCATTCGCCTCTGTATTTGCTGTATTCTGGCTGTGTCTCTCAGGAGCGATCTACATCCGGCTCCTGTCGGCCTGCACTTCTTTGCTTCATCCATCTTATCTAATTGGATGGCTGTATATGTATGGGTTACATGTGGGGCAGGCTCTGAATGGGTGTTCCTTCAGTCTCTGTTTTAATCTTTGCTTCTCTGTTCCCTGTCAAGGGTATTCTTGTTCCCCTTTTAAAGAAGGAGTGAAACATTCACATTTTGATCATCCGTCTTGAGTTTCATTTGTTCTAGGCATCTAGGGTAATTCAAGCATTTGGGCTAATAGCCACTTATCAATGAGTGCATACCATGTGTGTTTTTCTGTGATTGGGTTACCTCACTCAGGATGATATTTTCCAGTTCCAACCATTTGCCTACGAATTTCATAAAGTCATTGTTTTTGATAGCTGAGTAATATTCCATTGTATAGATGTACCATATTTTCTGTATCCATTCCTCTGTTGAAGGGCATCTGGGTTCTTTCCAGCTTCTGGCTATTATAAATAAGGCTGCAATGAACATAGTGGAGCACGTGTCTTTTTTATATGTTGGGGCATCTTTTGGGTATATGCCCAAGAGAGGTATAGCTGGGTCCTCGGGTAGTTCAATGTCCAATTTTCTGAGGAACCTCCAGACTGATTTCCAGAGTGGTTGTACCAGTCTGCAATCCCACCAACAATGGAGGAGTGTTCCTCTTTCTCCGCATCCTTGCCAGCATCTGCTGTCACCTGAGTTTTTGATCTTAGCCATTCTCACTGGTGTGAGGTGAAATCTCAGGGTTGTTTTGATTTGCATTTCCCTTATGACTAAAGATGTTGAACATTTCTTTAGGTGTTTCTCAGCCATTCAGCATTCCTCAGCTGTGAATTCTTTGTTTAGCTCTGAACCCCATTTTTAATAGGGTTATTTGTCTCCCTGCGGTCTAACTTCTTGAGTTCTTTGTATATTTTGGATATAAGGCCTCTATCTGTTGTAGGATTGGTAAAGATCTTTTCCCAATCTGTTGGTTGCTGTTTTGTCCTAACCACAGTGTCCTTTGCCTTACAGAAGCTTTGCAGTTTTATGAGATCCCATTTGTCAATTCTTGATCTTAGAGCATAAGCCATTGGTGTTTTGTTCAGGAAATTTTTCCCAGTGCCCAGGTGTTCCAGATGCTTCCCTAGTTTTTCTTCTCTTAGTTTGATTGTATCTGGTTTGATGTGGAGGTCCTTGATCCACTTGGACTTAAGCTTTGTACAGCCTACCTAACATCTTTTATCTATCATGATCTCTCTACCTATCTACCCTATCTATCACCTATCTCTCCATCCAGCCATTATCTAGCTATCATGTATCCATCATCCATCCATATCTATCTGTCGTGTATCAATCATTAATTCATCTATACATCCATCATCTATCATTGATCTATTACCTATTGATCTGTTATCTATCATCAATCTATTACAAATCTACTATGTCATCTACCCATTTTCTATCTATAATATATTTATGTATTAGTTAATTTTCAGTTGCTATGACAAAACTATGACTAAGGAAACTTAAGAAAAGTATAATCTGGGGTTCCTGGTTTGAGGTTCCCAGTTGCAAAGGGTCAGAATTCATAACCATTGTGGCAGGTAGCATAGCAGCAGGCAGGCATGGCCCTGGAGCAATAGGTAAGGGCTCACGTTTCAGTCCACAACCATAAGGCAGAGAGAGTTAACTGGGAATGGTATGGGAACCTCAAAGCCAACCTCCAGCAATACACCTCCTCCAATAAAACCACACCTTCTAATCCTCCCCAAACATTTCCAACAACTGAGGACCAAATATTCAAGTATGAGTGTTGTAGAAATTTTTAATCCCAATCCAGGGGTTTCTACCCAAGCTTGATCATTCAGTTCCCTGATAAAAGACACACACAACCTTTATATTTATAATAAGCCTTAAATAGACTGGGCAGGCATCTACCCTTTATGCTATTAGAATCTACTTTCCTATCAGTAACCCTGAATTATTACTTACTACGTTTCATCTGGGCTGCTCTTAACTCCAGTTGGACAGGCCTAAGGGCCACTTTCTTATGACTCACCACTTTCTTGTGACTCATGGCAGCTTCTCTCTCTTCCTTCCCCTTCTTCTCTCCTGTGGTTCTCCTCTGATCCCCAGTCCAGAAATTCTAAACCCCACCTACGTCTCTTCTCCCTAGCTATTGGCTGTGACATCTTTACTTAGCAATCAGAAATAACTCAGGGTCAAAGTCACATAGAGTCACTTGGGTCTACATGTGGTCTTTCTTGTCTTTAGGACAACCAGGTCTTGGGGGCCCAATATTAGCATTAGACTCCAAGTAGCATCATGCCAATCCATTACATATGAGCCTGTGAGTGACATTCTCATTTAAACCACTCTCTGTTTATCTGTCTGTCTATCATCAACATATTATCTGTGTATCCATTGCCTATCTACCTATCTACCTCTATATCATGGGGTGATTCTAGAAAAGGAGTTTTTCTCCCTTATATCTTTAGAACCTTTTGAGTTTGTACACATATCCATATATTATCTAAACAGCTTGGGAAATAATAGTAACAAATAATAAATCAGAGTACATCAAATTAAGAAAGCTTGAAAAGTAAAGAGACATCCTACAGAATGAGATATTCTACTAGTCATCAGATAGGGATGGATACCCAGAATATGCAAAGAACTCAAGAAGTTGAACTTCACATGAACAAGTGATAGCCAAGTCAGTAATGGTCAAACAGTGGCCAAATGAGCTAAACAGACAGTTCTCAGAAGTACAGTTAACCAATGCAAACTGAAAAACATCTGAAGCTATCAGGGAAACACTAGGAGGAATGACCATCATCAAGGAAATAAGAAACAGTAAATGCTTGGAACCCAGGGAAAAGGAGTTTTATATATGCTGAGGGATGTAAATTAGTCTACTTTCTATGGAGATCAGTATGCCCATCCTCTAAGAAATTAACATGGACCTAGCTATACCACTCCTGGGTCTATACTCAAAAGAATCTAAGTCAGCACACTACAGAGATACTGCATGTCTGTGTTTGTAGAAATTATAGTACCCAGGTTATAGAATCAGCCTGGATGCTTATCAATGGATAAATGGGTAAAAGGGGTGGGGAGGTTGTTCGTCCATAAAGAAGAATGAAATTATGTCATTTGCAGGAAAATTCAGGGGCCTGGAGATCACTGGAGGAGAGTAAGAAAGACGGATATGGTGAAAGTATGTGTGCATGTATGGAAATGTCAAAGTGAAGCCCATTATTCTGTATACTTCATATGTGCTGAAGAAAACATTTAAAAGATTTTATTATGTATATTTGTGTGTCTGTGTTACAGGGTTGGGATGGGAGGGTGTGTGCCATAGCACACATGAGGTGGTCAAAGGACAAGGTATAGGAGAGTTCTTTCAAATGCTGGTCCTAGGGATTGAACTCAGGTCATCAAGTTTAGTAGCAAATTCCTTTACCTGCTAGTAATCTCTACAGCGCTTGCAATAAGAATATTTTAAATGAATGTTGGCAGTCTGGTGATCCCTGAACTTAGATGTAGTGAAGTTTGCTCATAGAATCCAGACATCAATGGCTTTGCAATAACTCTGCGACTCATGTTTACATGGGATTGCCACCTACGATCCTTATGTGGCCCAGCTCCAGGATTTAACTTACTCACTTCCCTTTTTTCCATATCAAAGCACAAATTGAGCTTTGATAGTTTGGGCACCACTGTTTCAGGGGCTACTGGTTGGGGCTCCAGTTGCTGGGCTGATGGACTTTACGTCTTTATGAAGATGGTGGGTACTGGATGAAGCAGATGGTAGAGGTGGTCCTGGAAACTTACCACATCTCCAAATACCAGATGTTAACATCTCTTTATAACTTCTTTCATAACCTCTCAACCATACTCCTGCTTCCTACATATTACCATAAAAGCACTGTGTACTTTGTCCTAGGAAGTGAGGAAGCTCAGCTCACAGCTCTGAGGCTATGCTATCCTTTCCTGTTTGCATAAGCAACTCGCTAACCTTCCTGATTCACTGAGCAGGTCCTTTCACATTGTCTCTGTAAACCTGAACTCTCAATGCCTTACACTGCCTTTGAGGCAAGCTTGCCCTGGCTTCATGCAGATGAACCTCAGAAGCCCAGTCCAGATGCTCCTCTTCCTCTCAGTGACCTCTGCCTTAGGCTACACTGCCAGCATGTCCCTGTCTTCTATTAGGAGAGTCACATTTTATGCCTTCTTTCCAAGATCACTTAAGCTGCATTTTCTCTTCTACATCTTTTCAACAACTTCAGCCAAGTCTAATCTCTCCTTTTTCGAATTCCTATTCATGACAATTGCTCTTCAGATTCTTCTGATTTGCACGACTTGATCCCCTGCTAAGTGATGAGCTCCTTTAGTCCCCCTTTCTAATGTATTCCACATGGCCTCTGTGATAAAGCTGGATGCCGTGGAGGCTCAGTGGCTGTCTTATTAGCTAATTGCCAGGCACCCTTAGAGAATAATTCACAGGGTTTACCACATGCCAGGAGCCTGCTTCTCTGCAGCACTGTGGTAGTGTAATCTCTGTCTGTGCTCAATGGTTTCCCTTGTGTTTGATATTGTGTGAACACACTGATAGTGTATGTTCTCCCAACTGCCATGGTTTCTCTACTTTGGAGGTCTCCAGGTTAAAGCATGGGTATTGTAACAAGGACAGAAACAAGCAGTGTAGACCTGTAATGTAGACATGTAGTTGCTCTACAAGTGAAAGCAGATAGAAGAGGTTTTCAGCCCCTGGCAAGAGGATGCGTTGTGTCTCTTAGAAGTGTGATCCTGAGCAAGGAGGAGCTATAGGCCTGAAAGGTTTTTTGCCTTCTGAAGCTTCCTAGCCCTTGTCCTTAAGAAACTTGCCTCTTGGCTGTGTCTCTACCCAAGACTAGGTCATTCCAAGACTTGGGCCAGGCTTCACCAACAGATGGATGGCAGAGAGAAGAGTCTGGCCATGGGGACGGTCACCTAGCACCTATACAGTCCTCCTGACGTCCCCTCCCTTCTGTGCAGCAGTCCTATGTGGGTATACTCAGGAGGGAGTGAAGAGAAGAGGAGACCTTTGAAAAAGCAAGGGATTTACTACCTTTCCCTGATGTCAGCACAGCTGGACCCTTAAGTATATGAGAGTCATGTCTCCATGGATGTGCTATCTTTTTCTATTTGCAGGCACCTCTAATGACTCTGGTTAGTTTAGTTATGTAAGTTCATGCTTTCTCTGTCACTATCACCCACAATATTCATTTTCCTGTCACCAACCAGCCTCCCCATGGGTCCTTGCTAAAGTTACCCAAGCATCTAAGGACTATGCCTCCCTTCTGCTTCCTGCCTCATGTTTCTAGAAGCATGGAATACCTGAGGACACATCCTGCATTTTCAGATCAGTCTTCACTTTCCAGCTGCATGGTCGTAAACAGTCCTTGATGTGGTTGAACTGCTGTGGATATGTATGAATTCCCAGTAAAACTGCCATCAGTTTGATTGTCTCAGGTAAGCTAGGCCTTTGAGCGCATTTCTTAAATTGTCTTTGAATCAGTAGACCCATTCTTTACTTTGAAGTTACAACTAATGTCCAACTTGGGGAGCACCACATGGCCTTCTTCTCTTCTCTTCTCTTCTCTTCTCTTCTCTTCTCTTCTCTTCTCTTCTCTTCTCTTCTCTTCTCTTCTCTTCTCTTCTCCCCTCCCCTCCCCTCCCCTCCTCTTCCCTCTGTCCCCTCCTCTTCTTACCCTTCCCTCCCTTCTCTTTCTCTCTTCAACCTCCCCTCCTCTTCCCTTCCCTTCTCCTTCATTTGCTACTCAACTGCTTCATCTTCCCAGCTATGAATGAGAATTCTATCCCTCCTAAGGGTACATTAAATAACAATAGCATACTGTGCCCCCAAAGGCAACAATGGCAATTAGAAGGCTTGGATTTTCATTAAAACCTTTATTGACTGGCTGATGGTCTTGGATAAATCATCTAAATCTCTTGGACTTTTTTCTCCATATTAAACATAGAGGAAATGGAAGCAGATGAGCAAATGCTAAAGACAGATGGAGAATCTCAGGGAGGCCCTCCCCTTCTTCTTCCTCCATTCCTCTTTCCATCCCCATCCCCTTGCTAGGTAAGTACTCTGCTACTGAGCCACATCCCCAGCCTGAAATGTATCTTAAGCTTTTCAATTTCCACCAGTTACAGTGAACAGTAAAAATGAACCAGATGCCGGGAGAAGCAACAATGGAATTGCTGAAGAATTTGGGAGAAATATCCCCAAACCCAACATTGGCAAAATGAAGACTTCTGTTCAATGGAGTTTTTGTTTAGTGAGCATCCTTCATGTGCCCAGAACTCTGAAAGTCTGGAGAAGGGTGGAAAGTCGGTGTGAGCTCAAACAGATAGGTACTACTACCTCAGAGATGTGTGTCCACCACTTACAGAACATCCCCAGGTCTGTACTGCAGCCAAGGCCCAAGGGTAGCTTCTTGCCTTTGCTGAGGGTAGACAGTCATATGGAGAGCATCCAAGAAGAATATCCTGCTTGGTACTGATTACATATGGGAACAGAGGGACCCATGCCTAGGGAAAGTTGCGTTCCACAGGCTGAAGGCTCTATTCATTAACAGTTCCACTCACAATTAATTACTCAGAGTCATGGACCTGTGTATTGGAGAGGACACTTACTTCTGATATGAATGTTAGAAGCTGGACAGCAAGTGCTAGGGTGTATCATGCCTGAAGGAGAGGCCCTTCTGCTTTCCTAGTCTCCCTGGTACGTTGGAGATAAAGTCTAGCCACAATGGAATATTCATGGCTTCTTCAAGATCAATTGTCCTGAGTTCTCTGTGAGGAAGCATGGAATAAAAATGTAAAAAATGGAGTCAGAGATGGCACGCTCACCACTTACCAGCAGTCTTACTGTTTGTAAAGTTTCTGAAGGGGCATCTGGGAAAACAGGCTAGGGAGTTAGGTAGCAATGGGGGTGGGGTGGGGTGAAGGGTGGTCTATTTCACTGGTTGGTGTTAGAGTTGCATGTATGAAAGGGCTCTTCACATGTTAACCCTAGTGTCTGTGTAATGTACCTTTATGTACACAGTAAATACCAGGTCTTCCTCATGGAGACTCATGTCACCTCTACCTGTATATAGTCCCAAGGGAAGTGCATGCAGGGAAAGCCACTTACTACTAGGCACCTAGAGGCTGCCTGATACTCTCAGGGTATGATGCTACTGATCTTTGCAGGGTGACATGCCATCATGTGCATCAGCTTCAGATGAAGATATTGACAGTCCTGACTTGATTGGCAATGGTTCCAACAGGGTATTTCTGAACTCACATCCATGTCCCATCCCTGTTGCCAAGCAGTAGAGGGACCCTTGGGTCCCTGAAGCATTCTCTGCACTTCTGCTCCTGCACAGCTTGACTTCTACCACCCATTATGGGCCTAGGCCTCCCTTCCTGGGTCCATTCATGAGGCCTCTCCCAGGCCATACTCTGAAAAATGCATCATATGGTTCCAGGCAGGGCTACTCCCTTGTTCTGTGTCATGCTTTACCACCAAGCCTATATTCATAGTGGCCTGGGTGTCCCATATGGGAAAGGTACAAAAGTAGAACCATTATCTAACTGGACTCGCAGCAATGGCAGGGAAGGCTTTATTCTCCTCTTAAATGGAGGTGGGGAAAGAGCCAGTGCTTAGGTAGTAAGTGGAAGGGTGTAGGGTGGCAGGGTGGGATCTTCTTCCTGGGATTTCCTGGGAGACCTTGGCATGGATTGGCCTCCTTAGAGGTCCCCACCCTAAGATGAGCAGTAGGGCTCCTAGCTCCATGAACTTGGCATCTCCCTCACACAGCAATTGATTGGAGCTCCCTCAGTGCAGGCACCATTGGGGACAGGATTTGAGCTACATTCTGGTCTTTTGATCTGAGTAGGGCCTATACTGGATGCAGCAGACTGTAAGGTTTCCAAGCGTTCAGGCCCCAGGGCCATCTTACCATTAGGATTTTCCCACTTGGAATTCCATGGCCTCTGGGATAAATGTCAGAGAATATTGCCTGGCAACAGAGCAGATACTGAATTACAAGACTCGGTGTGCTTAATTAATTACCAATGTAGTCATACAGTTCTAGACAAAATCGCCCCACTGTTCAATGTAGGATACAAAAGGATTCAGCTCCACTTTGCTGTTCTGAGCTCTCGTTTGGGGGGGGACAAAGTAGAGCAGGAGAGGTAGGTCAGTGGAGCAATATTTTGGGAGTGCCATTGGGAGCAGTTTTTCCTTGTGGCTTTTTTTCTGTCTTTGCTGGTGGAAGGCCATCAGTGAGCTCCTTTAAGATTGTTTAGTGGTGCCTGAGATCATTCAGAAACTGGAGAAAAAGCACATATGCAAAAGGTTTCCATAGGAAACTGTAAAAAGAACAACTTGAATCTATATAGCTCATTAGATACCAGTGATTCTGAGCAAGGTGGCATCTCGGCACGTGGAGCTGCCATGAAAAGATTGGAGACGGTTGTCTGCAGACTTGACAGTAGCCCAGTTATCAAGGCAAACAGTTTGACTATCTTAGAAGAGCAGTGAAGACTTTGGGCAGAAAACACTTTGAGTGTTTTCATACGTGAGTGACACCATGTATCCAGGTTTGCTTAGGAGGAGAGCATACTCTGGGTGGAAGGGTGAGGCTGGGGGCGAGGTGTAAACATGCTTTATAAGGAATGCTCCAGGCATGGGCTTTATTCCCTGTTTTCCCTGGCCTGTTCCCTTAATAACTCTTAAAGAGAGTCTCATAAAAGAGGCTTCTTGTCCAAAGCTCTGTTATCATGAAACTTGCCATTGTGATATTTAGAGATGTTCTTTCTACAGTTCTATATGTTTAATTAGTAGATATGGAATTTATTAATAATAGGATAGGAATAATGACACTTGTGTCCCATCATGGTCAACACTTTGAGTCAGGACAAAAGACAAGTCAGCAAGGGAACAGAAGAGAATAGTTCTCTTTGGTCTCAAGGCTCCAGCTGAAAAAGCCTCTACTGAGGTCAGGATAGGCTGAAAGATGATGCAGGGATTCCCCAGCTGGAGCTGCAGCCCCGCGATCTGCATTTTCTACCAGGGAATCCTGATGGGCCTGACACCAGCTCCAGGATGAATCTTTTCCCTGATGTGCTCTGACACCTTTGCAGCTGATGTGCCACTTCTCTGGCTGACATCTCTCCAAGCAACATGACAGCCCATCCAAGCAGTGAAACATTATGAGAAGACTGGATCCTCATTGACTACTATCCCCATGAGGCTGAAGATACATTAGGCTGGCCTAGCCATGGCCCCTAGTTAGTGGTATGTGTATATGGTGTGTGTGTGTGTGTGTGTGTGTGTGTGTGTGTGTGTGTGTGTGTGTGTGTGTGTGTAGTGTGTATATGTGTGTAGTGTAAGTGTGTGCATGTGTGTGGTATGTTTGTGGTGTATATATGTGTGTAGTGTGTATGTTTGTATGTATGTATGTATGTATGTATGTATGTATGTTTTGTGTGTCTCCTATAAAGTTATTTTCTCTTTCTCCAGAGCGAGTTGACTCATGTCAGGAACCTAGTTCCTAGGTCTTCCATGTAGGGACAGGAACTGGAGGACAAGAGACAGATAGGGCTTCTCCCTGAGTCTGAGTGATCCTCTCTGCCTCTGCCTCTGCCTCCCAAAGTTCTCCCTTCTGTGGATAAATGGCCCTTGCTGGCCTCTGGAGCTGCATCTTGTTTCTAGTGACCCCAGCATTCATGCTCCCTCCTGACTTGGTCTGAACAATTGCTGGGTCGAGGTCCACTATAATGTGATATTTTCAAGTAGAAAACAGAATCTTGTCACTGTGCCTAACATATGGCTACATATGTAACTGAGACCACAAACTCCAGAGCACTATAGGCCTCCGGTGACCTGATTTAGCTGGAGCATAGCTCAGTACAGGAGAAAGACAAAGACAGGGCAAGAGAGGGACTAGGAAACAAACGCTGCTCAGGGTTGGCCATCAGGGATGACAGTAGAGAGCCAGGGTGTGCAGGGTGGGTAGGGTGGGGTAGAGTGGGGCGGGGCAGGGTGAGGGGCGGTGTAGCAAAAGCTTTAACCCTGTGGGGGAAGGTGCCATGTTGGCTGGGTCCAGTGTTGATGTAGACTTGGTCCTTGATGAGATGAGACTGACTCCATGAAAGTTTATGTGTGCTGACTCCCTGGAAGCTCTGTACTGGACT
Organism: Rattus norvegicus; assembly: GCF_021556685.1. NCBI lineage: Eukaryota > Metazoa > Chordata > Mammalia > Rodentia > Muridae > Rattus > Rattus norvegicus. The sequence goes on from NC_141537.1 coordinate 7,209,292, forward strand.
CATGGTGGGATGTGTGTTGGCTCCATACTGAGGTGTTTGCTGACTTGTTGGTGGAATGGCTACAGCCACCACACAGAGGTATGTGCTGACATTGTGGTAGGATGGGTACTGGCTCTGCAGTGGAGTATATCCCAGATATATAGTAGGGTAGGTCCTTGCTCAATGGTAGGGTATGACCTGTCTCCATAGGGGAGTATGTCCTGGCTCCATGGTGAGTTGTGTCCTAGTATATTCTGGCTTTAGATTAATGGTTGTGCTGACTTCATGGCCTTCATACACCGAGCCCACCCATGCTTCCTGTGGGAGGAGGCCTAGATTTGCAATATGTCTCCTCAGTTAATTAAGTTTGAAGTACCTGTGGGCTAGTAAAGAGAATTGAAGAACTGGTAGACCCAGGGATATTTTCTAGGGTACAGAAGTTAATGTCGTGTAACCTGGCTGACTGTTTTGTTCATGTAGTGTATCCTACAAGAAGTAACTGAGCATTCTTCACATTATGGAGTGGCTTGGTTAGGAAGTTCTGTCTTCAGTGCTTTTCATGATTCAAGTGTTGACCCATGGCCATGATATCATTCTAAATATTGCCTGGAAATAAAATTTTCCAAAGTCTCAACACATTTCCCTATTGGCTTAACTAATCATCTCAGAAAGGAAACCTAACCCTAATTTTGGATTGATTCTCGATCAACATCAGCTGCTAAGACATTAAAATCCCCATGTGAGCCCTTTAATGAGAAATAAACAAGCTCTATGTGCTTGGAAAGTTATGTTCTTATTTTATGTGCTGCCAGGTATCGAACACAGGGCTTATTGCCTACTAAACAATCTCCTTAGCCATGGGCTGCATCTCAACCCTAGGAAGTTAGCTAAAGGAAACACCCAGAAGCATTTTTGAAGTGAAATTCTTCACATACTTACCAGGGTCATTGCAAAAAGGGTTGCACTAGTGTGACCTTTCCTAGTAAACCAACCAGAATCTTCATGTTCCTGCTGTGGACCCTTGGGCTGGAAAGGAAGGTCCTAGAATAGACCCCCAGGATATTTTCCAGGGAGTGAGGAGTAACAGCTCTACCGTCCTGGGGCTGCAGATTTGAAGACCAGGTTTAGCAGACAGATGAATCTATCAGAAGTTTTGTCAGTGTTCCCTCCAATGATTACCAATTTCTTTCCTTGCAGGTTCACACCAATAGACTCTTCCCTCCCCCCAATTCCCACTCAAGGCCAAGGCATGGTTGGTTGTTTACACCTGCTAGCTGTTGCTCATGTGTCTTGCCTTATACCTAAGCTCACTTCACAGTGCTTTAGCCTGCTCCTTGGAGCTCAGCCCTGGAGAATAGAGCCCCTGGTTTATCATTAGCTGTAGGCCTAGTTATTTTTCTTATGCTTTATAGTAAAATGACAGGTCATTCAGTCTCATTGTCACAAGCCTCTTCTGTTGTGTGGGTTATTGTGGTATCTTCTCCTTAACTACATTCCTTGTCCTGACTCTCCCTGGGGCCTCCTAAACCTTGATTTTCTTCCCCTGAGCTCTTCCTGGGTCTCTGAGTGTCACATGTGGCCTGGCTATCTGTACCTCCCCCAAAAGATACCATTAAATGTCTCCCATCTCCACTGGTACCCTTCCTGCTTCTCAGTCACCTCCTTCCTTCCTTTCTTCCCTCCTTTTGTTCTTTCTTTCCTGTCACAGACATAGAAGGGATGTGGCAGTGGCCTTCTTTAGGTGAGGAATTAATTTGGGGAAGATGCAGCTTCCTATGCCATGAAATGAGATGCTGTTTAGTTACCAAGACTCAAGTGTGTAATCACTGAAGCTGTCTTGTATGCCTCAGGCCTTTGTGGTGTGTGTGTGTGTGTGTGTGTGTGTGTGTGTGTGTGTGTGTGTACTCATGTATGTCTTCTGTGTATGTGTGTGTGAGTGTCTATGTGTATCTGTCTTCTGTGTGTCTGTGTGTCTGTGTGTATGGATGTGACTATGTATGTGTGTGCAAATGTCTGTGTAATGTGCATATATTTGTGTTTGTGTGTGTGTGTGTGAGAGAGAGAGAGAGACAGAGAGAGAGAGAGAGAGAGAGAGAGAGAGAGAGGAGAGAGAGAGATCTTTGCTTTGTTGTCTTTCAATCTCCACTCTTGCTGCAGGTTGGTTTTTAAGTCCCTTTGGCCAGGCCAATCCCCAGGGACCTGATCAAGCTCCAATGTAGGAACTCCTCTGATGATGATGCGGCTAAGAACTACACATGTCAACACTAACCAAAGCTAGTGACCCTACTTGGTATATCTTGGCCTCCATTTTACTTGAGGCTTCCAGAGCAAAGCTGAGCTTCCTAGAAGAAAAGCTACTCTCTCTCAGGACAGCTGCCTCAGCATCTTCTAGTTCCAGTTTCCTACCTGCCAGGAGCTCTGGATGCCAGTCCTGTGGAGGAGTAAGCCAGTTCTCTGTGACCAACCTCTAATGTTTGCTTCTGTGAATATCCAGACTTCCTAACGTTCAATGGAGTCATCAGGACAGACTCTAATCCTGAAGAAGCCCAGGAGCACCTGGCCTGTTTCCAGTTTTATGACCCAGGCCCTTGCTCTTCTCCACACACACACCATGTGTGGTCTGTTTGTTATGGAGTCATGATAGTACTCCATAGTGCCTTTCTAAACCCACTCTTTGACATGGATCCTAGGGGATCATCTGGCCATAGTATATTCTCAACTGATGCCTGCAAACAGAGAAGGATTTACCTTGTGCAGCAGACCCCCCACCCACATACACCTTCATAGGGAAGGATTTACCTTGTGCAGCAGATCCCCCACTCACCCACATACACCTTCATAGGGAAGGGTTTACCTTGTGCAGCAGACCCCCCACCCACCCACACACACACCTTCACTTTTTGTTTTCCCAGTGTGGGATCTCGAATTCAGAGGATACCTTTGCCTTTTGTGTACATGTCTCTGAACGCCCACCCTCATCTGTAATGGACATACCCATTGTTAAAGAGAGGGTTGGAAAATGAGTACCCAGTTCTCTCATGAACCCTGTATCTTCAAGTCTTAGTATGCAGTAACTCTGTGTTTATCGTGTCTTATACTTTAATGTGACCAGAGAGGCAAAGCTGCCTCCTGTACGACCTCTGAGGAAACTCAGTCAGTGGTGAGTGAGGGCAAATGCCCTCTCTTACTTGCCTGCCACCTTTAAGAACCCCTGCTCTTAACTGGATTCCCTTCTGCAGCACTCTCTGGATGGAGGAGGGGGTCAGAAAAACACAGGCAACAAGCAAGGAGCATGAGGCAGTGGACAGCAGAAGGCACTGAAGATGAAGGGGCTCACCCAGATGCAGCTCTGTCCTCCAGGAGCCCAGACCCAGCACACACAGGAGTCCAAGCCTCCAGATCTCTCTTGCATTGTGCCCAGGCAGGTCTGATTGTCTTGTGTGCTGACTCTCTAGAAGCTGCTTAGTTCCTTCCAAAGCCTTACTTGAAAAGTGGCTTAAGATGATCCCAGCATAGATAAAATGTGACAGGGTCTAATTCCAAGGAGGGGGTCTCATGACAGAGGTTCAGATTGAGAATGTGGTTAGAACAGGGAACTGACTTTGAGAAATTGTGATTTGAATATAAAATGTTCCTTAGGCTCATATGTTTGAATCTAGTTGGGAGGATGTTTAAGGTTTGTAGCACCTAGGTGGTGTTTCACTGAGGAAAGTGTGTTACTAGGTATTTATAGGCCTTGACTGTCTCTGGACCAGCCTCATTTCTAGCTCTTCTCTGTTCTTTAAGAGTGAATGCACTATGAACAGCTGCCTCATATTTCCTGCTACAGTGCCTTCTCTGACACAGTAGCCTCTAACCATGGGCCAAAGTGCTCCTGTCCTAGTTACTTTTCAATTCCTGTGGTAAGACACCATGGCCAAGGCAGTTTATAGAAGAAAGTTGATTGCGAGCTTAGAGTTTAAGAGGATTAGGCCATGACCATCATGGCTGGAACATGGCTGTATGCATGCTGGCATGGTACTGGAGCAGTCGCTGAGAATTTATATTCTTATCAAGTAGGAAGCAGAGGCTATGGGGAGAAGTCGGAAATGGTGTAGGCACTTGACACCTCAAAACATGTCTCCAGTGGTCTTGCACACCTCTTTCCCAAGCAATTAGTTATACCAAATGGGGACAAATTATTTAAATATATGAGCCTATGGGAACTGTATTCATTCAAGCCACTAGGACGCCCTTCCTCCCTACATTGATTCTCATCATTTTGTTACAGCATTAAGAAAATTAACAGTTGGCACTGGTGAGATGGTTCAGTGGTTAAGAGCACTGACTGTTCTTCCACAGGTCCTGAGTTCAATTCCCAGCAGCCACATGGTGACTCACAACCATCTGTAATGGGATCTGATGCCCTCTTCTGGTGTGTCTGAAGGCAGCTACAGTGTACTTATATATAATAAATAAATATTTTTTAAAAAAAGAAAGAAAATTAACAGTTAATTATTGTGTTCTTTTTAAAAGCTTAGAAGAACCCTAAAAATGGCTTCCTTTGCTGATGTATTAGCTGTTAACAGGGCTAAGAATGCCACGCCTCCTCTCAGCCCATTGGTTTACTAGCTGCAAAGGGAAACAACAGACTCCACAGTTGCACAGATTCCTTGTAGTCTGTGAAAGTCAAGATGGAAGTAAGTTCGCTTTAGCCACGTGACTCAGTGATCGATCTGAGGAAGGCTCTCTGTTGGAATGGTTGTTATTGGTGACTGTTTCTGATTCCATCCTCCTTACCACCTAAACTATAGTCATTGTACTTGGACAAGCTTGCTACACTGAATTTCCTTGTGTTATAAAATTTGTCTTCAGTTACTCTTTAATAATCCTTTTAGTACTTTCTCTTGGAACCACAAAAATACGTCTTGGGAATTTGGAGACCACGGGATGGGCTCTGGATCCTTCCCTGTCTTCTTTAGCCTCTCTTACTGCAACACTATTTTACCTAGTAGGAGATTTATGTTTTGGAGTCATCCTGGAGCTGAGCTGCTGTCAAGCTGCCTTAGATTAAGCAGGTTTGTCGAAGTTTCTGAGGACACCAGTCTCTATTTTTAACTTACAAAATCAGTATTGAATCCTCATCTCCTAAGATTATTCTGAAAACGAATCGTGAAGGCCATGACTGTGAGTATAGCCATGGGCACGCACCGTGTATCTGGGCCCCCTTCAGGCCTTATGTAAGTAAAGTATTTTTAAAAGAGGTGGTGAGCAATTAGATCATCCATGGAGGGGCAGGCCCTTGGATTTTTCACTCAACTAAAACCTTAGGCTTTTGTTTGAAGGACTGAGATAAACTAGGCTTCCTGCACATACTTGTAGCAAGTGGTCTATAATGTGCAAGGGTGGGGCTTTGATATTCCTTCCAACTGAATTATAGGCATGTCCTTAGGCAGGTATCTAGCCTGTGGACATCAGTGAGTTTCAGTTCACCATTAATCTCACCACTGCCTCAACTTTGTGTGTCATCTGCACTTCGGTTAAATATATTTTACTTTAAAAATTGATGTTGTAGCAAGCATGGCAGCAATTGTTTTTAATTCTTGGGAGGCAAAGGCTGGAACATCTTTGAGTTCAAGGTCAGGTTGGTCTACAGAGTAAAGTCAAGGACAGCCAGGGGTACACAGAAAAACCCTGTCTTGAGAAACAAAAACAAAATACAAAACAAACAGATATCTAAAATGATGCTGGTCTAGTTCAGTCTCTCTTCTTCTTCAATTGCCCTCATTGTTGGATAGCATTTTTGGACTATACATGAGCACTTCATGACTAACACTGTCAGTGGAGACTCTGACCTCCATGCCAAGCAGCTTTCCTCAGTCAAAGACAGTCTTAGAATCATTGCCATGGAGGGTGAACTCATGGAAAGTCTGCCATGTTACCCTCCCCACAGTGAGTTTCACATGCATGCCCTTTGCACTGATTGTTTATCCAGCTCAGGCTGGACCAATGACATCTCAACCATTGCATGCTGTGTCACTGTCATGAGCAAACCTTCTGAAGGCACAAGCATACAGATGCAAGATACCAACAAACAGGGCAGTGCCACCTTCCAAAAAGCTCTGTGCTAAAGTGTTTTCAGATGATCCTGGATCCTGCATAGTGAGTGCTGCTGTCCATGTGACACAGTTATGGAAACTGGGACTTAGGGAAAGCAGCTCAGGGACTTCCCAGATAACAGACTAGAAATGGGGATAGCTAGACCTAACCCTGTGAAGCTTAGCTTATAACCTGCATCTCTACTACTGCTTACTCATGAGTTGGTGTCAAGAACCAGTAGGTATAGAGTATGTTTTCAACAACTTGTTACTCTACCACTTAGTTTGGAAATGCAAAGAGATAGATGATATCTTTGATTGATAGTTTGACAATGTTCTTGCTAAGACATTGGAGACTAATATTATTTTATTCCTCTAAAACCTTCCCTTTGGCTTTTCTCTCATGGCTATGGTGTACATGTTTACACATACTGCTATTACTTGTCACAGCACACTCTAGTTAAAGCTAAAGAGTAAGTTTTAAAGGACTTACTTCCTATTCTCCTGTGGTTCTTATAGGCTGAGCCATGTCCCCATATTTTATAACAGTCACTAGGGTAGGAAACAGAGATGTCTGTATCTTTGATCAAGTCATAGGCAGTGAGTGTGGAGCTTGAGGACAGTGACCTTGAGTCATACTGTTCTGAGGATGGTGACCTTTAAGTGACCTTGAAGTGACCTTGAGTCATGCTGTGGCATCATTAGCAGCAAATATCATTTAAATTTTTAGTGATAATTCTGATTCATTGAACAGTGACAAACAGAAGAATAAATGCTTTTCCTGGTCATCATCAGGCCTATATCATGCTTCTTGCTACTTAGACTAGTCTTTTCTCAAGTATTATTCAACAAAGGTTTAACTCTCCAACTTTATAGTCCAGTTACCTGAACACCTTCACAATAGACCCTGTAAGAGCATGACCACATTCATAAGAAAATGCCGTTGTCTGTGGTCATGTCTGCACTGCCCAGTTTTGATCACCCGTATTGAGATTCTATTGAATTGGATCCTACTTTGTGCCATGTGTTGTATAAATTTTAAACCCTTCAACAAACTGGGTTTTATGAGAGAGAGAGAGGGAGAAAGAGAGAGAGAGAGAGAGAGAGAGAGAGAGAGAGAGAGAGAGAGAGAGAATGTCAAGTACTCTCAGCCAGTAATGAGCTGGCATTTTTTGAAATTCTTCAAATAGTTATAATTACCCAAACATAGCGAGACATCTGGTACACGGGAAACAGTCCTCCAAATAGACCAGTGAGAAAGGCCAGAGAGAGAGATGGGAAACCATTAGAAGAAAGAAATGTACACTACCCCAACAGCATAGTCCAAAGCATCCTGAGAGGTCTTGTGAACACCGCTTTCTGCCTCCATCCTTGTTTTTTATCATTGTCCCTCATCTTCAGAGATGGCACTTCCACTGTTGATATTGTCATTTCCTGGGCCAAGATGTCCATTTGTGTGTGCTTAGAGTGCATCTGTGCTGTGCTTGCTGCATGGCAAGGCTGGCAGATAGCTCAGATTGCACGCTATGCCACCAGCCCTTGGGTATTCTGGGAAGGCCTCCTGCAAAGAAAGCCATGTGAGTATTCCCCAATGTCACCCAGAGGCACTGGCAATAAGAATATAGGAACATTTATTTTCTTTTAAGAGATCTCAAAATATTTGACCTTGTCCTTGAGTTGATCAAAGCAAGCACACATTGTCTCATAGCCTTTAAAGTCAACTGAAATATATTCAGCCAGTTTAGAATTCAGGCTTTAGGATGTGGGCTCATGCATATATTCTAAGCCTGGCTTCAGGAAGGGCACAGACCCTGCTAAAGATAGTTTATATCTTTGAGTTCAAGAGAGTAAATGTAGAGGCTTCACAGATTGCCCAAAGGCTACTTGCCCACCAGAGAATGGAGTCATAGGAGGAGAATCCTTCAGGAGATTAGTGAAATGGACAGTGGGAAAGTAAACACGGACATTTCACAGTCAGTTTGAGTTCCTCAATCCAAAACTGACTCATAGACCGACAGGAGAAAATATGTGGACTCACCGCAGGGTACTCCGAGTCATACTCCATATAGAGCATAAAAGACCTCAGAGGTAAGTGGCTGACCAGGGAACTCCTGGGATCAGAACTGAAGCAGGGCAGACGTGAACAGTGGGCATAAGGAGAGGTCCTGGGTAGGGAGCAGGCCTCCCTGGACATGCAAGAAGGTACTGAGCGGGCCTGGACACAGAAAAGCTCTGACCTCAGCTAATGCTATCATGGACCTAAGGAGAGTAGAGTGCCAGTCACGTGTTGGTCTAGGATGTTACAGTTCCATGCCTGGCCTCCAGAACCTACTCCCTAAAACATACATGCACCATACACAAGAACCTTCCTTATACACTTGGGCTTCATCTCATGTATTAGTGGGTTGTTTCAGTTTATCTGAGTAAATTGTCAACAATATGGACCTGCAAGAGGAAAAGTAAAGCAGTGGCTGACACTCTAGCAGTAAACAGCCCTGAATGCTGCCTAAAGGAAGCTCAGCCCCAACCTCAACTCTGCGTTCAGTGGAGCTCAGAGCATGGACTTACTTATCTCTAGGGGCTGCTACAGACAGGAGCCTTCAAACTATGAAGGAGGAAACCTAAACTCTCATGGGGTAGTTTGCTGACAACCAGAGGTCACACATGCAAAATTCAAGTTGTTTCAAAGATCATCTTTTTGCCACCTTTGACAAATATACACAAAAAGTCACCACATTTAGAACACATAGGAGCCATCTTGTATGAAGGGCTGAATGAAAACAGTAAACAGATTCCAGAGCGATTAAAAGTAGCATTATCAGGTGTGAAGGGAAGTAAGACTCACATCTCAAAGGTGTCAAGATTCTGGGCACATCCCCAGATGACATCTCACTGAAGTAAAGCAAAATGAAACCTGAGAACATCAAAGCAGGCACTCCCAGCAGCCAGGCAGCAGAATGTATGCTGGGGTTGTGAGTGGCCCTGGGCAGAGATCCTCTTCAGAGATGGTATAAAACTGGTTATTTTGCACCTGTCACAATTGTCATTTCAGCCTTTTAAAAGTGTCTACACAGGTGGTTAATCCAAATGGAATGGATAGAGTCCAGTCAGGGTGATGCTAACACACAGTTCTGCATGTAGCTATCTAGCAATGGCTTAAATTCTGTGAAGAATCCAACAGAAGCATGACTAGACAGCTTCCACTTCAGAGAAGCAAAGCGCTGCAGTGGGCAGAGTCCAGCAGAGCCTCTCTCTCTCTCTCTCTCTCTCTCTCTCTCTCTCTCTCTCTCTCTCTCTCTCTGTGTGTGTGTGTGTGTGTGTGTGTGTGTGCGCGCGCGCATGTCTGTGTGTACATAAGCCACAACAGATATGTAGTGGTCAGCAACCTCCATGAGTTGAGCCCTCTAGGCAAACTTTGTAAGATTTTTATTTTTTTTAACTTTAGTTCACTTTAGGACTTGCACCAACACTGTGTGTATGTATGTAGATAGTATAGATATAAAAAGAACTCTCACTACTGAAAGAGGTGTAGACAAAATTTCTATATGGGGCTAAGAGGTATGCACCCAGCCTGTGAGGACACAGATGGGCCCAGGGAAGGGGTCCAGAAAAGGCTGTCAAACTATCTCCAAGAATGAGCAGATGTTTGCTGAAGGAGTTAGCTGGACGAATATATGTGCATCTATAATATGATATGATATAATATGATATAATATGCATCTATATCACACGCTAGGGTGGGTACATATGCACACACATGTACACATTCACATGGATAAGACAGGCGCATAGTAAGTTTCAGACTTGGGGGTGGTATGGTACATATGCAAGAAGCTGTGGCAACCAGCATGGGAGCGTGGTTTGGGTTTGGCTTTGGGGTGACGAGGAGTTCTTGAAAGATGGCTCATAAACTGGATCTGGCAGTGCAGACCTGTAACCCCACCCACTTGAGAAGCTAAGGCAGGAGAATTACTAATTCATGGCTTTTCTGGGTTGTACAGGCCTTGTCTCAGAAAGTAGCAAAGACTGGGCATAGGGTTTAGTGGTAGAGCCCTTGCCTGCCCTGATTGGCTAGGTAGGCATTAAAGGAAGTAACCAGAAGGGTTAGAGATGGAGGAGGTGCCATGTGTTTGTGCAGCCACAGGGAAGAGCAGGTCCCTAACCAGGTATGGTGATGAGACAATGGGAATTCATACTAGAATGAGGGATGACAAGGACATGTTGGTCTGTTGGCCTGGCCTGGGATGAATACAGTGAAGAGTCAGAGCGCTTAAGGAGGAGCAGCTTGAATGCACTTGCTGCTCAGTCTAATCCTTAGACTACAGAAATACTTTCCAACCCTCTGAATATGAACCACTTAATACTCTCCTTCCCGTAAATTTAAAAAATCTCCCACTTCAAAGCACTTAGGGCTGAAGATGTCATAGAGGCCTCAGATAGGGTGGGGAGAGGAGGGAACTGTCTGGACCAGTAGTTGTCAGCCTGTGAGCTGCTACCTGTTTAGAGGTTTCATATCCGATGTTTACAAGTCTTACAGTTATAAGGTAGCAATGACTTTATGGTGGGGGGGTCACCAAAATGTGAAGAACTGTATTAAAGAAATGGTTACAGCATGAGGAAGGCTGAGAAGCATTGATCTAGACCCTGCTTCTAGCTATCCTGTGGCTTTGCTGCCCACTTGCTCCCAAAGTCTCTGGAACCCATACAGTACCTTACCTTTCAATAATGTGTATATCAATATATTTAGTCAACAGAAATTTTAAATGTGAGAGGAAAATTGGTATAAATATATAGAATCTTTATCACTGAAGTACCTCTGACTTAACTCTCCACTGAGAAAGAGGCTTTCCTGTGTGCGTCAGCTCTTTTTCCTGTGAAAGCATTTCAAAGCAAATACAGACAGAATGACAATTTATCCCTCAGTCCTTCAACTGTAAGTCTTCAAAAGCCACCCAAAATGAGGATTAACTGACACGTTTAACAATGACCCACGAGTTTACTGTTTCAAAACTATTTTCATGCCTCCCCAAGACTCTAGTAGGTATCCAACAGCAGTCACCGTTTTGGGGAAGTGGTCTGAGGCAGTATGTACTCTGGGTGACTGGGTACTGCCTGCCAAAGTCAGCCTCATGTGTCTGGAGGAGGCTGAGGCACATCTGTAGAAGGTTTTCTAGGTACCCCATGGATTGAATGATTGCAACCCAATGGGAAGTTAGATGTTAACCCTTAAACATTTTCCACAGGTCTTCCAAGAGCTGCCATCGATGGCATTATCATCCCCATCATCTCCATGGTTGTGTTGATGATGCAGTGATGATTCCATCATTGTAGTGAAGTCCTATTTAGGAACTTGTGACACAAAATTCCTACGTCTGAGTATCCGGGGGCAGCACAGGTACCATGTGAGGGAGATGTTCCTTGAGATGCTTGCCCTGAAGCACTGGCCTCAGTATGGATACTCTGAGAGTCTTATCTTATGGAAATTGGAAAGAACTGATGGCCAAGCCCAGAAGGCAACCATGTCTCAAGGAATTTTCCCTCTGTGTCCTTTTCTGATTTCCTTTGGATGCTTTAATTCAAGAAGCAGGTGATATTCACTGTGTTGGTTAAATGGACACGTCAGAAGTTCTGTTCCAGCAGTCACTTCTGAAAGCTGCTTCTACTAGGCCATGACTTCCATCTTTGCTGCCATCTAGGTGTGCTGGACTCTGTGCTGGGCTCCTGGGTCTCGGCTTGACCCCAGTACTGCCCATGCAGCCCATACCTGCCATGGCTTTTGAGTCGTGGCCCTCATTCCTACAAAGGAGGTCCTGACAACTGAATTCTAAATACCTTTGTGAATTCTTGTCCTAGCTGTGAATATTTATGCGTTACTTAACTTTCGTTACACTTGAAAGTAAACCTAAGTATAAAACCCAGTTCTGTGTCTACACAAACAAGGAGAGGTTCGGTGTTGACTATTAGAAAAAGAAGAGGGGCTGGAGAGATGGCTCAGCAGTTAAGAGCACTGGCTGCTCTTGCAGAGGTCCTGAGTTCAATTCCCAGCAACCACATGGTGGCTCACAACCATCTGTAATGGGATTAGATGCCCTCTTCTGGTGTGTCTGAAGACAGCAACAATACACTCGCATAAATAAATAAATCTTAAAAAATATATATTTAAAAAGAAAAAGAAGGGGGTGGATGGAGAGGTGAACATCCTTATAGAAGAAGGGAAGAGGGATGGAATAGGGAGCTTATGTCCGGTAAACCAGGAGAGGGAATAGCATTTGAAATGTAAATAAAAAAATTCCAATAAAAAAAAGAAAAAGAAGAATATGCAGCTTAGTTGTGATGATGTCTAGAGGGAAAAACAGAGAATACCCCCAACCTGCTACCACGTAACTTACTGCTGATCAGGACTGATGGTCTTGGGTCATATGGGTGTGCTCTAGTGGGAGCAGTGGTGGAGAGTTAGACCTCAGTGGTAGCACACCCAAGGAGCACTATAAGCCTATTCACAGTTCTACCCTGCTGTGGCTATGTTGGGCTTCGGAACCCAAAGTCCCCCAGGGGAGGGCCAGCAAGCACCTACCTCCTTCAAAAGCCCAGATCAAGGCCATTCAAGTACCATGCAGCCCTTGAGCTATACACACACACACAAATGATGGCCAGGGCTTCTGCTGAGTTTGCCCCAGCTCTGTCTTCTGTATTTGTGCTCTTAACACAGCAAAAGAGGGCAGCCCTGTTCTGTGTACCTCCCCTGGGGTTCACATGCTGGAAACCTTAGGCCTCACACAGCAACATGACAAGTAGGACCTTTAGAAGGCCATGTTGACTCTGCCCTTGAGAGTGGATGGTTGCTGTCATCACAAATGTGAGTCCCCGAAGAAAAGGTGGACTGAGCCCTTATCCTCTAGCTCTTCTACCCTAAGCCCCTTGGATTTTCATCATCCTTTGTGAGTTGTGCAGCAAGAAGGCCCTCACTGGACGCTGCCTTTGACCTTGACATTACGTCTCATTTGTTAGGATTTCCAGCCTGGGCATTCTGATTAATGGGTCAAAAACAGGCAAGCACTCCCCTTAAAGTCAACTGGCTACACCTCAGTTCTATTGCTGACTAGCTGCTGCTATGGTAAAGACACTTTCTGCCTAGCCCTTTCCTGGGTGGAGAAATTGGCTGGATAATCTCTACATGGTGTGGACACATGGGGTGAACATGTGGGGTGACATGGCAGGCTGCCCCAAAGGCTGTCTTTACCCCTTTGCTACATACTGAGCAGAAATGGATATCAAGATGTTGTTTCCACGGGTAACCGTGTGCTGAGACTTTAAAAATTACTTTTTTGTCAGCTGTGGCACGTTTAAACACCCCACATATTTCAGGAGACAGTTAACTTCTGTGTTGTAAAGAAAGATTTAATAAAGACGTGCGTGTTGGGACTTGTTCGCCGGCACTTTTCTGTCTGTGGCTGGCAGCTTGAGGCGCAAGCCTTTGACTGTGCAGCCGGGGATTTTTTTCTGCCGACTTGCTGTACACACATTTTTAACTCTTCGTTGTTCTTTGCTCCCTAGAGTCACCTTCAAATAGCAGCACACAGCAGAGTACGGAGGCCAGAGTGACTTATAAATATGTGGAATTGTCCCCAAATGCAGTATGGGGACCTGATTTCCCTTGCTGTCATTCAGACACAGTCTAGGCAAGGTAGGGAAAGACTGGAGATCTGCTGTGCGCCAGGCTCTGGGTCCTTGAAATGCACCATGGAAATACCCTTGGGTTCTGCAGCAGTTGAGATCCTATCTCTCTTCAAATCATCATTATGGGAGGGAGGGGTAATTTAGGAGAGCCTGTTAGCAGTGCTCTGAAACATCCTCACAAACCTTTCTTCTGTTGTGGCTAAGGCATATCTGTGCTTAGCATCTGGTCCGTCTGCCAATACTAAATATCATTTTAATGGTAATGACACGTTGCACTTGGAGAGCTCCCTTTCATCCGAGGAGCCCAAAGCATTTTGGGAGTGTTAATTAATGAAGCTTGCTAACACCGTTTGAGGTGAGATGCCCGGTGCGGTAGGAGATGGTTCAAGTGGTTCCTTCTGAGGCTCGCCCACTCCCCGGTCTCAGCAGACGTTCTGACAAAGGCTCCCAGCTGCAGGGTTCAACCGAGTCCTAGATGAAAGGCAAGCATTCTCACCAAGAACCTTCTGGTGTGGTTGCTTGGAGATTAGGTCCAGTCCTGCACCTTTCTTCCTGAGGAGCATCCAGTGCACCAGCCTACGCCTCCATCTTTTCACTCCCTGGTTCTCCTGACATGCAATTTGTAGGTCCTGGTGAGAGAAGGGGAGATCAGCATCAATTCTAGACTCATCTGCTGAAGGTAGCAAGGGACTATGCTGTCCCCACTCCTGCTGTTCTGAGGTTAGAGTGGAGACTAAAGGCCCATGTCCAGATTCTCTGTCTCCACAGGATCAGGAACCAACAGCACCGACATCCGCACATCCTTGCAGTAATCTGTCCCACGAATGTTTACCTACTGTCTGCCTATGCTAGCCACCTGGAAAGGCTGAGATTTGGAAGCAATGGAGTTAATGAGCTCTCTGCCTAGCTTCCTTTGATCTGACCATTGTGAAATGACATGCCCAGGCTGCTGAGAGATGCCTTGTGAAAAAGCCGTTGCTTGTGGGGCTCCAAAGCGTTGCCACTGCAGCCAGGCCAAGCTGGTCCAGCTCTGCTCTGACCAGGGAGGGTGTGGGGTCCCCTGGAAGCTGTCTTTGGATTGGGCTCCTGAGAGATCCTGTTAGTGGCAATGGGTTCTAGTGGGGTTCCTTCATAAGTCTGCCCCTCATACTCTATAGAGTCACGTGAAGTGAGGCTTGCTGGAAGCTGTGGGCTGAGATTCTACCAGAGAGGAGTAGGCACAAGTAACCCAGGTGAAGCAAGAGTCAGAGCAAAGCCATAGTTTTCCACCCGCCCCACAGCAGGAAGCGGCTCCCTGCCCCAATTCTAGGTTCATGGTGACTCAGTCTGGAAGGGGAGAACAGTTGTCCATCCAGATAACTGTCCTATGTGTTAAGAGGAAGAGATGCTAAGGAGAGAATGAGTGTGTGAGAAAGGGTGCCTGTCACTGTGATTGCATTAACGTGATCATGTGAGTGTGTATGGGAACATGTATATGTGGGAGTGAGCATGTTAGTGTGACTGCAATTGTAAGTGTGAAATAAATGGTATTAGTGTAGCTGCATGTGTATGTGACTGTATGAGGGTTGGAATGTGTGTGTGTGTGTGTGTGTGTGTGTGTGTGTGAGAGAGAGAGAGAGAGAGAGAGAGAGAGAGAGGAGAAAGACGGTAACTATGCCAATGTGATTATGTCAGTATCACTATATGTATGTGGATATGTGTGACGATGAATGCCTGTGTGACTTGATGTGACTGACTGTAAATATGTTTGTCTGACCATGTGAATGTGTTTGACACTGTATGACTGAAGTATATGTGATTGTGTGAATTTGTATGTGTGAGGGTGAGAGGGTGTGTGGGTGTAAGCATATGTGACAGTCAACATGGAGGTCTATGAATGTAAAAGCATGTATGAGAGTGTGAGAGTGTGTTGGTGTGTGTATGTGTGTGTGGCTGAGTGTGTAAGGGTATCTGAGTGTGTGAATAAATGAGTGGGGGTATCTGTGTGGGGATGTATGTAAGTGGGGATAACTGAGTGTGTGTATGTGTGAGTGGGGGTATCTGAGTGTGTGTGTGTATGTGTGTGTGTGTGTGTGTGGTTATTTGAGTGTATGGGTTTGTGAGTGTGAGTATATGGGTGTGTGAGTGGGGGTATCTGAATCTGTGGATGTGTGAGTGTGGGAAGGGATATCTGACTGACGGTGTGAGTATGGGAGAGGGGATATATGTATGAATGCATGAGTTGTATGTGAGCAGGTTTTGTACCCATGTGCATACAAATGTGTATGTGAACATGGCTGCTCCAACAGCCGACTAAGTGTGGTTACAGGAGCATTCATGGCCAGTGTGGAGCTGGTGCTGTACTGGTTGAAATTCTGAGCTTTCCCAAAGCCTAATGTCCTGCTTGGTCCCCAGGGTGGCACTCCTGGGAGTCAGTAGAACTTCTTGAGCCTACTGAGAGTTCTGAAGTCACTGGCTGTGTCTTTTCAAAGGTGTGGGGCTCTTCTCTCTCTCTCTCTCTCTCTCTCTCTCTCTCTCTCTCTCTCTCTCCTTCCTCTCCCTCCCTCCCTCCTTCCCTCTCTCCCTCTCTTTCTCCCCCAACTCTCCCCAAGGTTGCTGATTTTGCCCACCATATAATTCTATCATGGTATCCTTGACTGCCACAGATCCAAAACAGAAGGCTAGCCCATCACAGCCTATACTATGACAGGTGTCCTCTCCCTGTGTTGATTGTCCAAGTCACTATTAGCCATCTGTCTCTGGCAAGCACAGTGAAGACCCTGGTGATGTCTGTGCAGCCGGGGTTGCTCTTAGCCCTGACCCTGGATTTCAGTTGGCATACCTTGTCCCCATAAGAGTCAGTAGAATCATCACCAGCAGTGATCATGGCCTG
This sequence comes from Rattus norvegicus, assembly GCF_021556685.1. Lineage (NCBI taxonomy): Eukaryota > Metazoa > Chordata > Mammalia > Rodentia > Muridae > Rattus > Rattus norvegicus. The sequence continues at coordinate 7,225,897 of NC_141537.1, forward strand.
GTCCATCCTGGGCCTGAGACCGACTCACTGCCTGGCACCTGCTATGGTGCATAACATAACATGCTCATACGTGAGCAGCTCCCAGTATAGTTGTGGTACCCAGGAGGTGACTGGATGGGACTGGGTACTGGATGATTTTTTATCAACCTAACATAAACTAGAGTCATCAGAGAAGAAGGAACCTTAGCTAAGGAAATGCCTCCCTGAGATCCAGCTATAAGGCATTTTCTCAATTGCTTATCATTGGGGGAGAGCATCGTGTCCAATGTGGGTGGTGCCATCCCTGGGCTGGTGGTCCTGAGTTCTATAAGCAAGCAGGCTAAACAAGCCAGGGGAAGCAGCCAGTAAGCTGCATTCCTCCATGGCCTCTGCCTCAGCTCCTGCCTCCAGAATCCTGCCCTGTGTTCCTGTCCTGACTTTCTTTGGTGAGAAACAGCAATGTGGAATGTAAGTTGAATAAATCTTTTCCTCTCAAACTTGTTTTTTGGTCATGGTAGTTCATCACAGCAATAAAACCCCCTACAAAGACAGGCAGAGTCATCTTTCTTCAGAGGCTTTTTTCTGACAGAGTAGATTTGCTTGACAATAGGACTTTTGGGGCCACTTAAAGCAAGGTTAAAATGTAGTGGGCACTTGGCTCCAACAAGGCAATTCCATGAAGGCGAGGTCGTCAGGGTTTTCTTCCCTATAGACCACAAAGGAGGGGCTGCCTGGGAAGAGGCTGTGTGAGGATTGGACCCTGACAGGAGGCTCCCGTCCTTCCTGGCTGGTGTGCAACATCTGCTTCCATCCTGCACAGCCTGTAGCTCACTGCAATAAACTGCCTGAAGTGTTCATGTTTCCCAGCCATAGATTGTCCTGGCTCAGCCCAACTTTTAAATATGAAGCTCTGCTGGTAAAAGGGCGTCTCTCTCAAACAAGAACAAGGCCATGTTTGCTAGAATTATGCCTCTGAGTCAGGGCAAAGCCATCTCTGTACTTGCCCCAATGAAGAAGCTCACCTGATAGGTTTTGTCCTCTGAGTCTGCTGAGTGCAGAGTACACCCTCAGGATGGATCTAGACTTTGTCTTTTGAATGACGAGGCTCTGTTGCAGACACAGCTGCTTCTCTTCTGGTCTCACCTTGCTGATGTCACTCTGATGACATTTCATACCATGTCTGCATATGGGGAGTTGTTGGAACTCACAGCAAGAACTTTCCATGGTCCCCAGAGCCCTCCTGAGCTCTGCTGAGGTCTCAAATCCCACTGCTGTGAGTGGCCAGTGTCCCTCTTTTACATTGGGATTGCTTCCACCGAGGGTTTTGGTTTTTGTTCAATGCTTTTATTTTTCCCTGTGTTTTCCAGAACTTATAGAGTGTATTGTTTTTAATATTTTATTTCTATGCTTGGCATGTTAGCACAAACCATTAATGCCAGTGCCCAGGAGGCAGTGAGCTTGAGGCCAGAATGGTCTATGAAACAAGTTCTAGGTCATCCAGGGCCACAAAGAAAGACCCTGTCTCGAAGAAAAGGAGGATTTTTTAAAATATGTATGAATGTTTGCCTGTATGATTCTGCATTGGACATGTGTGTAGTGTCCACATAGACCAGAAGAGGGTGGATTTCCTGGGACTGGAGTTACAGATGGTTGTGAGCTGCCATGTTGGTGCTGGGAATTGAACATGTGTCTACTGGAAAAGCAATCAGTGCTTATTAACAACTAAGCTGTCTCCCCAGCCCCTGGTGGAGGACATTTTTATGTTTTCCACATGGTCAGTGTCTGTCCTTTAATATAGTTCATAAGAAAGAATATTAGATACTATTTAGAAGCCCTCTGGGAAAAGCTTACTATTTGGTTATGTTTGGACTCTGGCCTTCTGTTTCCTGGGCTGTGATTATTAAAGTCTGGGTAACATGCAGTCCTTAAGGAGAATAGTGATAGGTACTTTGACTCATGTAGCCACACTGACCATTGCAAATATGGAGTACGTACCCATTGTGCCCCCAAATTACTCATACCTTTTGAAATAAGTTTCCTCTCTGGCTCAAGGTCTTGGAAACCATATGTTGATACCTGCCTTGATAGATATCTCTCTAAATTGTTCTGGCAACAACCATACATGGTAGGCTTTGTGCCCAGCTCCTGGCAATTACTTATCAATTCTCCAGTTGGTGAGCATATGGGCTGTTTTTAGTTTAGGACACTGTTGCAAGAATTTTCTCTTTGGGGGTGACTAGGCAGTGTGTACTATCCACACTACTAAGGTCCCAATGACAAAGCAAAGTTTTATTCCACCAAAGTTCGCCTTGGGAACCAATGAGTTTATTAGGCTTACTTACAGAGCATTGGTGAAAAGTTGAGGGCATGCGCATAGATGACCCTGGAATGGCCACACTGGAGGGTTTGCATCCAGCAAGGATGGTAGCTTCCCTAAGGCTGTCAAAATGGAGCCTATTTCCCCTATTCCTGCCCAGCCAATATATTCTGTTCACACTCTCCTGCCAGACCCAGAGGCCCCTTGCAATTAAGACAGAACTGTCTGAATACTCAGGTGAGGGTCCCATGACCCTTTCCACCCAATTTCTTCAATGAGGGAACATCAACAGTCAACAAGCCCAGTTGTAACAATCTTTTGTAAACAGGTATAATGAAATTCTGAAGACAGCACTTGCTTGGTTGGGACAACAAGCACTAATGAACCATGTTAATTTAAATTTCCATGTGTGAGTCTCTGTGGGGATATTTGCATTTATTTATCTTGAGTAAATGCCTGGAGTGAGATTATATGATGTGTGTTTAATTTGACATGAGAAGATATAAGCTCATTTCTAAAACAGAGGTACCATTTTCATTCCCGGGAGCTGTGTGAGCATTCCACATGATGTAGGCAGTTTTACTCTCTAGTGGGTAGGTAGTGGTGTCTCATTGTGGGTGAGCTGCAGTTTCTGAATTGGAATGGTAGTGGGCACTTCCCCATGGCTAACTTGCCACCTGTATTCTCTTTTTTTTTTCTTTTTTCTTTTTTTCGGAGCTGGGGACTGAACCCAGGGCCTTGCACTTGCTAGGCAAGCGCTCTACCACTGAGCTAAATCCCCAACCCTCACCTGTATTCTCTTTAGTGAAAAGTGTGTCCCAATCCTTTGCCTATACCTTGTCTTTAAAAAAAATCATAGTTTGTCTCTTATTATATTCTGAGTCCTTTACAGATTTTGGCCCAAGCTTTTATCAGACCTGTGTTGTCCAATCCCAGTGGGTAAATGGCCCTTTTATTTTCCTTAATAACATCTTTCGAGGAGTAGCAGTTAACTTTGATGAAATTCTGTGGCCATCTACCCACTGATTTAGCTTTGCTTTATTGTGTGAGCTCTATTTCTTTTCCAAAAGTTGAGAGCAGTAACAGTCATGCTTTCACACTTCCTTGACATGATGAAATATTATTGTTGTTATTGCAGTGACTTGTCTCCAGAACCACATCAACTTAGAACTGTCACTCGGCCCTTTCTCCCTCCACGCCTCCCAGCTCACAATGCTAGCATCTTCTAATGGCCAGCCCTCTCCTGCATCTGTGGTTGGCTCAACTCCCTAGAGCCTCAGAACAATTTTTTTTTCCATTTTAGCCTTTGCTTTGGGAGGTAACCTTGTCTGCTTCCTATAGCTCTTCTGCTCCCTATCATGAACTTGCTCTCCCTGAGCAGATGAAAACACTTGTTCTTCCTGTGTTTTGCCACCTTGAGGGTTTAATGCCTCATTTCTCACTGGAACTCTGCTAGGTTTTGGACCTTTCTATATTTTTGCAGGAACACTGTTGCAGAGAAAAGGCTGTATCTCCTCTGCCTACTAGACAGACACCATTGGAGGCAAGAAGGTGGGTGTATTCCGGGAACTCTGGCCACTTGTCTTTCTCTAGAAAGGTCCCTGTTTCTTCCCTGATCTGACAGAATTTTCTGTCAGGATTGCTACCATTTTTGCTTTTTATTTTTATTGAATAGAACTGCCAAAAAAGTTTTGACTGGTAATGATGATAACGGGCATGGATAATAGATCTAAAATTGGATGAGGGTATCAGCAAGAGACCTTAAGTCTGGAAAATGGCCCTGGGAGAAAATCTGAGCTGACAAGTATATATGCTTTCTCCCTTAGAGCCAGACAAATGCAAGGTCGTGCTTTCTACCTAGTATTGAACTAATAATTGCAACTAAAATATATATACAAAAATATTAATGACTCACCCACATACAATATAAAGCATAAATGAGCTTTTCATATTGATGTGATCACCAATGTAGAAAACTCAAAAGAATTTCTAAAGTGCATTAGAATTTATAATATTTAGCAAGTGGGCTATAAAAGCGTCCTATTTGTGTATGCTGGAAGGAAGCAGTCGGAAACTGAAGTCAGTATAATGTTATTGGGCTAGGGGGATGGATCAGTCTGTAAAGTACTTGCTGTGTTTGATCCCCAGAACCTGTGTGCAGAGGCAGGGTGTGGTGGCTCAGATCCCAACACTGGCATGTGGATATAGGTGGCTACCAGGGCCTGGATGACCAATCCAACCTACTTGGTGAGGTATAGGCCACTAAGAGACCATCTCATAAGAAAGGAAAGAGACAGATGCTGTCTGAAATTGTTTTCTGACTTCTACATACACAAACATGCATATAATATATATATATATATACACACACATATATATGTATATATATATGCATACCCCACACATATGCACCCTAACATGCATAGACATACATACATATGTGCACTCACATGCACGTGGGCACGTGACAAACACACACACACACACAAAATACTGTTTGCATCAGCAAAATCAAGGTTACACCTTACAGAGTGCATAAATGAATTATGTGCAGAAGCTACCAAGCATAAAATTAATTTTGTCAAGAAAAGCACTACAGTAAGACTTGCTTCCTATTAAAACATCAAAGCAACAACACAAAGTGGTAACAAAATCAGTACTCTGACTGGTATAAATTTCTTGGAGAAATGATTTTGTAAGATGTATCAAGGGTCCTGAAATAATTCCCACACAGAGGAGTCTGGAAACATCATTTACATTAGTGAGTATAATCAGGGCTTGAGTTCCATGACCGCCAAAGCATTCCATGTGTGTTTTGACAGTGATTGTTAGCCTCCATGAAAAGGCGCATGTCTTAGACCTACCCACTCTGACCCACATGGTCAGGTATCCATGACTCTTCCTGCATCAGTTTGTCTTCAGATCCTGCCCCAGCCACCTGTCATGGCTCCCTGACCCCCACCTCATACCTGGGCTTGATAGTGCTCACCTCCTGTCCCAGTGCCAGGGAGCCATCCCTGAGCTTCCAAAGGGACACTGTGAACAGCATTGGCACTTGGGAGATGCAGCCCGTCCACAAGACCAGTGTCCCCAGAACTAGTGTCTTAGGTAGTTTCCACACAGGTTTCTCAGTCGGTGCCACATTCTGTGCCAAGACCCTGGCATTCTCTTTCTCACCATAGAGATGACAATTTGGAAGCATGATCACTCTTGCAGTTTTAAATTCCATAGCAGGCACTAGGAAGAGTTTCCTATAAAGGTAAAAATTGATTGATACTGCATTTGACCTGATCCAAATTCATTGCTCCGACACTGCCGCCTTGGTGTACATCACTACAGAAATCAAGTACATTTTTTCTGTATCTCTTGTGCCCAGGTCACGTCCTGAACTACCTCAGCAGATCCAGGGTCAGCACTCAGCCATTGCTCTATGAGTAGATATTCAAGACAGGCTGTGCTGAACATCTCAAAGAAGCAATGGACTGCTTTCAGCATAGAAGCAATGTGTGGGAGACACATAGTAGAGGGGTAGACACAACATTGTGTTTGGTCCCAGTGGCTGCAGGGGCAATGTATGACATGTACCTCAGGATAGTTGAGAACATTAAATCACAGGGTTTTAAACAGTACCTGTCACCCTGTAATTCATGAGTAAACTGTCAACATGCTACTGGGCTCTGAATAAATATGATTGTTACCACACAGAGACAGCTTTGGAGCCATTGAAGCCTGGATCTGTGCTAACAAAGACTGTGGGTGCTGTAGTCCAGAAGAGACTGGATAAGCTGTGGACTTATCCAGTGTAGACAGAGATGGTACAATCAACCAAGGAGACACGTGCCTAGAGACTCTCAGAGCTACAGGGACCACAGCAGGGTGAGTCTCTCTACTCCATGGCTTCCAGCTACAAGATACTAAATGCCAGTCTGGTCTGAGACCCTGGCCTACAACTCTTGCATGCTTCCTAATCTGGGCATGTCTACAGTAAAGCCATGACACTCTCACAGAACCCTTTCTGTCAGCCACTGCTGGAGAATCCTTGCCACAAATAAACCAACCTGTCAGATGTTCAGAAGTCACACTTCAAAATTATGGTCTGAGATGAACACAGAGAAGTTCATTTTTCTCCTTTGATTGGTGAAAGGTCCATTGGATGCTGTCCTTTCTAGGGTTGAAGATAGTGGCCCTAAAGGCTGTGGGTTTTTTCTTTAAGTCAGGGAGGGCTCAGGCTGCAGTGTGACTGTGACACTCTGTGGTTATTAAGAGAAAAGGCTCTGAGCAGGTCACATCCTGCTGTAGGGGAAGTGGACAGCAACCAACAGCTGCCTGGCAGATGTCCTTACTACCTGTGACCTTCATTTCCTCACCTCAGGTAAAGGGAGATGCTACATAATCTTCCTCATAATCTTCTGCCTATGACAGGTGTCCATGCTGGATGCTCTTAGGGCTTTCTGAGATAGGGCATCTGGCAGAAATGTAGACAGTTCGTATGTCTGCATGGAGTCCGTGAATGGAGCTCTTGCTGCATGTTCTTGCAGACTCAAAGATGGCCAGGGCTTCCTTGGGAAAGAACTCATGGAGACTGCTCATACATCAGGACAAATGTCATTTCCTGAGAGATGTGCCTAAGCCTCTGGACTTTCCAAGCGGCTTACTGGATGGCAGAGAGTTTCCTGGCACTGAAGAGAGGTGAGGTGGGCATTCAGAGCTCTGGTGACCAGTAGGGCTCAGGGGTTAAACTGGATATCTGCAACCAAGTATATTCATAGCAGGCTCAGGTCATCATACTGCTGCCCAAGGAACTAATCTCAGTGGCAGTGCTATGCAGAGCCCTGGATGGCCCAACTATAAGGCTTAGCAATGGCCTTTCCAGAGACAAAAGTTTGCACCCCTGCCACAGGTTGGCACAGCTGCCTATCACACACACCTGGACCTTGGTAATGGGAGGGCATGAAGAAGGCTCTAAAGCTCAGAAGACAGCAGGTCATGACTATCCTGTGTGCAGGAAGTGGAAAGTGGGTACTGAACATCACTACTCATGGGAGGAGCCAGGGGACGACTGCAGTTGGTTTCCACTCTACTCTGCCTCAATGGCACCCTTCCATGAGTCTCTTCAGAGGTGTGAGCCATGCCTTGTGTGATGAAGGACTTCATGCTGATGCTCCTCCTTGGAAACAGTTCTATTTGGTGAAGAGTCTCAGAAACATGCTCCTTCATTTACTCTGAGACTGTGACAGAGCTCACTTTTCTATTCCTTATTCTGGCCGTTCTACTTAGTTTAGGAACACATAAAGCACACTAGGCTAGTGACAAGAGGAAGCATTCTAAAGCGTGGATTTTATCAATGGTGGGATTATTAGTTGTTGTTTTTCTCTGGTTAGACAGATGAAGGAGGCCTTCCCCCTTCCTGTTAATTGCTGTGGGCAGTCAAAAACAAGCCAGCTCTGGAAGCCGTATTCCATGGGTCTCCATATCCCCTGTGATCTGACATGTGGATGGCAAGAACTGGCTTAGAGAGACCGCCTAGCCACAAAAGGCTTTTCTTCTCATGGCTGCACCATGTCCTGAAAGGCCAGAACAGCTCCCAGGCCCATCAAAGTGTCTGCAACTATTTCTCCAATTTGCTTTCTGCTTTCAAGACATTAAAGAACACTTTCAAGTTAGGCCTCTCGCAGGACTGTGTGAAAGGAGTCCCCAAAGTGCCATCCTCGCTAAGTTGACCGAAGGGATTGTGTGGAAAAGCTTCATGTTTTCCTTTTCAGCCTGAAAGGGGTTGAGGGGATCTAGGCTGAGGAGTGAGGGGTGGGTCCCTCCCTCCCTGCTTTCATCATTGTGCCCTTCCCCCACCTCCCTGTTTGTGTTCCTCCCCAGTCTAGGGAGGCCCTGGGATTTTTCTTTAGCTTTTGTTTGCCAAAGGGAGATTCAGGGCTTATGTAAAAACCAGCACCTAAGTCTGACATAGTTTTCTTCAGCCCAAGGAAGAGCGCATGGCCTCTGAGGAAGAGGTCAGCTTTCAGGCCCTGCCTTAATTGTTGCTCTTGTAATCCTGAGATGTTGAATGCTTTTTTTTTTTATTGCAGACACAGGCTACAGAGACGAGCTTTTTTTTTTTTTTTCTTTTACAAACTAAGTGCCCCTGCTAAGCTGCTGCATGTTTTCATAAGACATCACTGGGAGCAGCAGTACCTGGAGCCCTCAGTGGCTTCTGGAAATTTGGCTTTGTCAAAACCTTTGCTCTGGTGCGAAGCTATAGTCTTGCTGCTGGGAATTAACTTTACAGCAGAACACCGTCAATGCAGGTGACTCCCAGCCCCACCTCCAAAGCACTGAGCACTCTGTTGGAACCTGACAGAGCAGTGTCTGCAGAGCAGCAGGCTCCAAGGTGAGTCTTGGACAAGGTGGACAAACACATGTCCTGAATCTCATTCTCCATGGCCAGCAGACTGGCCAGCTCTGTCGTAAAGAACGGTATTGGGCATTGTGGTCTAGATAGTGAATTATCTTGAAAAATCTGTGGACTACTGCTGGTCGTGGGATTGCAGCCAGGACAAACCTTCACAGAGAAGGCACCAAAAGGGCAGCTTTGGGGTGAGCTCCTTCATTGGGCAGCAGTGTGACCTTGAGTGAAAACTGGGAATGGTATCTTACAGGTGTTTCACGGTATCTGCTGGTGTCTTATACCCATTTGTGTGTGATAGTTACTAATGGTACCTGATGTTATCTATTAGTATTTCTTGGCATCTATTAGTGAGAGTCCTATTCTAGCTACTTTTCTTGTTGTTCTTATAAAATACCTTGAAAAAGTCAATTTAAAGAAGGAAGGGCATTATTTTGGCTCATAGTCCAAAGTCTATAATAACAGGAAAATCAAGGCAGCAGGAATGTGAATGAAGTAGCTGGTTGCATTGTGCCTGCAGTCAGGAAGAAGAGAGCAGTGAATAGTTATGTTTATTAGCTTCAGTCTGTAGTCCAGGATGTGAGCTTAGGGATTGCTGCTTCCCTAGTTTAGGCTGGGTCTTCCTGCTTTAATTAACCAGGTCAAAATAGTTTCCCATAGACAGGCTCAGATGCTAGCCTAGCTTCCATACCCCTCACTGCTATGCCAGGAAGCGAGTCTTCTAGGTGAGCTCGGGTCTGTCAAGATAGCTATCAGTAGCAATCCTCACAGGGTGCATGGAGCTGGCTGAGTCTCCCACATGCAACCTCATGCATTCAGAGGAGTAGTATCTCTACAGAGGCTGCCTGAGGTTGGTGCTTTGGCTGTCCATGTAACCCACTAACTGATGAAAGGGAAACAGTGTTGGCTGTTGAATATTTATGTAGATGGGTTCATTTTGTTAACATGAACAGCCCTGTGCTACAAAGCAGGTCTGAGTTCTAATGCTAGCCTTAATGCATTTCCGAATTTCCTTGAATGCAAAGAAACCTATTGCAGTTTAGCATCTACTTTGTAAGATGCTCTTTATTTGCTGGAAGAAACAAAACTGCAGGAAAGCCACAGTCTAGTTAGAAATACAAACTGCTAACAAGCATGGACAGTTGCACAACAAACACATGGCTACAAATCTACGTGTCTAAATCAAATGTGCTTCTTATTCGAAAAGTGTGCACTGGTAAGACTATTACTGAAAGTTCTGCTGCTAAGTCAGAATAGTGGATGTGGGTTCATCTCACCAAGTACCAAGGTCCCATCAAAACTTTGGAGCTCATTACTCACCTCGAATTCTTTGTCCTTCGAACCAGAGCTTACCATTTTAAAATTTAAAAAGTGTGTGTGTGTGTGTGTGTGTGTGTGTGTGTGTGTGTGTGAACTTAATTTGAAAATTCAACTTCCTTTACATTGTGGGTAATTACATTTAGATAAAAACACTCGAAAAAAACATCTTAAGGAGGATAGGGTTCACTTAAGCATACCGTACAATTCCAGGTCACAGTCCATCACTGAAGGAAGCCAGGGCAGGAACTTGAAGCAAAAACCTGGAGAATGTTGCTTGCTGGCTTGTCCATATCCTTATGGTTAGCTAGCTTTCTTATATAGCCCAGAATCTTGTGCCTAAATAATGATATATGGGTTAATTTTGTTTTGTTAATCTGACACAAGCTAGGGTCATCTGGGAGGAGAGAACCTCACAACATGCCTCCATCAGACTGGCCTCTAAGGAAGGCACAGTCCACTCTAAGTGGTGGCACCCCAGGCAGGTGGTCCTGGAAGGCATTACAAGCAGTCTGAGGAAGCTATGCCGAGCAAGCTGGTAAACAGTGTTTCTCCATGGCCACTGCTTTATGTCCTGCCTCTAGGTTCCAGCTTGAGTTCCTGTCCTGCTTTTTCTCAATGATAGAGTGTGACCTGCTATTTGTAAGGTGAAATAAACCCTTCCCTCTCCATGTTGCTTTTAGTCATGGCATCTATGATAGTAATGGGTGTGAAACTAGAACCAATGATGTCATCCATGGTGGGCTGATCCCTTTTGTATCTATTTATAATCAATATAATACCCAACAAATATTTCCATGGGCCAATATGATCCTTCATTGGAGACTTCAATTCGTGTGTCTGTAGGAAGTATGTGAGATTATTAGTTAATGTTAGCTAGGACAGGACCTTTCCAAGGTTCTCAAAGTATTTTGGTGTGTTCACACAGTGACCACTAAATGTGATAACTTGAGTCCCAACCCCTAGTTGCATTTCTTAAATTACAATGAATGTTTGCCAGCCTAGGAATCAGAACTCTGCAGTTATGTTCCAGAAGGTTCTTTTTATCAGACATGAACAAGGTAGTAGTACCCCACCTAGGGCTAAGGAAGCAATAATCAAGTTAGATGACACTCAACCAGTGACATTCAAGCACAAGGTCACACAGAATCTCATTTCATCTAACTATTACCTGAATTTAAACAGTTAGATGATAGAATCTTAGGTGTCTAAGGACCTTTGGTCTAGATAAACATTGAGAAATTGTTAAGGGTAGCACTTAGGAACCTACCTTGGGGAAGTGAGGGAAACCTTTGCCAGGGTCTACTGCACAGGGACTCAGAAACAGAACTGACATTGAGCACATACTTTGCAAATCTCATAAAATTCCATCACTTGGAACAACTTCTGAGCCAAGTCCTGCCATCTGATTGCAGATGGGAAAGCATGTTGTCCATGTGTAGGCATGTGGTAGGTAATGGATGAGGTTGTTGGGAGTCTTCCTCTTCCTTCCTCATGGCCTTCTCTGTGGCATAGTCTTCCATTTCCTCTTTGCTCACTGACCTACCACTCATTTTCACCACGCTCAGAACAGTCTGCCTTCTACAAGCCTCCTTGGTCTTGTGAGTTGAGAGCCTAAGCTTACCCCTGTCCTATTAGTATCTCAGAGTGTCATCTCGAGGACCCTCCATAAGGTTTGCAAGGTGAAAACCACTCACATTGCCTTCTGATTGTGTCAGCACCTACATTTACAGCACAAACAGTAAAGGTAGGTCACAAACTGGTCCAGGCACTGACCAGTGGGGCCATCTAACTATCCCCTGTGTTTAGAATACAAAATGGCTCCCCAAGTACTGTTTGAACACATGGTCTTCTGTTTAGGGGCTCTGGTTGTAGAGCCTCTAGGAGGCAGGGCTTCATCAGAGGAAGTATGCCACTGGAGGCAGACTGGAGATTTTACAGCACGGGCCATATCCTGTCCTTTTTCTGCAATCTGAGTACGGACTTGATGGGACCTGCCACCTCACACTTCTGCCTCCAAGTCTCCTTTGGCATAATGAAGTGTATACCTATTTAAACTTTGAGCAAAAAAAGCAACTAAAAACAAAACAAAAAAGAAAACAAACCAAAGCAAAAAATAAAACCCTTCCTTCAACAAGTCACTTCTTGTCAGGTATTTGGTCACAGGAATGAGAAAAGTGATGGAGACATCTAAGGCCTTCAGTTCCATAATACTGAACAACAGACAGAACACAGTGCCAGTCACAACAACTTCCAAGGAAGCAGAGAACAATCGTTCACGGGAGAGTGCCTATCTCTTCAGGCTTCTTCAGCATGATGTGCAGGACATGCTGGTGCAGCCCCACTGTGTGCCAAAATGACAGGGGTCTAGGGAAAACACTGGAGGATCAAGCAACTCCATTTTTCCTGTGAAGGAACCAGTGATAGAAACAAAACAAAACAAAACACAGCTCTCTGATGTTTGGCATCTTTTTAATGAATGAATAAACCCATTTCTTCAAAGAAAAGAATGGAAAGTGTTGGGTGCCAGTAGAAAAATCCAGGCTTTCAAAAGTGGAAGCTGGAACTTTGGAAAAGTTTAATTTGCCATGGTGATCTTGGAATTTCTAATGGGATAATTGGAAAGGTTAATCAGTGTGATTTGGGAATGAATGTTACATGATTCAATGAAACAATGCCTAGAAGATCTGCAGATCTCAGCAGAGGAATCCAAATGATGCAGCAGGCCACACAATGCTGGGTGGGCTAGAGCCTGTGCCAGTCCAATCAGAGCCCAGGAGACTGTCACAGCAGAACTACAGGTGACAACTGACCACTACAAATGACCACCTTTGTTCTGAGATGTAGCCCCATTGTTAAAGGGCGGGCCCAGCATTCATGAGACCCTGGGTTCAATCCCCAGCATGGCATAAACTGGGCATGATCCTACTGGGGAGGTAGAAACAGAAGATCAGAATTTGAGAACCATCATTGGCAACAGGAAGTTTGAGGACAGCTTGGACTACCTATATTGGGTCTCAAAACAGCAGCAATGAAAAGCAAATGACTGCATATGAGGTTTTGATGTGGCATCACATGTTTATGATACTTTTAAAGGTCACTAAGATCCACCTTCCTTAGCAGCTACACAAAGCTGTCTCTTCTGAGACAGGCCATGAAATTATGTATTGATAACCCACTTTGAAGTGGAAAAAAACCTTTAGTGGGAAGAGCCTACTCACACTGACAGCTGAGCAACAGCCAGATACTGTGTGTGTGTGTATGTGTGTGCATGTATGTATGTATGTGTATGTGTGCATGTATGTATGTGTGTATGTGTGTATATGTGTGTGTATGTATGTGTATGTGTGCATGTATGCATGTGTGTATGTGTGTATGTGTGTGTGTGTGTGTGTGTGTGTGTGTCTTATCCTCATGACAGGAGATGCTGCTCTCTGCTATAGTCCAACAATGAAAGAATATTTACAGTCAAACAATAGCACATTTAGAACTCAAAGAGCTGAACTACCGAATGCTTATCATTTTCCTTACTATCATTAAATACATTTTTAAAAGTGTTAAACCATCGCAAGTGGGAGATGATCTCCCTAAGTGGTGTTAGGGAGTTTATACTTTGCCACTGCACCCTGTGAAGGGGAGAATCCAGCCACTTCCTTTAAGCCAGAAATGAAAGAGATTCATATTTCTGGAAAAATGACTGTTTTATAAAAGATATATTTAAACCATTCACTGGTTATAGTGATGGATGTAGTGATGGATGTAGTGATGGTGTAGTGATGGATGTAGTGATGGTGTAGTGATGGATGTAGGGATGGTGTAGTGATGGATGTAGTGATGGTGTAGGGATGGTGTAGGGATGGTATAGTGATGGATGTAGTGATGGTGTAGGGATGGTATAGTGATGGATGTAGTGATGGTGTAGGGATGGTGTAGTGATGGTGTAGGGATGGTGTAGTGATGGTGTAGGGATGGTGTAGGGATGGTATAGTGATGGATGTAGTGATGGTGTAGGGATGGTGTAGTGATGGTGTAGGGATGGTGTAGTGATGGTGTAGGGATGGTGTAGGGATGGTGTATGGATGGTGTAGTGATTGATGTACTGATGGTGTGGTGATGGTGTCGTGATGGTGTAGTGATGGATGTAGTGATGGTATAGTGATGGTGTAGGGATGGTGTAGGGATGGTGTAGTGATGGATGTACTGATGGTGTAGTGATGGATGTAGTGATGGTATAGTGATGGTGTAGTGATGGATGTAGTGATGGTGTAGTGATAGGTCAGAAAGACAATCTACTGAAGTGTCCAAAGTGCCTTGACTATATCCCTCTTCCTCCCTCCTTCCTTCTCCTTCCTCACTTATACTCAGTTCTATTCTCACCACATGCATGCATGTGTACACACACAGAAACACACCCTCACCACACAACCTTATGTATATATAAAATTTATGATTCATGTTTAAGAGAATACACATGATACTTATCTGGATTGTTTTGCTAAATACAGTGAGCAAAACAAACAACTGGACAGATAAGCAAATGAATAAATATATCTCAGAAGAAGCACAAATGACCAATGAAACATGAAAAATTCTTAGTACCCTTAGCCATCAGGCAAGCATAAGTCAAACCTATATCTTATCTTAGTAGGAGTGGCTATCCTAAAATATCAAATGACACAATAGTTCAGAATATTTGTGAGTAATACGTATGGACAACTGATGGCTTCTGAGAGACAGAGAGTCTCTTGACTATTTCTCAATTGCTATTGTAAGACACCATGACCAAGGCAACTTGCAGAAGAATAGTCTGCTGGGGGCTTATCGTTTCAGTGGATGAGACTACACCATTATGGTTGGGAGTATGGCAACATAAAGTAGGCATGATACTGGAGCAGCAGCTGAGAGTCTATATCCTAACCCACAAGCACAAGGAACGATGTGGGATTTTGAAACCTCAAAGCCAGCTCCCAGTGACACACCTCCTAATCTTTCCCAGTTTCACTAACTATGAACTGAACTTTCAAATACACGTGACAATGGGGGCCATTTTCATTCAAACTACCAGAAAGAGTCAGTTTTAAGGGTGTGACTCCTGATAGGTCTATGGAATTCTAGTAGATAAACCCACATCCAGGAGTATTTAGACAATACATAATAGAATGGCTTATTTTTTAAAAGAAGACACAAAATTGAGAGCTAGAGTGGTAGGGTGGATCTGGGGGAGTAAAGTTGGGCTAAATATGATCAAAATTTATTGTATAAATTCTTAAAGTAATAATAAAAATATTCTTTAAAAATTAAAAAAATAGAAATGTTTCTCTTCTATTTTTTCTGTTAAGTAATTTACTTTACATCCTGATTGCAGTCCCCCCTTCTCCCAGTGCCTCATCTTTACATGGCCTTCTACCTCTCACCTGTGAGAAGAGGAAGGTTCTTTCAAGAGAACCAGCCCACTGTGGTACCTCAAATCACTTCAGGACTAGGTACATCCTCTTCCACTGAGCCCAGACAAGACAGCCCAGTTAGAGGAGCAGGATTCATGGGCAGGCAACAGAGTCAGGGTAAACCTCTGCTTCAGTTGTCAGAGACCCACATAAAGACCAAGCTGCACATCTGGTAGATGTGTGAGGGAGTAGTCCAACCCATGTATGTGCTCTTTGGTTGGTTGTTCAGTCTCTGGGAGCACTTAAGGATCCAGGTTGGTTAACTTTTGTTGGTCTTCTTGTGGAGTCCCTATCCCCTCTGCGTTCTTCAATCTTTCCCCTCAACTCTTCCATAAGAGCCCCCCCCATCTCTGTCTAATGTTTGGCTGTGGGTCTCTGCATCCGTTTCCATCAGCTGCTGGGTAGAGTCTCTCAGGTGACAGTTACACTAGGCTCCTGTCTATGAATCCAGGCTGACAGATACAAACATATCCTGAGGCACCAAGGTAGTTGAAGGAAGATGGCAGGCCTGCAATGTGTCCCTGTTGATTCTTTAAGGACAGCTAGGCACATTGAAATTGGCAGGAGTTGCTACTGCATACATTTATGTCTGTCTCACACCGGTTACCTGTGCATCAGCAGTGACAAATATAGTTGTCAACAGTGTCTTCACATGTTGCATCATTGTGACAAAGCTTTGACCAACAAAGAGGCATCAAAGATCTCCTAGTGTATCCTTTGGTAGTTTGTCAGAGTGGGAAGGAACTATAAACCCAAGTTCTGAAAGGAATGATTCAAGGTAGCTGTTGGGACACGTGGATCCCATTCATGTCCTCTTCTGCCCCTGCACCTCTGGGCACCTGCCCCTGAATTACATGAACTTTCCATGTACTACTTGGTCCTTTTACTTGTATTAAGAAACTATTCAAGACAGTGGTACTTCAAGATTCCATCAAACAGAGACTTCTCTATGCTCCCCAACTCTCTTTCATCCCTCTTGACTCCTAGGCTCAAGAACAGAACAAGTCAACACAGAACAGGCTCAGGTTGTTGCAGTAGTATCATGACAGATGTGTGTCCACTGTCTAGCTTCCTTCTAGAGCATGCATGGCGTCTCCTCTGTCCTTTACCATTGCTTTCCTGGCACTTCGGTTGTGTAGGAAGTCATAGTGCACCTTGTACCATGTGTCTCGCATGCCTTTCATCCCTTCAAATGTGTCCTTCAAAATGTCAAGGGATAGAGCAAAGTTTAACTTAAACAGAGCCCCCTTCCTGTAGGAAGCAGTGCACATGGGTTTTCTCTTTGACACAGACATGTACTTTGTCTCCGGCATTTTAAAAAGGGCCTCCAAGATCAAAGATCTTCATGCAACACCTGTTCCAACACTCTTCTCAATGGCCACTGACCCATTCTTTGAGATTTTTATTTTGTGCAGGTGTTTTTCCCCCTAGTGAGATTATAGCATTAAACCAAACAAAACCCCAAGTCTATATGTTCATGTGGCTCTCATGTATGTGCACATAGTTATATAGCTTTTCACAGCATATTTTCAGAGATGGTGGAGTTAAATCCCCAGCTGCCTCTGTGCTGACTTATAAATGGTCTTTTGATAGTCTTTTATTAACAGTAAATTGAATAACTCTAAGGGATTAGTGCATAAAAGGAAACAAACATATTAAGAAATGTTTGCATCAGAGGTGAAACACCTGGTGTTAGCCACTGTGCCTGCTTGAATGGATTTTCAGAGTTGAAAGTATTTTAACTGATACATAAAAATACAAAATTGTACAAATTAATGAACACACACAGTATTTCTTTTTTTTTCCTTTTCTTTTTTTCGGAGCTGGGGACCAAACCCAGGGCCTTGCACTTGCTAGGCAAGGGCTCTACCACTGAGCTAAATCCCCAAGCCCCACATACAGTATTTCAATATATGTTTACATCACATAATGTTTAAAACATATTAAACAAATAACTCTCCTTAAACATTGATAATTTCTTCAAGGTGAAAACATTTAAAAATCTCTTTTTTAAAGTTATTGGAAATATCCCAAACACTAGTGTTGTCTGCTGCAGTGCTACTGGGTAATAGCATGGCAGGACATCTTGCTGCTGTCTAATTGTGACGTACTACCCCTTGTCATCTTTCCTCACAGACCTCCTCTGTACCCTCTCGTAGCCACCACTTGCCTCTCTGCTTCTATGACACCAACATTTGTAGACTCCATACAGAGATGTCTGTCTGCACCTGGCCTGTTCCCTTAATTCAAATCTCTCTGTTTTGTTAATGACAAGACTCTATTTTCTTTTTATGGCCAAGTAGTGTTCCATGCTGTGTGTGTACCATGATGTCTGTGTCCACTTAGCACTTCATAAACATGGTTTTTATTTATTTGTTGTGCTAAGATACAAGTCTCTTTGTTATTCCATGTATACCTTTCATATATACCTTGTATATGTATTCTGTATCGTGTGATACTTTTTTCTCTTTTTCATTAATCCTATGTAAATCTGGGCTGATACCACTTTGCCCTCTTGAGAACTGCATTGTCAGAATGACAGAAGGCAAATCCTGGTGAGGCTGTGGAGATCGGAAACTCTGCACACCGTAGGAGGGAGCATGAGTAAGGACAGCCTCAGTGGAAGCACTATGGAAGTTCAGATGTTAAGGCCCTCCTAAGATCTTTGACTAAA
The DNA here is from genome assembly GCF_021556685.1 of Rattus norvegicus. Lineage (NCBI taxonomy): Eukaryota > Metazoa > Chordata > Mammalia > Rodentia > Muridae > Rattus > Rattus norvegicus. The sequence continues at coordinate 7,244,025 of NC_141537.1, forward strand.
GAAAGATGAACGGAGTTAAGTACAAGTCAGCCCAGAAGCATGCCATGCACAATCCTAAAGAGTGTGGAAATAGAAATAAAGATGTGGGTTCCAGGTCTGTCTCTACATTTGGCTCTGCCTGATTCACTGGCCAACAGCTTCTTTGACAGGTAGAAAAGCAGCTCTGAAATTCAGCAAAGTCTTGAACAGTCACAATAACCCTGAGCAAAAACAATTCTGGAGATGCTGTCTTACCTGTCTTTAAGATATATTACAAAATGACAATAATCAAAACAACATATTACCAGCATTACAGCAGGTATAAAGAAAAGCGGGAGAGAATACAGAGCCCAGAAATCAATCCATATACCTCAGGTCAAGAGACCTTTAGAAAATGTGTTGACTGTGTGCTTAGGAAAAGGACAGGCTTCCTAATAAGCAGCATTTGCAGAACTTCTTACCCATGTGCCTCATGAAAACAGACCTTCACCCAACAGGATACGAAAGTCAATCCAAACTGGAGGGAAGACATAGATGAAAGAACCGGAATGTAAAACTACCAGATGAAAAGGAAGAGGTAAAGCACCTTTGGCATTAGTCTGAGGAGTGACTTTTGGGACATGAGCCCCAATGCATCAAAAATGGACAATAAACAAGATTTTATTGTGTCCATACAGCCTAAGGAGCTCAGAACGCAGCAAAGGTAAGATCTGAGAATGTGGGAGTTACCTACAAACCATATATCTGACAAGTGTTAACATCCAAGAACACGAAACACAAAGTAAATCAAAGAACCATTCTAAAGAATGGGCAAAGGACTTGAATATATGTTGCTCCAAAGAAGACATACAAATGGCCAACAGGTCTAAGGAACAAAGTTCAACACCACTAATCATCTGGGAAATGCAAGTCAGACCACAGGATAGTGTCACTTCACTGCAGTCAGAATGACTGTCACCAAGATAATGTGGGAATAAAAAGAGTTCCTGGGTACTGTGCTGGCAACAACAGCAAGTAGGCTCTGCAGCAATGGCAAGCAGAAGTCCCAGGAATCCCATTTCCTGTACACACTGGAAGGAGACAGACCAGTCATGTCAAGGAGACCGTCCACTCCATGTTTATTACAGCACCAAGCATCACAGCGTAAGATATGAAAACAACTGAATGAATGAGTGGAAAAAAACAAAGTAAAACAACAACATGAGACTTAAGTGTATAACATTCATCCTTTAAAAACCAAGGAGGCCTGGCTGCACTGACCATATGGGTCAACTCGGAGGACACACGTGTGGCATCCAAGAGAATTCACAGCAGCTCAGAGCAGAATGCTCGTTATAGGGAAGGTGTCTGTTCAAACGCACAGAGTCTCTGTACAGGATGAACAGGACCTGAGTGTCTAGTGCACAGCATGGTGTATGTCACTAAAATGCTGCACTGGGGTAGGACACAAAATCTATACACCCTAACAGTTCTCCTTGAGCTGACTGTGTGAGGTGAGAATACAAAATTTCACTGATCTGTCTCCCTCCACAGTGTCTTAACAGTGTTAGGAAGGTTAGGGATGACAACTTCTACTTATCAGCAACACCTCACTAAAGCAGGGAAGATACTGCAGCTTTCCCTATCGGTGCTGAGGGTAGGTCACTTGGCAAGTGGCCCCTGTCACCTCTCATGTCTGCAGCACGGAACAACATTGCCACTGAAGAGGGTATTTCAGCCCTGTCACTGCAGTGCCCTGTGCTGACTCTGCCCTGTCACTGCAGTGCCCTGTGCTGACTCTGCCCTGTCACTGCACAGTGCTGTGTGCTGACTCTGTCTGGTCACTACACAGTGTCCAGTGCTGACTCTGCCCTGTCACTTTCAGTGCCCTGTGCTGACTCTGTCTGGTCACTGCAGTGCCCTGTGCTGACCCTGCCCTGTCACTGTCAGTGCCCTGTGCTGACTCTGTCTGGTCACTGCAGTGCCCTATGTTGACTCTGTCTGGTCACTGTCAGTGCCCTGTGCTGACTCTGCCCTGTCACTGCTCTGTGTCCAGTGCTGACTCTGCCCTGTCACTGCACAGTGCCCTGTGCTGACTCTGTCTGGTCACTGCAGTGCCCTATGTTGACTCTACCCCTCCACTTGTCTGCAGGAGGACACTGGACCATGACTAGAGACTCAGCAGTTTGAATTTTTGGTTCATTCAGCAGTGAGCATGCTCCAAAGAGGCGAGGACCCCACCTTAATAGTTTTGGGCAGGACACATGGTTGCTGTGGCTTCAGACTGGAGACCCACTGCTATTCAGGGCTTTACTACATCTAGGTGGAAAGTGGCTATGGATCCACTCAGTGTTCTACACACCACAGTCCTTTTCCTGAGTCGGGCCCACCAACAGGGCTTCATTTGTGCAAATGATGATGTCCTCGGGTACCAATATGGGTTTGGGAACAACAGAATTTTATTTTATTTTATTTTTTATTGTGTCAATCCAGGAGAGGGAGAGAGAGAGAGAGAGAGAGAGAGAGAGAGAGAGAGAGAGAGAGAGAGAGAGAGGAAGGAGGAAGAACGGAGGAGAGTCAGAGAGAGAACAACAGAATTTTAAAGTCATGGTCTGTACATATTTCCCCTTCCCTTTTGCTGCCAGGAAAAGTTTTCAGCCTTTCTGCCTAATTTGGTGCCAAAGCTCAGTGAAGAGTGAAGTCCACGTGCAAATACTATAGCTCAATGTGTCAACATAAAGAGACTCCAACAATGCCTCACAAATGCCAGCATGTGGACCTCCACCTTTCATGCACTTGGATCTTCCCCAACTAATCTGCACTCCCTAGCCTGACTCTTTGGAGACAGGGTCTCCCAGTGTAGTCCATCCTGGCCTGGAGAGCACCATCTTCCTCCTTTGCCAACTCAGTGTTGAGATTACGGAGGTGTGCACTGTTCCCCTAAGTGCACTGAGGTTTCCCTATGGCAGAATCTGTTATTGACTCACCCTCTTAGCTCTCTACGACCCATGGGTAATGTAAGCATGAACCCTATAAGAAGAAATGAATACATGGATTCTCCTTTTGTGGAAAAGGAGGGACCCTGAGGAGACCAGAGGGTATCAGAATGAGGACTGTGGACCAGCATTCATGCTCTCTCTCTCTCTCTGTCTCTCTCTCTTTCTCTCTCTCTCTCTCTCTCTCTCTCTCTCTCTCTCTCTGCTTCTGTCTTTGTCTCTGTGTCTGTGTTTCTTTCTCTGTCTGTGTCTGTGTCTGTCTCTCTCTGTCTCTCTTTGTGTATGTGTGTGTGTGTGTATGTACATGTGTACATGTGAAAAACCAGAGGAGAACATCAATGTCTCCTCTACTATTCTCCTTATTCAGTTTAGACATTGGATCTTAAACTCTGTCTGGGGTCAGCTTGACTCTCCAGCAAGCTTCGGTGTCCTTCTGACACTTCCCATGTATTTGCTCTTTCCCACACTAGAATGTCAGGTGTCCACAGCCATAGCCATCTTTTTTACATAGGCACTGGAGATGCAAACTCAGGACCTCATCCTGAAGCAGTAAATGCTGTTATTCACTGAGCCATCCCCCTAGCCACTTAGGACAGGCATTTTAATGTCACCACAGATCTGCCCACAGGTGACTTGCTGTACAGATAGGACAGTATGCAAACGTTGGAGATGATGGCTCAGATGCTAAACATCTCAGGGACACCTCAGGGACAGCTGGTCATTCAAGAGACATCTCAGTCTAGAAGGCACGTGGCTCCTATGAGTGTGATACCTCCTTAATCCAACTTTTGTCTATGCAAGACAACATGTCTCCCAAGAGGAAAGCAATTTCCAATCTTGCTACTTGAGTTCCCACAAGTAACTGGGAAGGAACAGTGGGAAAGGAACAAGGACACCAGGGCCATCAGCACATCCCTTCAGTCTCTGATTCCTAGCACTGAAGGAGGTGGGATGGCAGAGAAAGCCTGTACCCCTGTTGTTGACCCTGCCTTGTCCCCTCTGCCTCCAGGTGCTGAGTTCTCTTGCTACCTGTATGTGGCATTCACCTGTCTGCACAGTACCAGTGGGATGACAGGATTGGGCATTGGACAGGGCCCAGGAAATGGTACTGAGAGTAAGAACAAAGAGCTGCTCAGAGCAAACAGCACACTTTGGTCACATGTCCCGGATAAGGACTTCTGATTTTACAGGCCTGACAGATAATCAAGGCCTTATTATACTGGGTGTCAGCCAGAGGGTAATATTTTCAGAGGGCAACTACTTAAAAAACAATTTCTGTCACACCGGCTGCCCACGCGTCAGGCGTGCCTGCCTCTGCACCACTCTGCTGATTTGGAAATAAATTATGCTGATTGCTCCGATATGAGGGGAATCCATCATCATCCGCCTTTGAATTCATCTGGCCACCCTGTAATCCACCCTCTTCCTCTGGGGTGTTAATGAGACCTCACAGCCCTCCCCTGGAGGCCCCGTGCTGGGCTGCCATGGGGGGCTGGGCCCTGGACTCCTGGGGCTCAACCCTCAGCCTCCAGTGTGTCCTCCACTTTGCATGTGATTACACCCAGCTTAGCCCCAGTTCTGGAGTTCCAAGGAAAGATGTCTGCTGGCTCCTGGTTGGGCTTCTCTTTACCATATTTATTGTTCCAAAAACTTTTCTATTCTGAATGATTTTCAGCTGGAGAATTAATCGAATGGAAGCTCCTCCTTACAGGCCCGACCTGTCTCTTCCTTTAAGCCCAGTGGCTATGTTCTCTATATTACAATAAGTAGTGTTTCCTTCTATTGGATTTGAGGACCTTGAATTTAGCTAGAATGTTAGGTTTCAATTGCTGAATGCTTATTTTATTTTAAGACAAGGGCAAGATAAAATGACAGACACAAACGTGTTAGGAGAGAGAGGCCCCAGTGAGGATCTTGTCTGTTAGGGATTCTCATAGTGACTGGGTGCACATGGGCAACCTGCAGGGAGGGTTACTGGCCTTCATCACACTCTCAAGTGGTCTGTGACCACTGAATAACAAATGGGTGAGCTAACTAAATGGGTAAATAAAAATAAATCACCGAGTACCACAGGGGCACGCATGGCTGCTACACTGTCAGTACGCAGCACCGTCAAGGTTGTGTGAATTCAAATGTGATCTGACAAATGTTCCAATTTTCTTGGTGATCAGAGGCAGGTCGAGGTCAGAAGCTAGGTCCTCTTTAATCCATGGTGTTCTTCCCATAAAACCCCTCTGAAACTTCCCAGTGAAACCCCATTCTCCCTTGGTGCTTCATGCTAGCTCATGTTGAGAGATGCCCCCACACTCTCCAACTTTGGTCCTCTAAGGAGGGATAGTGTAATGACTGCAGTGGTCCCACTTTCTCCTCCTTTTGTTCTCTCAGCAGTGTCAGCTCTAAGGAGACCCATTCACTAGGTTGTATGCCATGCTGGGTCTGGCTACCATCTTCTGGTTCTGTTCTGGCATGCTCTGGGTAAGAGTAGCAGGGTCTGTAAGACACGGCCTGAGCACAATGGCTGAGAGTGACACTCCTACTTTGGGGACCCCTGAGACCACTTCTTAGAGAGATGAATAGCAGCACTTACCAAGGGCACAGGGTCTGGAAGTCCTTGGAGTAGTGTCGTGATAGGAGCAAGGATGTCAAGAAGTGAGACTTCAGCACTCACAGAGGACTTAGTGCTTGACCTTGGCAGAGAGGTGCACTCACTAGAGCCTAACTACATGGCTTCAGTCTTGCCTTCCTCCTTGCAGAGACTCCCCAAAGACCACAGGACTGGGGTTTCTTGTTTCCCAGGGGCTTACAGAGAGTTGGTGCTATGTGCTCAGTTCATTGTAGCATTCAGCTTTGTAGTTAATGCTGAAGGCCACTCTTTCAGTTAGAAAATCCATGCTATGCCTGCCCTCCTGCCCCAGTTCTTCCTGTATGCATGTTTCTCTGTGTGTCTCTCTGTCTCTGTGCTTCCTCTTTTTGTCTGCTTTTGTGTCTGTGTCTCTCTTTTTCCCCTAGCCTCCTCTCTCTGTGTGAGTGCAGGTGTGTGCACATGTGTATGTGAGTGCATGTGTACTTGTGTGTTAATATGGAGATTAGAGGTTAACATTGGGTGTTTTCTTCAATCTCTCTCAACTTTATTTTTTGAGATTGAGTTTCTCATTAAACCTGGAGCTCACTAATCTGGGTATACTGGCTGACCAGTGAGCACAGCAATTGTTTTGTCTGTTTCCCTAGTTTCAAGATAGCAGGTCTATACTACTTCACTCAGCTTTCATAGAGGTGCTAGGGTTCAGCAATCTTTTTCCTAAGCCCTTTTTTATAGCCTCCATCCATGGCTCTTACTGCCTGTAGTGGATGTTCCCCAAGGGTTGGGATTTTTCTCCCCAGGCACATTTATGAACTTGAGGGACAGCAGGCTCTTTTCCTTGAGAAAGGGTGAGAAAGGGCAGCCTGTGCTCTGTGGACATAGAGGAATGGCAGCAGGGGAGTTGACCTCCTGAGCCTTCTCTTTTCATAGGACCATGGTATTAGGGCCTAGGTACTCTATTGATGTTGTTCATAGAGTGGCTTCAGAGTGAACTTCTTCCCATAAAAGTCTGCAGTAGCTTCCTAACGGAATGGAAGACAAGAGTGTTAACTTGGTTATTAATGTGCATGGTGGGATAGTTGGCTGGCTAGCTGTACATGTGTATTAGTGCTTGAGTTTTATCAAATATGTTCTCCAGCATTTTCTGCAATGAGATTCCAATATCCCTAAGTAGTGAACACCCCAGGCCCACATCTTGGTCTTTAACACCAGTCTGCAATAAAAGGAAATGGGGACCTTGGAGAAATGATTAATTCAAGAGCTGAGCAAAGTCAGGGCTGGAAAGTTGATGCAAAGAGTAAAGCCTTGCCGTACAAGGCTGGTGACCTGAATTCTATTCCCAAAACCCACAGACTTGGATGCACAGGAAATTCATCATCTTGTGCATTTTACATGTGTAGATTTGAGTGTCAATTTTATAGCTCAACCATGCTGTCGAAACTGTGATCATATCTCTTAAGTATTCCCATTTTGATATCCAGAATACAGAGTATGTATGGAGGTCAGAGATGTTGGTTTTCTTCCTCTAGTTATGGTTCAGGGGAGAGAAAGCTTCCTTGTGAGTATCTAGAATAGAAAGAGACAAATGTGCAGCCCCATTGGCTTGCTTGCTAGAGCCCCCCATAACAGAAAGATACAAGGTGGCTTAGCCCACAGAAACCAGAGACATCCAAGTTCAAGGTGTGGTGGGGCAGGTGACAGTCCTCTTTGTCCTCTGTCTTGATGAAACCCTTCTTCTATGCATGTCTGTGTTAAAATCCATCGTGATCAGATTAGATTAGGGCCCACACTAAAGAACTCATTTCAGCATAGTTGACTTTTAAAGTCCCCTTTTCCAAATGCAGCTAGATGCTGAGGTACTGGGCTTGGGACTCCAACTGTAGAGATGGGGCAGGGTTAGCAGAATTTACCAACGAAGCACACAGCTCATACTGTGCCACTGTCTTTGTAGTGTTAGAGTCCATGGAATGTTTTGGAAGAGGATTATGTTGTATGGTGGTAAATTCTGATTAATTCCCAATTTTCTGATTCCAATTTTAAAACTTCTTTTTCTAGTTAATTGTCAAGGCTGTGCAGACCAGAGAGAGCAGACTTCAGTCATCAGTGCTTTGCTTCTGAATTCAGAGGATGCGTTTAGCTTGTCACATTAAGTCTGATGTCAGCTCAAGGTTCTTCACAAATGCCCTTATCAGCTTGAAGAGGTTCATTCTCCCTACTTTGATGTGTTTGATTTTTAATCATGAATGATTGTTAAATTTTGTCAGATGCTTTTTCTGTGAGATAATCATATAGTTTGGCTTTTAGTCTGTTAATTAGATGAATTACAAATGCCCCCTTTTTTTGTGGGATAGGATGGGAGGAGACAGTTCCTTGCCATATAGTTCAGGCTGGCCTTGAACTTAGTGGTCCCAAGTGTTAAGTGCTGGGTTAACAGATGTTCACCACACCAGCTCACATCAGGTTTTAAAAAAGTAAAGCAACATTGTACTTTGTATAAACTGACATTTTGCATAAGCCTCTGTGTTGTTGGCTTCAGGTAGTGATTTGAGCTCTATTTTGCCTGGAAAGACAAATAAATGTCTTCACTCAGTGAGTAAAAAGAAGCATCCTCTTCAGTCCCCTGATGTTTGCTCTCATTTCCTTCAAGATGTTTGAAGAATTCAGAGTGGGAGAGCTTTTGACCATGTTCACTGTGGACAGGGTTCCCTTGAAAACTTTATTTCTTTAGATTTTAAGGGACTCAAATCATTAATTCAGTCCAGCAAGATTGAGGAGCATCTTTCAAGAGATTCAACTAGATTCGTCTAGTTCATACCGAGTGTCAAGTGATTGGCATAAACTATGTGATTTTGCTGTTACCTGATTGGTTCCCGTGGGCTCTCAGTGCTGCCCACCTCTCATTCCCGCCTGGATCTATGCAGCAGTCCTGCCCCTGTTTTACAGGATTCCCAATTTTGTTGATTTTTATCAAGGGACCAGTTTATTTTTATTGTTTCCTATACTAATCTCTATTGTTTTCCTATTTTCCACTTTGTATTTCATTATTAATAATTTTGCTCTGTTTTTTAGTTTAAGATCATCTACTTGAAATCTATTTATTTTGATTTTTATTTTCTCTTTGAAAGCTCAAGCATGTGTGTAATGTATCTTGATCATATCCACCTCTCACTCCTATGTCCAATTGCTTGAAGACTCCCAGTAATCACCCTTACAACCTCATTACTTCATTTATTTATTTGTTCATTTATTTTTACCCCCCCGATTCTGATTAGTGCTGTCTATATGTACATGGACATGGAGTAATCCATTGGGACATGGAGAACCCACCGATGGCCACAACTTCTAAAGAAAAATGGCTCTCTGGACCCCAGATGCCATTAACTACTAAGAGTTCCTCAGCTAGAAGTGGAGACTCAGAATTTGCCACAACCCATCATGTTTCCATCTTGGAATTTTAGCTAACTTGATCTTGTGTAGTTCCTGTGATTTCCTGAGTGTAGCAACCATCCATGTCCAGGGGACATATTTCACAGGATCCCTCCCCGTGGACAAATTTCAGAAGTCTGTTCTTCTCCTTCTACTATGGGTTCCTGGGATCAAGCTCAGGTCATCAGCCTTGTGCAGCAACTGTTCCTACCTGCTGAACCATCTCACTGGTCCTTGCCTTGACTGTACTGAAGCTCTGTTCACAGATCCAGACACTTGAGGCTTCTCTGTGCTCTTCATGATTGGTCATGCATCACTAATGTCCCTGGTAAGGCAGAGATTCTCATTCAGACCTGTGATTTCTCCTTCTGGAGCTCACCTCTTGATGGTAGGTAGGGCTCATTACCTACTTCCAGCCACTAGAGTGGCAAAGGTGATGAGATGAGCAGCAATACACAGCACAGAACATTATTTCCTAAGATCACAGAAGCCCTCTGGGTTGAAGTCATACATCTGTCTCTTTTTCTGACTGTAAAGTAGCAAGAGGCATTGGGAAAGTCACATATTGGGATGGCCTTTTCCATAGCTGAGGAAGCAATGCTAGTGACATTGTGTAGGCACGCTGCATTCTGGGCATCTCTCCATCTCTTGATTGGTGTTATTTGCTTGGCTGATATGAACGTCAGTAGGCAAATATCTACTTGTATCACTGCCTTCAGGCGTGGGAGTATACACAGAAGGGTGACTGTAGATTCAAGTAGAAATCCCATGCTTAGCTTCCCAGGGAGTAGATGAGCTGTTGCCTGCAGAGGCTACACCTTTTCACTGTCTAACAGCAACCTCAACATCTCCTCAGTTTTTCCCATTACAGATTGTTATGTTAGCACTGGCTATGCTAGTGTTCTAACAACTATAAAGTAGATCTCATGTGATTTTAGATTTGCATTGCTCTGATGATTAACTATATCTTTATAAGCTGTTTGTGTATCTTTAGAGAAATGTCCATTGAAATCCTTTGCCTACTTGTAAACTGAGAGGATTATTATTATTATTATTATTATTATTATGCTATATGATTCTTTACTTATTCTGGATATTAATATCTTGACAGATGTATAATTTGTAAATGTTTCCTCTGACTCTGTTGGCTATCCTTTAATGCATGAAGGATTTTACCTTTGATGGATTCTAACTTACCCACTTTTTCTTTTAATTGGTGCTCTTGGTGTGGTATCCAAGAAGTTATTAACAAACTCGGTGCTGTGAAGGTTTTCACCAGGCCCTTCTGTCTCATTGTTCTCATTCAGATATTCATACTGTGTCCCATTCAAGTTAGGGTTTATTCAGTGCATGGAATGAAAGCTGAGTTTCCTCTTCAGTGTGTTGATCTCTGGTTTTCCATCACCTTTTGTTAAAGGCTGACTTCTCCTTATTGAATGGTCTCCTTATTGAATGCTATCTATATTAGGGCTTACTTCTGTCCTCAGTATTCCATTGAGTGGTGGACATTTTATACTTTATGCAGTGACTCCTCCTGTATGTTCTAGTCCTCCATCTTGTTGGTTCTCATTCAACTCCCCTTCACTCTTCTCAGTCTTTCTTTTTTAATGTATTCTTTGTATTAATTTAGCACATTATCATTTTTTATTTTTCCTGTTTGTGTTTGCCCTTGTGCTCAGTGTTGTTTCTATGGCCCATCTACACCTCATCTGTATCATAATGTGTAGATCCTCATATCAGTGGCCTCCTTCTGTCCCTGCTGGGCTTGACACCCCTGCTGGTGCTTATTTTCCTTCTGTGCATGTTTTTACTTCCATAATGTCCTCACTCAATGGAATTTCTGCTTAGGAGAAGCATTTCAATGGTTTACCCATGTGGATGTTCTAACATTGCTTGCTCTTTTATATAGAGATAAAGTCTTGCATTGTTTGCCACCTGCAAGAAGAGTTTCCACTGATATTCTAGAAAGGCAAGATGAGTTCTTGGCCCCTCAATATATGAGGAAGCAGTTGTGTCCTAGACATCATCTCTACACTATGCAGGCCACCATGTTTCTTGATACTCTATGCTGTTAGCATTGGGCCCACTTGGCAATCCAGAACATTCTGCTTTGTGTATGGTTCTCTAATAAATAGCCATAACCCCTTTTGCTAATTTGCCTTTTTGTTGTGAACCTCTTTTCCTGTGACCCAACAGAACCACAGATTCTTGGACATGTATATCTCAAGGAGGGTAATTTTTCCTGCTGTTCAATGGTCTAATATTCTGCCATAATCAAGCAAGATCAAACACCAGATTCCTCAGCAAATCCTGGTGTCACATAAGGGAATCCTATTGTAATCAAGGGGAGAGGCCAGCAAGCAGTAGATTGAAGGAAGGTGGAAGGTAACACTGAAAGGCTTAGTGATGATGGAGACTAGAATCGCCCAAAATGTATTGTTATTACAGAAAGTCAGTATGGTAAAAGGGAAAGGGGCTTGCACTCCAGCTCTAAGACTGGTTAAGCTTAGTTTGGACCAAGTCCTTGCTTGCCTGCTAGAGCTCAGTGGAGATCAAAGGAGGTTGGACATGCCATGGGGTTTCTAGACATAGCCTTCAAAAAGCAGGGAAACAGTAAAAGTGTCATGGAGCCTCTAGATCCATGCCTCAGCAGGGTCAGGATTCAGGACTGGAAACATTTTTGTGGGGTTTAGAGTACCAAGTAAGTTAAAAGTGGTGTTTCTGGACCCATTGTCCACCTGCGTTTCTATGCTAAGCTCCCTTGAGCGTCACAGCCCATGAGAATCAGGAGGCCCACCTGTGGGCAGCCCATCTGCATGGAACCTTTACCAGAAGTGCCTTACAGGAAAATGTCTTTCTGCTAACTGTATTTAGGAGTCAGACATTGTATTCCCTAATTGTTTGTCTCTCCTCCTTCTCTCTTCTCTCCAAGTGTTATTTCTTCCTCTCCAAGTTACCTCAGGTTGTTGTGATCCCGATAAGTTCAGCTCCTGCCGTTTATATTTACGACTCTGGGATCCCTGTGCTGGCTCAATACCTTTCCCTAGCCTTGAAAGAAGAGGAATATTGAGCGTCTAGCTTCCCATGTCTCCAAAGTCCCCTGTAGCTCAGATACTCAATAGCCATTTTCAATTCATTGTTCAGGATTTCTGGTGGTTTAAGGTGCAGTTGAGTGTGTTAGTTCTATATGCTAAGTCATCAGGTACTTAGATGAGACAGCATCATTGGCAGCTAAGCCAAAATGAGTTCACAGAAGTTCACCAAAATGGTGATGTTTATGATTGTTTTTGATCTGAGACCAATGCTATCAGAAGGCTGCAGAAATGAGTCCAGTGAGAATGGGGGAACAGGAGCATTATTACAATGAGCTATGACCTAACATTCTAGGACAGGGATTGTGACTCTACTCAGTGCTCCCTCATCCTCTCTTCCCTCCTCTCCATGCTTCTCACACTGCAGCCCAAGCTGACCTGGCACCTACTCCCTTGTAGCCCATGCTAGGCGCAAACTCTTAATGACTCTTCTGCCTCAGCCTCTCTTGTGCTGGGATCACAGGTGTGCCACCGTGCCTGAATGAGAATTCTGTTTTTGAATACAGTTGTGAAGTTGAAAAGATGGTTTTTGTGTCATGTGATAGCCTGATTGAGATAATTACAGCTCTCTACTGCTTGTCACTTGAGAATCTCAAATGGTTTTATCACCCACGGTTTAAAAAAAAATGGCACCCTATAAAGGAAAGCCCATTCACAGGGAGGCACAAACAGACACCAGAAAGCAGGAAGCAGGGGTGTGTGCCTCCATCTCTACCTCTCCAGTCAGACCGGGTGGCATCCTCTGTGATCATCTGAACTCCAGTTTCCTGACTTCATGGAGTTGATGCTCTAGACTATGGCCACTCAGGGAAGGAGCTATGGAAGAACATTGATGGGTATGTTACATGCGGATTGATTCCTCCCCCAGGATGGTCTGTGGCTTTGGGGAACAGGGTGCACAGTAGGAAAAGAGAGGGTAAGAGAGAATGATCTAAATGAAGGAGATATAATTGTTCCTTTCATTTTAAGATTTCTACCTAATTTCTGCTTCCCAGGAGTATAGAATAAGTAGTTTTCTTCCTTATTTAAAAAAAGAATTAATTTGATTTTTCTAATTGGAACATTTTCTACTCGTTGATTGCCAATTGGAGTCAGATCATGAATAAAAGTTTAGAGTTACATTTCAAGAGAGTCATGCAGTTAAATAATTAAGTTATGTGCAAGAGAAAAAAGTAAGTCTGGATGAGAAGGGCAAATGGGGTCGCCTGGGCCTTCTGCCCAAAGCCAGTGCTAGGGAAAAGGGTGAGATAAGGGTAATGGTAAGCAGGTCCTCGGTGGTCAATGCCAGCCAACCTTATCGGGCAGATAGTGTCAAAGTCAGACAAGGTGGCAGCCAGACCTGAAGGTATGGGGGCAATACATGCAGAAGGGATATTTTTGCAATTATATCCATTTCTCTTTCCTTGCTCTGAATTCTAGACCATGGTGCCAAGAAAACCACACAGCCAGCCAGAGGAATGCATCTGGAGACAGCTAGAGATTAGTGATAGGCATAGCAATTAATACTTGAGTAACCTTGTGTTAGTCCATCCTTGAAGCCTCTCCTGCTCCTTGTCCAGTATAAGCCAGGTCATCTGACCCCAAGCAAACCAGATGGACAAAGAACGGACTAGAACCGAGGTGTTTGTGAGGAGTTACCTGTCAGATACCTGTCCACAAGTTCAAGAGGACTCACAGACATCAAAACAAGCTGGGGATGCAGCTCAGTTAGTAGGTGCTTGCCCAGCCTGCATGGCATGCTGAGTTTGATTCCTAGCACTACATAGACTGAGAGTGATATGACATATTTATAATTCTAAAACTCGGAGAATAGAGGATGAAAGACTAGAAGTTAAAAGCCATGTTAACTACACAGTGAGTTTGAGGCCAGGCTGTATGGAGAAACGCAGGAACAGTACCTGACAAGGGGATGCTCAGTATGTGCTTGTCAGTAGAGGTGAGCAGAACTGCAAGGGATGAGGCCCGGTGATGAGAGCAACCAGTCAGCTCTAACCCCCATGGGATGGCACAACAGTACAGCAGGGACATCAAAGTCACTTTCCAAAGGTCCTCAAAACCAAGGAGGGACACCAGAGCTAGAAGAACACCAATGTTAGTATGTCTGACATGAAGTTTGTCATGTTTGAGATGGAGAAATGCCCTGGAAGGATTCAGCAGGTCTGACAGGGCAGGAGAAAGGACTGGGGAATACAGACACACAGATGTTCAAAGCTGTTCAAAGCAGAGGAGCAGGCTAGAGAAGTGGCTCTAGAGTTAAGAGCGCTTGCTGCTCTTGGAGAGTCCCTGTGTGTGGTTCCTCACACTCTCAAGATTCACATACGTGGAATTCTAGTTCCAAGGAATCCAATGCCCTGTTTCTGGCTTTCACTTGTGCTAACATACATGTGGTACATTTACATACATACATACATACATACATACATGTAAAAAAATTTTAAATTCTTTTTAAAAGACAGAGGCACCTCAAGCAACTGGAAGATGAGAGAAAACTACAAAGAAGTAGAATTCTAGAAAGCCAAGGGAAAGAGTAATTAGTTCAGTGGGTTTAATGGGAGTTCCCTCCAGATCTTGAGGTGGTGAGCAAACAATGAGCGTCTGTGTGCCATGCTGCTGCTGAGGGACATGTTGATGTGAGTGGTCTGTGGTCCTGATGTGACTGGGAGATATCTGTGGCTCATGTCCCTGTGGATGTCTGTGGTCTGTACCACTCTGCATGAGGCCATGTTAATGTCTGTGAGCTGTGCAGCCTCCTGAGGCCATGTTGATGGGAGTTGTCTGTGCTGCTACCAAGACCCAAGGGCCACGTCTCGGTCTGTGGTCCTGGGAGCCATGTGCATAGCAGATCTAACATAGAGACATCCCCACAGGGTTCCTCTGTAGCTGGGTCTTCTGACCTCTTTATATCACATTGTACCCGCCCCCACTTCCTGCGCCTATAATTCGCTCTTTAAAGTTATAATACAGTCCTTTCCTGGTAACTCCCACAACTCTGTGGAGTGGAGTCTCCTTCCAGCCACCTCTACCTTCAGCTCTTTGTTGTAACCTGTGAGGACGTCTGTGTTAGATAATGCTATGTATTTAAAGGACCTTGGCTTTAATATCCAGATTCTGGCCTTACACATCGAGAGTTGTAGCAAGAGGTAGCTCACATACTTTATGAATTACAAATGTAAAAGTGCTATAAAAATCTAGCTACAAAACTTGCTAGCGTACACACCCCACCTATTGCAGCACGGTTGACCTTGCCTGCATGCACCCACCCTTGTGGAGACTCACCCTCACCACTGAGTTTGAAACTTTTGCCTCTAATATCACTCCTCTCTTCATAATGTGGGAGTTTTGTTTCTTGTAGTTTTGACAAATTAACAGACAGAAAGTTTATTTGGTCTTAGGGTTTGCAGGGATAGGATATCATGGGAGGCTGGGATACTGACGCGGGAAAGGTAGGAAATGGAACAGCCGGAGTGTGGAGCGGCTGGTGACCCCATGTCCACAGACAAGAAGGAGGGAGATGAATCTGATATTCTATGCAACCCTAGCCCTCAGTCTACAGATAGTGCCTTCTACATTTGGGGTATGTCTGCTCTTCTCAGTTAAACTGCTGGAAAGGTCCTCACAGACATGCCCAAAGGTGTCTCCTGGGTGGTTCTAGGCCTACCACATGTACGTTAACAAGTCATCACAAAGGTCACCTGGGACCCAGCACGTGACCCGAGTACTAATTGCTCACTGATGGTTTTAGGAAGGCCCACACTTCCTCCTCACTCCTACAAAGCATCTCTCCCTGTCTGATATTGACAGAAACAATGGCCCAGCAGACAAAACAAGAAAGCATGCAGGTCAGCTTTCAGGATTTGGCCTGGCTTTAAAACAAGTGGATGATAGACAGTCACTTTCAAACACCGAGGACTTTAAATTAACTCCAGGGTCAGCTTCAGGCTGGCCTGGAGAATCCTACACTTCCCTCCACCTGCTAGGAAATATCTTTTCCTTTGTGGATCTACAGCTTGAGGTTCTAGCTTATGGCCTGGAGAATAATATCACTGTGGACAGTTTTTTGCCCTGTACGAGGGAGCTCCCAATGTCAGTGGTGCCCTGTTCCCTCACAGAGTATCCTAGCAGTATGGAAGACAGCCTTGAATAAAATAGGTCAACAGTACTTAAGATAAGTAATGCTTTAATCAGTCTTCAGTAGTTTCTGGATAGTGGGTAATGACAACACACTACTGTGTGTGTGTGTGTGTGTGTGTGTGTGTGTGTGTGTGTGTACACTGTGTGTATGCATATTCACATGTGTGCATGCATGTGGAGACTAGAAAGTTGATATAAGATGTCTGAATTCCTCTGAGGCCTGGTCTGTCCTTGAACACAAAGCTAGCTAACTTGCTTTGGTGATCCCTCCTTTGTCTCCAGAACTCTGATATTATAACTAGGCTGTCACACCCACTTGGCATTTCTGTGGGTTCTGGTGATGCAAACTCTGGTCTCCACACATACAATTTCCCAAATTCCTTTTTACAGTGGTATGGACATTTGAAATCCTTACTGTGTAGATTTCTTTTCAAAGATGTAATTATGTGTTTTATCTCTCCCCATTAGATATATTTATTAAAACAGGCTGTTGTGGGAAGAGTCCTTCTATTTACTGTAATTTTTTTTCTTGCTTTGCAGCACCTTGGGAATTTACAGCACCTGCTGTATTTATTGTTGATCCCTCTGTTTCCATAGATCTCTGACTGCTGAAGCAAGAAGAACAGAGCTGATGCTGTGTGCTTTTGTGCCCAATGAATTCCCTTCTTAAACTCACCCCATTTCCTCAAGTCTATCGCCTAATGCAGTACTTTCCCCAAAGATAAAAGGAAGACATACCGCTCACTGAATGTAAGGGAATTATGTAATGTGTAATATGAGTGCCAAGCCAAACACTTGAATTAACTGTGGGTGTGGGATGGAGGGCAAATGAGGAGGCACTGGGGGCTGTGTGAACCCGAGTTGATGGGGAAAGACAGCACCAGTCCTTGGACACATCCTCCCACATCCACACTCTACTCGATACTTGCCCACATGAATCCCCCTTCCTGCTGTCCTTGGGATTTAACTAAGTGTCTGACATCCACAGCCTGGGTTTCCTGGGCCCCTTTCCTGGGAGGTTAGTTGTTGATATATCTATATTTTCCCTAGTCTCTGCCCTGGCATCTCAGCTGGGATTCCCTTCACCAACACAAGCTCCATGCTCATACACTGGCTTAATTTTCCCCTCCCTGAAGACTGCACCACAAGATCTATGCTGACCCGTCTGCTGCCTGGAGATGAAGGGACTCAGATAGAAAAGGTGCTTCACACCGCTCAGGCTCCGCTCAGCCATTGCAGATCTGACTCCCTAAGTCCCCTCCATCCATCACTCTGCCTGTGGGTTCTCATAAGACACAGCGGAGTCCCAGTCTTCCCCCGGAAAGCATTTCTGCGGGTCATATGACGAGAACCCTATATCTGCTCATTGGATGGCCCCTGTCTGCTGAATGTCAACACAGCAGTCTAAAACTGTGTGGTACACATTTGAACTTGTAGGTCTTTCCTCTGCCACTGAGTTATGAGTTTCCAAAAGGAGAATAGTATTTTCTTCTCATTCTTTGTTTCCTCAGTAACTCCATGCTGTGCATCTTTAAGGAACTCAAGGGTAGTCTTGAATAAATCAATAACATTGTATTCCTCTGAATAATTTCTCATTGCAATGACTATAAAAATCATAATAGGAGCTGTCATTTCTCCTTCATTTGTTTTTGTTTATTGAAGTCATGCTGGAGAGCATTGGGTTGGGAGGAAGCTGGACCCATATTCTGCATGCATTTGGGAAGCATGCTTAGAAATGAATAGGTTGTTATTAAAGACAGATGTGAATATGACTGTTTAAAACTAAACTACTGAATGAAATAGTCCACAGTAAGCTTCATGCTGGCAGACAAAGTAAAGTCAGGGGCTGTGGCTGTAAGAGTGTGTGTGTGTGTGTGTGTGTGTGTGTGTGTGTTGTCATCTTGGAAAGCTTCTAACATTTTTTTAACCAAATGATAGCTTACTAACACTAATATGATACAAAAGAATATTTTTCCCCAAAAATAATCTTTAAAAAATATATAATTAAGTTGAAAATCTGAAGCAGAACAGGGAAGTATTAAAAGCACATGCTCCTAGAGAGCAGAAATAAGTATCTCTTGAAGAAACTGTTGCAGGTAATCCCCAGTTCTATTTTATATTGCTCCCAAGTATAAAAAACACTCAGAGTTCAACCCTGTGGGAAGACAACATTAGGCAAATTACAAAGGGCTCATGAGCATACAGAAAGTATGAAAAGAAGCAGAACTCATCAGGGGAAAGGACAGCAGAAGACATGAACATTTATGAGTCATCATTCCTTGAGATGACCACTCCAGGACAACAAGTCAGTCCATAACAGACAGGATGAAATCTTTGTGCCCAACAAAGTTCCCAGATATGAAACTGATGACATCATCAACAGCATGAGCCTCCATTTGTTCAACACAAAACCGGTAGTAATGAAAACCTTAAATGTGGTGTCAAAGAATACAATTGGACTAAGTTACCTTCTGATGGTGAGTTGCCAACACCATCTTTCTGTGAGGGAGAGCAGATTCTGTATCAGAGACATCTTTTTTTCCTCCTTTTCAATGAGCAAGCCAACCCATCTAGCCAACTGGAGGCCATCACATGGTGTTTGTGTGTCTATCTGCATAATTTTCAGTTGAGTATGAATGTGACTTGCAGGGTCACAAAGGGACTTAGAGAACCTTTAATTTCATATTCTAACCAGTTGGTCCTATTTGTTTGCTTTGAATCACTCATTTCAATAAGATGAAAACGTGTGCTAATCCCCCATTCATCAGGCGCCTGGGTGCGTGTGAAATGGATCATGTGGACAAAATAAACCCAAGCCAGACGCAACCTGCCTTTGTCCCCTAAGCTGCTTCGAGGGGACCCTTCACAGGTACCAAGAAGCTATTCCGGCCACTTCATGTGCTTTTGAAGACCCTTTCCTTTTTCTCATCTCGCACATTACTGAGGCCCAGAAGAAAAGCTAAAAGCAGGGCATCAGATGAAGGGGGAGCTGAAGGAGCCGAACTCATTTTCTACCCACAGAGGTAATTGGCACGGCAGTGATTTTGGAGAGCTGAATTAAATGAATAAATTGTGACATGGGAAAAACTGAAAAGGACAGCAGTGTCCTGACTCACACAGAATCGCTACCTTGGTAAGCATTTTTTCCTGAAGACCAATTGATAAAACAGGACAAAAATGTTTTTCCCCATTAATTGCTTTCAAACACTGTCCTGTTAAACACCCAATTAAAAGGCAGAAGTGTGGTCCTCTGTTTGCCTCTAATGACTGTTTTAAGAGGCTAGGGTGGATGGAAGGGGGATGGGAGAGGAGGAAGGGAAATAATGGAAGAGTCTAGCATAGCATTCTCTTTCTTGGGCTGAAGAATAAAAAGATCAATGGAGGAGGTTTATCATGGCTCCAGCCCTCAAGAGCCTCAAACACAACAGAGCTGTATACTTCTTCTGAAAGGGGATTCTTTTGAACTGACATCTCTAAATGCATTTGCACAAACAACCAAGCAGCCAGGTTAATGGATGAGCAAGGAAGTATTTGGTCAGCTCAGAATGTCTGACATCTGACATTTATCAAGTAATTCCAAATTTCGACCATCTGAACATTGTTTAAGTTGGAGGTAAAAGAGACAAAAAATAAAAAGAGAGCAGAATTGGTTGTGCTTGGGCCACAACAGGAATTTGAAATACACACACACACACACACACACACACACACACACACACACACACACACGCACACGAGGGCTTTAATGTGGCTGCTGTTAGGGTAAGGGGTAGGAGACCTGGCCTAAGGGGATAGAAGAGGCCAGGGTTCTCATCACAGTTCCCACCCCTTCTCTCTCAGCACTTTCTACCTCCTATTCTCTTCCCGGGTTCCTTCTCTCTGTCTCCCAACTACAGAACGAGATGAATGAAGACAGTAAATCATGCCCTTTACTTTGTAGACCATCAAATGATTTGGGAATGATCTGGACAAGCTTAGTCTGCTTCTAGATTTCACTGAGAAAACCGACCAGATCCTTAGAGCAGCTGTCCTATGGAAATTGTTATTTGAAGGCATTACATAATTTGTAGTGATGCACGTCAGGAGCAGGGAAAGAACATTCTTTAACCAAGAGAGCCTGGCCAGTGGGTCTGCAGCATTGGCGGCTCAGTGTTACACAATATCCTCTGTAGGTCTGAACTTTTATTTAGCCATCAAGCATCAATGTTAGTGAAAACAACTAGTATCTCTTGGGTCCTGACTGCCAGCAGGATTGTTTTAAATGAAGGATTGCATTTCTTCTGTAAGCTCATTGGTTCACATAAAAATCCATGGGGGTGTGGTAGGAGTCTTAATGTCTTATAGCTGAAGAATCTGGACACTCAAATATAAAATAGAATGTTCACGTACACAGCCCAAAAGTCCTAGAATCTATGGATTTTATGACTATTGAAAAATATTGTGCAAGGCGATTGCTTCTTCATTAGTATTTTTTCTTTTAAGAAGATGTCATATGGAAATTTATTGTATGCAGTAGATGGAAAGAAAGATAGTGGAGCCCATCCTGCTTCACATGGGGGCACTTGGTCCTAGCTGCCCTCTGGTACCTTGTCAAAGCCAGCATGGTGGCTCGGGGTGTTGTTCTCTGCAGGAATTCACCTGAGAATGTCAGAAATGGGACAAGAAGATCAGATGCAGCAGTGTGTGCACAGGACAAGTTGCCACACTTCTCTTTAACTCTGCCCACAGACATTCTAAGAACAACATGAGCATTGCTACCACGATCCAGGCAATATGGTCAAGTTCTCAGCAGACCTGATTAGAAAAGTGTGGTTTCACTGGCCACCCAGGTCATACAGAGAAAATTGGATGCCACAAACATGCATGAGGTATCCTGATGATATGACCTTGGAACGGGACAGAGCCTGGGGGCCCTTAAGGATGACATCTTCTGACACTGTTTACTTTCTATCGTTAGAAGCTTGGGTTTTCATTTCCTTTCCAAAACTGTTGCTGAGGCAGCGTCTTTGGTTCTGTCTTCATGAGAGGGAGTGGTAAAACAAACACCCCCACAGAAAAATCTCTGGGGACTCTGGGCCTCCCCAGCTTCAGTGTCACCCACAATTGAACAGAAGAAAAAAATGGTCACAGTCTTGAGATTCTGGGAGTACACAAGTAAGGGATGATGCCAGAATCAGGAATTCTGGAATTTGAGCTGCTCTCCTCTCAGATTCAATCTTTAGTGCCTGTCATTTCCAGGATTGGGGGTTAGAGACACACTGGAGCAAATGACTCTGTTTCTTGGACCTCTTAAAGGCCTCTTGCGTGGTGGGAGTGAAATATTTTTATGACCCAGCAAGTGTTGGAGTGCTGCTGTGAGCAGGTGCTGGTTCGGGCTTTGCCCGACAGAAGCTCCTGGCCCTGGATGCCTGGATCGGAGACCTCACTGCACAGTGATCACAGTAGCAGAGACACCTGGTAGCTGGTGACAGCTAGCACTGAGCATCTACCCTGCTGGGGCACTGTAGCATCAACAGAACCAAGAATAATAAAGATGCAGTCCATTCATCTGTGACCCTGTGATTCCTGTGTAGGGACAGGAAGAAGGGGGCTCTGGGAACTGTAGGGCAGTTGTGTTCTGGGTTGCAGTCTGGATCAGAGATATTTTATGTGTTAAACTCATTGAACTATACACACTTTAGATTTGTGCAAACATTTGGCTTTAAGCTAAACCGAAACCAAGAAGATAGAGGACTGGTAGGCTTATGCAGGCTGGACTACTACTCCAGGCCCAGCTGCAACTATCTCTGGCTACATGATCTGCTATTTGTGTCACATTATGAGCATTTGTGCCTGATGTCCCAGAACAGAGCCACAATTCACATGAGTATTTTCCAGATTCCAGGTCTTACCCCTGAAGGACAAATGGCTCAAGGGCAGGAAGGCCCCATGCAAAAATGTCTCAAGAAAGTGAAGGCCACAGTGAGAAGCCCTAGGACCAACACTAGGAGTGAAAGGCACATGCAAACAAGAAAACAGGAGAATCAGCATACAGAACACTGAGGACTGAGGCAATGGGGTAACTGTAAGCTTCATCACAGTAACTTGGAAGATAACATGGACTTATGGGTACAAGTCCTTCAGTGGTTTATTGTTATGAGTTTTATTTGAAATCATAAATATGGAGATAGGGTTTCTTATTTTCCCCAGATGTGTAAATTCTCCATTCACAATAATTCCTCTTATTCTCCATCCACAATAATTCTTTCTGAATTGAAATATCTTTGTTTGTTGGTTGGTTTTAGTGAGATAGCAAGCCAAGCCAGGCACAGAAAAGCCATGCATGGAGGGACACCAGCACTCAGAGTTAAAGTCAGGAAGATCGGAGGTTCAAGTTCATCATCAGATATATAACAAGGTTGAGGCCAGCCTGGGCTACCTGAAACCCTGTCTCAATCAAACTAAACAAATCAAGGAAATCAAACTCTGTGGAGACACTTGTCTGGGTCAAGTGTCTGAGGTCCCAACTGACATTCCTAGCAAGACTGGGAGCTTCTCATCCCTCAGATATGTTGTAGATCCAGAAAGGATGGTCAGTGGAGGTTGCCGGCTTCAGGAAGGCATCTGAGATGGGATGCAGAGACAAGGAATTCTCCTTGAAAACCTCATAAAGAGACTCATATTCTCAACTGTCCTAGGGTTGTGCCCAGGGAGTCTCTTCCAGTACTGGGCTACATTCTGAGGATTATACTGGTTTACAACTTACCAAAGTGGTCAGTCAAACCGAAGACATGGAATCTAAAGGAACCAGGTGCGATGGACACATAGAAACTAATATGGGAGGGATAAATATCCCTATTGCTCAGATCTGAACCAAACAGTCTCATCAGCAGACTTATTTTCCCCACGAAATCTCAGGCTTTTCATCAAATCACCTGGAATTCCTGTCACACTCAAAACAAATCTTAAGACTGAGCTTGTCAACGACACCTGCATTTTAAAAGACCTCATTAAAACAACTATTTATTAAAGTCCATAGTTCAGAAATAAATTTAGGAACTAAATTAACAGAAAAGAAGATAATTACCACAACATGTTTCAGAGAACGTTATTTAATTTACCATAATAATAAGAATTATGAGCTCTGCACATTTGCAATTTCTTAGCTATTTAGTTTGCCTTGAAACAGTAAGAGGAAGTGAAAAAGGAACAAAAAGAATAATTGAGTAGGGAACATTATAATGAACTGTTGATGCCCCACTCCCATTACCAAATTGATTGATATTGGAATTCACTGTTCCATTGCTTATTTACACATCCTTAAAGGGGCCAAGCCATTTGCATTATTAAAAGCAATAGATATGTATGAGGTGCAGGAATGCAGGGGGAGGGGTGCTAAGGTGTGCAGACAGGGTGAGGGTGGGGTGGAGTGATCCACGAGGTACAGAGGAGCCTCGTCCACACAGCATGATCGCTGGTAACATTTGTTATTGGGCATTTCTAGTAAACACAATCTCAATTGTGTCCCTACCTCATTGTCTTGCTTGGGATGGACCTTTTGGAAACCCAGTATCTAGTGGATCTCACTTCATCTCTGACTCAGAACTGTTTGGGAATAATCTGAGCCCTAACTCACAGGTGCAGACGTCTTTATGGAAGATTTCCGTGTAACTATCACTTTCAAACCATTGGTTCCAAAGTGTGTGGCTGCATTTTGTTGTATTAAAATATGCTTATACAAACATGAGTCCCTTATTACAAATGATCTTCATCTTAACACTTATAATTCAATCACTTTAATTTAAATACCTTTCTTCTGTAAACAGAGGAGAGGCTGTAAAGTGTATCTTAACTGAGAATAGAGCTCATCTCAGGACCACTGGGGCAAGCAGCAGAGATGGTGGTAACTACTAAAAAACAAAATGGTCTCCGATCTTCAGAATCAACAGCACCATTTCGCTGGAGGTAGCCTAAAAATAGGTCACCTACCATCCTGGAGGGAAGGAGATGGGTACCTGAGCTAGGAGGGGAGTTTCTAACCCTAACCAAATCTTTGAGGACTCATTGTGTTTTGTGTTTTGTGTTTTGTTTGTGTGTGAAATACTCACATTGTGCATGCAGTTCTCTACCATGTGTCATGTGATGCTAAGAGCCAAGCTCTCTCCTTCCTCTATCATCTTATCACTGTGTGTAGTTTGTCAGGAATTCCTAGTTCTTCACTCTTAAAACAAAATTCCTCCCAGGAGCTGGACCTTTGCTTTGGCTCCACAAGTGCCATGCTCAGGTTCCCTTCAGTCACTCTCAGAAGTGACCTCTATGGCTGCTCATTCTACCAGCCCCTGCTGCCCTCACCCCAGCCAAACCTGAGCTCCCTTCCAGTGATAGCCACCTAGTGCAAACATCTGCGAGACCTTGAAATTGTACCTCCCTCTGCAGTCCATGGCCTGCTGGGCCTGGCTGTTCTTCCTCTGTGGCACTGCCATAGAGTAGGGTTGTAACTGGGAGTGCTATCTACTGTAAGGACATCTAGAGCTAGTTTATGATGCACTGCCCACTATACCCTTGCTCTTTATAGTTTTAATCAGGCATTCACAAATGTGACTAAAAGTGAGCGATCATTATAAAGAAATTGCCAGTAGTGCTCCACCCTCTTCCTACCTCCAAAGACAGCAAACCCCATTTTTATTGGATGTGTATCAATTCTTTCTTCAAATTTCTCTCAGCCACAGTTGTGCCATGTGATGAGCTAGTCAGAGGACCCATTTCCTCCCTGTCCACCCCTGCCATCACCTTCTCTGAGAGGATCTAAGAATAGTTCACCAGAGCCCAGTTCTTTGTGCTGAGAATTCCCCACCTTGGAGGTGACCTGCAGTCTGCCTCTGGCCTACCAGTCCCTAAGCTCTCATTCCTGAGACCACCCTCTTGTTTCAAGGGATCTTATTCTCAAGAGTCTTGCTTTTCCTGAACTTTGAGGGTTTACACATGTTCTGCCCCCTCACACTTACTGGCACAGACACGCGACATTTTAGTTTGATAATACATTTCTTGCAACAGTTCAAAGGTTTCCAGCCAGCCAACTCAGGGTCCCGGAAAGTGTGAATCAGGGTGCATACTTGTTTACTTCTGTCTGGAGACTTCATTTTCTTCTCACTCTCTCCTGCCCTCACCAGTCAGCAGCAGTCATCTGGAAATTTAGTTACAAATTGTGTTGTTTGCTTTTCCATTGTATATTTCTTCCTCCTCTTCTTCCTCTTCCTCTTCTTCTTTTTCTTCTTTTTCAGATGACCAAGTCACCCTCTAATTTGAAGTGGTATCATTTAGAATGACCTTGAACTCCTGACTCCCCCACCTCTACCTCCTGGTGCAGGGATAACAGGGGAGCTCTGCCACGTTGGTCTGATATGGCGCTGGGAATCAAAGCCAGGGCCCTGGACATTGGGTAGGCACACCGTCCCCAGAACAATAACCCACCCTCTTGTTGCCTGTCTTAATATGATTCCATGGTAGTTGCCTTTGGACTTCCTCATTGATTCAATGTGTGTCTGAGCTTTCTGGGCTGTTTTGTTACCACACACACACACACACACACACACACACACACACACACACACACACACCCTAAGTAAGCATCTTCTCTTCATTTCTGTTTCATGTTTGTTGGGATATATTCATCCCAAGTTTCTTCAGAAAGCTCTAATCATTGGGAAATGTTTGAAATCAGCTTTCAAAAACACCTTTACCATGCCATTGTGCTTCATAAAACTGAACAGGCATCAGATTACAGCCTTTTCTTTGTGCATTTCTTTGAACATATCTCCATGTTAACTCTGTAGTTGTGTGTCTCAGCTGCTCTTTACTTGTCTTTGATTCCATTTGCACTGTCTTCTGGGAAAGGAACTGTTATGGTTTAGATTTCTGGAGAGAATGGTCCCCAAAGTGGTAATGTGGGAGACAGAGCCTGGTAGGAGTTACCTTCAGGTTGCCAGGGTATGGTCTCCCTTAGGAGTGATTGTAGGACCCAGATTTCTCTGACTTCCTGTTTTGTGACATAATCTCTTCTAGGTACACACATTTGCCATGGTACCACTGTCAATGAACGAGCCACTTAGTATCTCCTCCTCAGAAGGTGTGAGCTAAGTACACCTCCCTCTTAGTAGGCTTCCTCAAGTGTTTCATTACAGTTTTGGAAAATGGGATGCTACCACAAGCTCAGGTGTGACCTTAACTCGATAGGTCTGCTGATTCCTACTGTCAAAACCTTCCACTGAGGTCTTGCTTTTCACAATGACAATTTGATCCATAAGCTCCTTGGAAAATTATTTTTAATATCAGCTGCTGTTTTGTATACATGAATAAATTCCCTTGTCTCTCTGCATGCCTTAACGGTTGGCATCAGATTGTGTTGCTTTTCCTTATCTGCTGAGTGCTTCCTCTCTGATGGCACCTTTTTCACATCGTTGCTTTCTCAGTAGTGGAGTTGTTCCCTCTGTCTGATGAGGCAAGTTTCTAGATGGATTGTGGACAGGTAAAGGCATTTCTTCATCACAGGGGAATGAGGCCTTCGTGGGAACAGGATGAAGCTCTGGGTCTCCAGTCCCCACAGGCCCACGTTTAAACACCTGCTACCTAGCTAGTGACACTGTTAGTGAGAGTGTGTAGCTGGCTGCTGGATGCTGACTGCTGGGCTGGGCCTGGGCTGGCCCTCCTTTTGGTCCTGGTCTCTGCAAGAAGAGTTGCAGTGAACACCAAGCAAGAAGCTCTTCCCACATCACACCCTTCCTGCTGGAATGCTCTGTGGTCCTCTGAACAGAAACCTCAATCCAAAGCAAACCTTTTCTCCCTTAAGCTACTTCTGTCAAGGGGTTGGGGATTTAGCTCAGTGGTAGAGCGCTTGCCTAACAAGCGCAAGGCCCTGGGTTCAGTCCTCAGCTCCCAGAAAAAAAAAAAAAAGACAAGATACTTCTGTCAAGAATTTTATTACAATGACAGACAAATTGAAGCCAGTCCTGGGGCACATAACACACATGCACGTGCACACACTCACACTCACACTCCAACCCAGGTGGGGGAGGAAGTTCTGCTGTTCTATCTACCGTGAGGAGAGGAGCCTGCAGTTAACAATGTGTTACATGGTGTACAGAGAACTACAAGAGAAAGGTCAAGGATTACGAGAAGAAAATAAGTGTTTCAGGAGATGGAGATGCCAATTAGCTTGATTTATGCATGATGCACAGTGCTCATGCGCTGAGGGTCACACTGGGCTCTGTGCGGATGGATAATTAGCATATGTCAACTAAAGCTAGTAAAAAAAGTTTTTCTCCGGTCCCCTTGTGAGCTCTCTTGGCTGCTTCTCCGTGGAAGTAGGTAGAGATTGCTCCTTGCCGTCCCCGTGTGCCCCCGCCAGTGGGGACCCAGTTATTCATGGGGGTCGAGGGGGACCCATACCTGTGGGAGAATGGGCGAGAAACAGGAGCGAGACCAAGCAGTGTCCTTGTCAAGGTCTGTTTATTGAGAGGAATGTACAGCATTTAAAGCTCTGAAGCAGGAATTGAAGCAGGAACTGAAGCTTAGGGTGGGGGGGGGGGACTGGGAAGTGCCCAAGGACATAAGGTGAATCTCTAAACCACAAGATATTCTCCTTAGACACTGAGGCAACAGTGTTCCGGGGACAAGTTCTTTGAAAAGGTCCAGCCCTTCTCAGGAATCTGCTCAGGCAGGGCTCTAGTTTTGCCTAGTCTGGCAGTCCGGTCCCGGTCCCCAACACCCGTGTTGTGTTCCAGAATGCTGCCTTGGTACCTCACAGGCTCCTTTGGTGCCCTTCAGGAGACAGCTATGCCTACTATTTCACCATAGATCATAAGGTCGCAGTGACTGGCCTGGTGTGCTTCTGCCTCGTGAGAGCAATACTGAAGTGAATCATTTAGTGGCCAACAGGTTGGGTCAAATGCGTTTCAATTTCAGAACTTACAAAGATGGTGAAATTCCTACTTAGCATTACCTAGCCCCAAAAAGTAATTTCCAGGATCACAAAAGAATAAGGTAGAAAGCAATAGAAGAAACCTCATACCCTCCTCTGGTCTTGAGTGTACCCACACAGCAGTGGGATACATTACCCTCTAATTCTGACACCCCACCGTCCCCAAAACTACTTGAGTGCAGTGCTCACACACACACACACACACACACACACACACACACACGCATGCACGCACACACGCACGCACATGCACACACACTACTCTTTCCACACAAGAGAAATTTAAATACTCCCATCCCAAGCCTGGAGGCGAGTAATTCAGCTCCACAGATAGTGTGTGCAGTTCACAGGCTTTTGAATGCTGCACATTGCTCAGTATTTTCAAAGAATTCTTCTGGTTTTCATTTATGTGTATATGTCTGTCTGTCTGTGTATATGTGCAAGGATACCCAAGAAGGAAAGAAGAGAACATCAATTGTAGGTGGTCATGAGTCATCATTCAGGTGCTAGGAACTGAGTCCAGGTCTTCTGTAAGAGCAGCTAGTGTTCTTGTCGCCTGAATCTCCCAGCCCCACTGCAGAGATTTTAAACTTCATCAGTCTCATGGGTGAAAATTTTTACATTTTACCTAAAAGAGTGTATTTTGCTGTCTCTAGAAAAACAAGGGGTTAAAGGTGACTGCAATTATCCATACATCAAACCTGGCAGTCAGTGTGGCAGATAAGTCTCATGTGGACATTGGGCACATTCATGACATCTGATGTCTGGGCCCCAAAGATGGGAATTTGTCTTCACCCTACTCTACTACTGATGGACTGTTGCATGGTTTTCTACAGAGCCAAAAGGACAACAGCAACTGTCCACAATAGCAACTCTTTCTAAAGAGACTTTAAATAGGTTTGTCCCACATCCTGTGTCAGTGAATCTTTGAGTGGCTTGATTTATGAACGCCAAGGACAGAAAAGGGATTGCCAGGAAACATCACAAGCAGAGAGACTGACTGGAGAAGAGGCAGCCGTGCCTCACCACGCAATACCAATTCCAAGGGTACTTCCTGTCATTGGGCTGAGGATTAGCCCTTCCTCTTCATTTCATTTTAAATGGAACTCTAGGTGATTGGGACGTACCCTTAATCATTTTAATTCCTGTAAAGAAGGTGAGTCAGAATCAAAAGGACACATTTACAACTTTACCTCTGTTAGAGTGGTAAAGGACTGAAGGAATCAGGGACATAGGAATGAGGAGCTTGAGACCACCGGATGCTGCAGGCAAGAAATCTGGCCCATTGTACACACAAGGAGCATACGCTAGCAGGGAGAGGAGAGGAGATGGTATGGTGTGGACCTTTGAAGCATGAGCTCTGCAGGATCCACCTATGTGGGTAGGACACAGAAAAGAAGCCAGGTTTGCACCTGGGGATAGGATGTACTTTACACATGGTGGCTGTGTTCCCACTTTACACAGGTCTTTGTGTCTTGAGACTGACCTTGGTGTCTCAGTCCATCAGTTTCTTTTGCAGAATGGCACAGCCCAGGTACCTCAGAAGATGCTGGTGAACACGTTCTCCAAAGGGCTTTTTTTTTCATTGGGTTAGAACTCATATTCATCCATCTTAGGACCTACTGAAGGGAGGAGGCTGGCACTCTCCTTGCAAATATTTGAAAGAGAGGTACCTGGAGAGATTCCACCAAGGGCTTGAGGGTCCAAAGTCTTTGTCATGTTTATGGGCCACAGCTCAAACTCCAAGGGCCATCTAGTGATTGGATCTGAACATGGCTTACCAATAGGATCTCCACTTTCTATCCTGTGACCCAGACAGAGTACCTAGTATCTCCTATACCTTTTGCAGCACAAACACATGCCCTTGCCTCTGCTTCAGAGACCATGGCAGAAAATCGTACTTCCAGTTCGTATCTACTGTGTGTTGGCTGTTGTATGCCCTCTATGCATCCTGCCCACCATGTGAACTGTCTTCCAGTAAAGTAGCAAGATAAATCATCTAGCAGATGGAAGAGGTTGTAATCAGAGTCACACCCCCAGTGCCTAGGTATGGGTTGGACTTGTCTTCCCAAGGATAATGACCTGTCACCTGAGCTACAGCAAAGGTCCCTGTTTCTGGAAGGTCCCCTTCAAGCTTACCCCCTTCGTCCTATCACACCCTGCCTGTTGAGAGCAGAGTGCCCAAGCTTAGCCTTCTTTGGGAGCACTCATGGTTTCTGGTTTGCAGGTAGCATCCCTGAGGTGCAGGGTACAGGAGTCCCTCATCTGCTTACTTCATAGTCCTTGTGAGAAGCATGGATTCTGTCTGAATGGGAGTCTAAGTACTGGTTAACTTCACCAGAGGGGGAGGGAGACAGATGGTACTAAGTGCCTCAGCATATCAGAAATCCACCGCCACTGTGCCACCTTTTGTAAGGTAGAACACATGTCAGAGCTTGCTTCTGCAGAGGAAGCTTGCTTCTCCACCCAGAGGGGCCAATAAAAGCCAGAAAGCAGAACCACCAAGAGGTTGTTCTTATCTTACTCTTATCCAGTAAGTACAGACTAACTCTGGGATGCTCATTGAAATTTCTCAGCTCAAATTGCCATCAGCCTCATCTTTTACAAAAAAATTGTAGGGTGTGGACATCATTGTGCTGCTTTGGCCTCCACACTACACACTAGTGATTTTCGCAAGAAGCCTTCGCATGCCAGCTGATCCTTAGCAAGGCTGATGGTGACCGGGGTACCACTACACAAAGTCCAGGTTGTCAGAAGATCACATACCAGGCCCCTTTGTGTTGTCCTCAAGACCACTGTCTCTCTTTTATGACCATGGTAGCACCCAGAGCTACTGATCCATACAGGTTGAGGACACATGGTGACGGCAGGACTTTGGCATCTGATCTAGATCTCACCACTGGGGGACAGGAACCTTAGTTCCTCATTTGAACTTTACTTGGAACCAGGAGTATGAGGTGGAGATAGAACACATGGAGAAGAATAAAGTACATGGAGAGGTATGGAGCACATGAAGAGGGATATGGAGCACATGAAGAGGGATGGAGCACATGGAGAGGGATGGAGCACATGGAGAGGATAGAGCACACGGAGAGGGATGGAGCACATGGAGAGGGATATGGAGCACATGGAAAGGTATGGAGCACATGGACAGGGATGGAGCACATGGAGAGGGATGGAGCACATGGAGCGGGATATGGAGCGCATGGAGAGGGATATGGAGCACATGGAGAGGGATATGGAGCACATGGAGAGGGATGGAGCACATGGAGAGGGATATGGAGCACATGGAGAGGGATATGGAGCACATGGAGAGGGATGGAGCACATGGAGAGGGATATGGAGCATATGGAGAGGGATATGGAGGGCATGGAGAGGGATATGGAGCACATGGAGAGGGAAATGGAGCACATGGAAAGGTATGGAGCACATGGAGAGGGATGGAGCACATGGAGAGGGATGGAGCACATGGAGAGGGATATGGAGCGCATGGAGAGGGATATGGAGCACATGGACAGGGATGGAGTACATGGAGAGGGATAGAGCACATGGAGAGGGATAGAGCACATGGAGAGGGATGGAGCACATGGAGAGGGATATGGAGCACATGGAGAGGGATATGGAGCACATGGAGGGGATATGGAGCACATGGAAAGGGATATGGAGCACATGGAGAGGGATGGAGCACATGGAGAGGGATATGGAGCACATGGAGAGGGATATGGAGCACATGGAGAGGGATGGAGCACATGGAGAGGGATATGGAGCATATGGAGAGGTATGGAGCACATGGAGAGGGATATGGAGCACATGGAGAGGGATATGGAGCACATGGAGAGGGATGTGGAGCACATGGAGAGGGATGGGGCACATGGAGAGGGATGTGGAGCACATGGAGAGGGATATGGAGCATATGGAGAGGGATGGAGCACATGGAGAGGGATAGAGCACATGGAGAGGGATGGAGCACATGGAGGGGATATGGAGCACATGGAGAGGGATAGAGCACATGGAGAGGGATGGAGCACATGGAGAGGGATGGAGCACATGGAGAGGTATATGGAGCACATGGAGAGGGATGGAGCACATGGAGAGGGATGGAGCACATGGAGAGGGGTGTGGAGCACATGGAGAGGGATGTGGAGCACACGGAGAGGGATATGGAGCATATGGAGAGGTATGGAGTACATGAAGAGGGATATGGAGCACATGGAGAGGGATGGAGCACATGGAGAGGGATAGAGCACATGGAGACGGATGGAGCACATGGAGAGGGATGTGGAGCACATGGAGAGGGATATGGAGCACATGGAGAGGGATGGAGCACATGGGGAGGGATAGAGCACAGGGAGAGGGATGGAGCACATGGAGGGGATATGGAGCACATGGAGAGGTATGGAGCACATGGAGAGGGATGGAGCACATGGAGAGGGATAGAGCACATGGAGAGGGATGTGGAGCACATGGAGAGGGATATGGAGCACATGGAGAGGGATAGAGCACATGGAGAGGGATGTAGCACATGGAGAGGGATGGAGCACATGGAGAGGGATAGAGCACATGGAGAGGGATATGGAGCACATGGAGAGGGGTGTAGCACATGGAGAGGGATGTAGCACATGGAGAGGGATGTGGAGCACATGGAGAGGGATGGAGCACATGGAGAGGGGTGGCGCACATGGAGCGGGACGGTGCTACCTGGATGGGGATGCAGGCACTGATGATCTTCATCTGGGATGGTCTATAGTGATAAAAAAAAAAAAAAGAACTGACTGTCACATCACTGTAAGTGGGGTTGTTTGTTACTGCAGCATAGCTGACGAACACATGAGCTAATAAATTCTTGTTTTCCTATTTTCTGAGCTTTGGTTTAGCTTAATTCTATGTTTTAGGATGACTTCTGTTATGTGGATTTTATAGGAAGATGGACCCATGGTTTATCTTAAGGTTCTCAAAGGAATTAAAATGCTGTTCACAGTAGTGCCATAAAAGCTGGATTAAGAAGAATGATGTAACCAACCCAGCCTTCCTGGTGTTACAAATACCTGGAACATCTGCTGAGGTGCTTTTAGTGCCAGAGTGGGTGGCATGACAGTGCAATGTCTTACTGTGGCACAACCCTAACCTGTTGAAAGTCCCACTCTGAATTGACGTAGCTGACAAGAACATGGCCTTAGTGTCAGACAAAGGCAAGCCCCGTGTGCTGGTTTTCTATGGCAATGTAACAAATTATTGCCAAATCAGGACAGCTCATCTGTGTGGTGTCATTTTTCCTGCAGGCCAACAGGTCACAGCCAAATGAACTGTTGCTATGCTGGGACCCCAGGAGCTATATAACCAAGGATGTACCTAAGTTTGTGTGCCTTTCAGCAGAGTTCCTCTTCTCCCAGCTGTAAAACTCAGGTCCTTGCCTCTCTGCAGCCAGCTAGAGAATCCCAGGCTGGGTCTGGACTCTCCTGGAGAAGCTGGCGGCCCCAGGCAGTCTGCATCCGGACTGATAGAAAGCCTGCTCACTGGGGACTCCAATTACATCTTTGAAATCCCTTAGCTTGCCGCAGACACAACCTAATTTTAAGAATAGTTTTACTACTAGTTTGGTGGGGTGCAGTGCTACACAGGTCTGTATACCTGAGGAAGGCACCATGGGCCACCCTAACCAGCACACCTGCTCTCAGGACCCATCTCTGGGGTGCAGCCATGTGCAGTTTGGTGGATTTCCTAAACAGAGGCAGGTGAGCAGCCGTTCTCACACTGTGAGCGATATGCATTAGCCTAGTTCTATGTCAGTGGAGTTTAGATCTACTTAGGATTCTGCTGACCCTTTCTGCTTAGCCTAACAGGATCACAGGACTTAGGCCTATCCTTGTAAAACCTGGTGGATGTTTGTCTTGCCTGTACACCCCAGTTCTCTGGACTGTTTGCTGTGGGCCACTTGTTCATGTCCTGCAGATCAAACACATCGAGGCTGCAGTGCACAAGGCTTTGAGAGAAAAGGGTTTCATATAGCTTGCTGGAGCTCTGTAGGAAGGGCAGAAGTGAAGGAAGTCCATGGAGTCACCCCCTGAACTTTAGCTCATGGGCCTGGTTAAACCTAGCTGTTGTTCAAGTGGGCTGCTGAGTGGCTTCTTCAGACCCCAGGCAGGTCATTGCAAGACTCTGGGACTATACAAGAAGATGTCCAGATGACAATGGACAGGAGCATGGAAGGAGGCCTTCTGGGTAGGTAGCAGAGGTAGGCATGGCAAGAAGCTTTTGTTCACCCCGTGACACCATGGTACTATGAGCCCAGACAGGCTGTTGCTTGATCTGATCTCCCAGACCTCATGGAGCACAGACTGTATTACCTCTATAGGCCCCCAAGGGCAGCTCAACATGTTCATCTTTGAGAAAGGTGTGTGGGCCTCACAGAGTGAGACAGTACTAACTGGCTTTGGTGGGGGCATGGGGAGCAGGGTGGTATGTGCTGGCTGTCAGGGAGGCCTTTTATAGGATTCTCAATGTTTCCTTTACCTTGAGGAATAGTATTCCAAGTCCCTGTACAAAGGCAGAAAGCTCTGGTTGCTATGGCAATAGCCAATCTAAGGAAGCTGTGACCTACATCATGACTGAGAAAAATAGTACCTTGTCTGTGTCATCACAGTCACTGCTTCCCGGATCAGGCGAGGCCACATCCGTCACCTAGAGTGAACCCTCTCACCTCAGGAGGAGGGAAGCAACACTCTGCACACTGCAGAAACTTTGGGGTAACAACACAGGTCATAGAAAATTGCTGCTGCAGAATTGTAGGCCCTGTAAGGATGGCTGGGTTCTGCTCTTTAGGAACCAGGATTCTCCAGAGGGCCTTGTCAGATCCCAGCCTCTCCTCCAGGTACAGAGAGGCATGGATGGGCTGGTGGAAAGGGGGACCTGCGACACAAGCCCTGGAGAGCTATAAGCCACCTGCTTGCCCACTCTCACAGTGTTCCTGCTGCTCACAGTACACAGTACACACACACACACACACACACACACACACACACACACCATGCATATGATGTGTATACACATTATATGCCATCCACTACCACACATACCAGGAATATACATGTACACATACCAGGCACCCACTGCACATGCACACTTAGTAGGCTCATGCATCATACATCACATATAGATACTGAAAATATGCATATATCACACATACTGTGCACACCACACATGCTGTACATAACACAGAGCATCACTGTGTTGTGTATATTCACTGTACGTCTCACCCCATATGTATACAATAAAACTGTGCATGTTACCCATAGATATAATTTCATAGACTTACATTATGCACATAACACATACATTGCACAGCATTATATATCATTCCCTATACAAATTCACTACCTCTGTGCGCATACACACACACACACACACACACACACACACACACACACCATGATTTCTCTTTAGAAAATTTTGGTATTACAGTGATGAATTGATATGTGTCAGGTCTAGTTAAGCTTTCAACAGAATGATTAGATTTCAGCTTTAGCCAGAAATGCTGAGGGGAAGATACCAATGTGCCAAGAGAGCTCTCTGTGGACGTGGCCTCCAACAAGACTGCCAGTGTGCAGTGAGAGGAGTGGAGAAGGAATCAAGCCCTCTTCCACCCTGCATCCTCACTTCTATGTGTATGATTGCTACTCTGACAGCTTGAACCTTATAGCCTCCCTATAGAGAGTCTTATATCCTCTCCTTGGCTTTAAGTGGTGACCTCTAATGGCCAGGGCTTGGAAACTGGCCAGGAACACAATGTCGTATTGTGAAATGGATGTGTCCCCAGTTGCCTCTGCTATCCTTTTTATCCTCATCCAGGACATCCAGGTGTCTGGGGGACAGTTGAGGACAAGCAGGGACACTGATGAAATCTTGAGGCCTTTGAAGGGTGATGCTAAAAATGTTTGCCTCTGGAGGCCACCTGGTCTCTCCTATGTCTCCTATGAGTCTGGCTCTGAGTTGGCAGCACTGGTAATTCACATGTGCTCAGTACTGTGTTAACATCGGCGCCACAGCAGCAAGGCTCCATGTATGTCCTACCAGGCAGGAAGTCTGCCACTATCCTCAGAAGGATGCCCAGGGCAC
Organism: Rattus norvegicus; assembly: GCF_021556685.1. NCBI lineage: Eukaryota > Metazoa > Chordata > Mammalia > Rodentia > Muridae > Rattus > Rattus norvegicus. The sequence goes on from NC_141537.1 coordinate 7,280,277, forward strand.
ACATCCTTAGAAGAATCAAGCTGAAGTACTTATCAGTGTCTTCAGCCCAGAGCACGGTCCCCACGGTGTCAGAAGTGGCACTTAACTCAGCATGCTGTGCTCTGAGCCTACACAGCTGCTTCACTCCCTTTTATTTCCCTCCTCCAGCAGCAGGCTAGGATGCTTGGGACTCAGCATAAAAATAGAAACACTGTCTCCAATTATTTTCTTGTTATTTCCAAAGTAATGAGAGCCTGGGTTTAGTTTTCCACCTAGCCAGTCTGAAGCTGGCACAGCTTCTCGGCTGGGCTGCTCCACAGATCTGCCCCGCCACCACCACAGTCCTTTTCCTTCCTCTAGCAGGTGAGGCCGCTGGGCTGGAGGCCATTCTCTCCCCTGCTGGAGGCTCACCTGTCTGGTGTTCTGCCCACAGTGCTCCTCAGGGGCTAACATCAAAGCCCCCAGTAATCCAGTCTCATACCTGTTCCTGATAAGGAAATAAATGCCTGTTGTACCACAGACTTGGCCTGTTGTACCACAGACTCGGCCTGTTGTATTGCAGACTCGGCCTGTTATATCGCAGACTCGGCCTGTTGTATCACAGACTTGGCCTGTTGTATCATAGACTTGGCCTGTTGTAGTACCACAGACTTTGCCTGTTGTATCACAGATTCGGCCTGTTGTGTCACAGACTCGGCCTGTTGTGTCACAGACTCGGCCTGTTGTATCACAGACTCGGCCTGTTGTATCACAGACTTGGTCTGTTGTATCACAGACTTGGCCTGTTGTATCACAGATTCGGTCTGTTGTATCACAGACTTGGCCTGTTGTTGTATCACAGACTTGGCCTGTTGTTGTATCACAGACTTGGCCTGTTGTAGTACCACAGACTTTGCCTGTTGTATCACAGACTTGGCAATATTCCTTTCAGTGGTGAGGGATGGGGAGGTAGGAATCAGAAGGCCGAGAGAGAATTGTGGACTCTGTTCTTGCTACCTCTGGCTGGCTGTGACAAAACCCAAAAGGAGCACGGCTTTCTTCTTACCCTGACTGCTGGTCTCATACCCACTGCCTCCAGCAGACTCAGCAGAAACAGCCTCCTCGAGTGAGTGACCCATTCATCTGGGATGTTATCGCTAAAACTGTTGAGAGAAAATGAGTGTCAAAGTCTAGGAAAAGGAGAACCCATTGTATAATCAACTAGAGCTTCCTGATGAGACTTTAACTTCTTGTTTCCTTTTCTTTTTGTTTTGTCAACTTTTCCCATTTTATAGACATACACAAACACAATCAGGTAGTGAGTCCATAGTGTCAGTATTTCGGACTGGGCAGTGCTGGAGTGTTGCTCTCTGCCAGGGCTCTGGCATCATGTACCCCTACATGGGACAGCAGGGGTCTACAAATGAGGAAGTGTTGGGAAAGGTCTAACACTATCTCCCATGAGGTCTGCATCAGAGAGAGGGAGCTGAGGAGGGATTGAGCCATAGCTTGAGAAGATGAGGCTGTGTAACCGTCGTCCACACCAGTTCAATGACAAGCTGGTGGGGGAGGGGGTCCCACTCTCATTGTGTGGTGGTCACCTTGGGCATAGTAGGTCTGGGAAAAAAATGATGAGAGGCTTCCTTTGTAGTTTGGATTCTGTCACCAAGATGGCATGGGTTCTGATCACTGAGAAAAGGGACCACACAGGGAGAGTCCAGCATGCAGTGGCTAGAAGCCACCCAGGACTGTGTAAATGGCACTTGTGGACACCACAACAGCTCTTTCTTCTACTGAGCCTTGGCATTCCTGCCACCATCAGCATTAGTGTGACCATGCTACTGGGTGAGCATGGATATTAGCATCTGTTTCCTGGAAGTGTGAAAGCCAGCTCAGTGATGTAGTAGGTACAGATATTCTTGGTCTACTGTTTTCATTAGCTTCTAGTCATTGAAGATACCACGGAGGACAGTGGAGTCCACATCGGGTGTCTCTCTCCAGCATTTCACTTGCTGTGACGCCCCGTCTCTTCCTTTCTATGCACTTCTGTCCTAGAACATTCTCCTGAAAATCCTCCCTATCCCTAGGCCCTGGTGTATGATGGGAGGAGTGACTTGAGTGTTTGAGTACCAACAGGGGTTCTCTTAGCAACATGTTGATTCTGGTGACTTGCAACTTTAGGGACCTATACATAAACAGTCTTTTCCTTTGGGCACATTGCTAGGCCTCATGCAGACCTGGTCTGTGGACAAAGCCTTCCCCTGGTGTCCCTGTTCCACATGTGGGACATGTCCATTTGGGAAACCCTCAGCCCTGCACAGTGAGCCTTGCATATGGAGCCCTCTCCGATTGCCTGTTCTTCTTGTGCTTTCTGGTTGGGTTGTGCCGTGTCCCATGTGCCAGTCAGTAGTTGGCATTCTGATGTGGTTTGTAATCAGGCTGTGGCTCCACTCATCTATGGCTCCTGAAGGGATTCTTCAGACTCAGCAAGAACAGTCCACTGTCAGATGACCGCTCATTCCTCCCACTCTGTCCAGCAGCCCAGCAACAGGGAAGCAACCATTTGCAACCTGGCATCTGTAACAGCAGCGAACTGTCAGTCAGCTTCACCTGCCCAAATTTCTCTTCTCCTAAGCCGGATTGCACCTGAGTATACCAGAGCCCCAGAGCTCTAAAAGATATTGGACACTGTCACGCTAGTCTGCCTTTGTAACATAGGCATAGTCAGAGACAAGAATAAGGATGAGAATGGCCACATGCACTTACATGATTTAAACCCACTGGAGATAGAGAGAGTATGTCACAATTCAGTTAAAAATGCAGTGAAGTGTGTGTACACATATGTGGCTATATGAATGTGTGTGTGTGTGTGTGTATATGTGTGTGTGTGTGTGTGTGTGTGTGTGTGTGTACATAGATTGAGCCAAAGAAAACCATTTAGCATTGTAAAGAAACACCAGGCGGATCCCCGCCCACAGCAGCTCTCTGCTCCCAGACACCATGGGAGAGAGACCCAACCGCCTGGTCAGGTGGGCATTCCTGAGGCTGCAGAGCGAAAGAGACCAACAACACTGCCCACCCCTGCCCACATCCCTGGCCCTAGAGGAAACTGTATAAGGCCTCTGGGTTCCCGTGGGGGAGGGCCCAGGAGCGGCAGGACCGCTGCCTCTGAGACACCTCCGGAACCTGAAGGAAACAGACCGGATAAACAGTTCTCTGCACCCAAATCCCATGGGAGGGAGAGCTAAACCCTCAGAGAGGCAGACACGCCTGGGAAACCAAAAGAGGCTGCACTCTGCATACACATCTCGGACGCCAGAGGAAAACACCAAACGCCATCTGGAACCCTGGTGCACTGAAGCTCCCTGAAATGGCGGCACAGATCTTCCTGGTTGCTGCTGCCTCGGAGAGCTCTTGGGCAGCACCCGCGAGCAAACTTGAGCCTCGGGACCACAGGTAAGACCAACTTTTCTGCTGCAAGTGACCTGTCTGGTGAACTCAAGACACAGGCCCACAGGAACAGCTGAAGACCTGTAGAGAGGGAAAACTACACGCCTGAAAGCAGAACACTCTGTCGCCATAACAGGCTGAAAGAAAACAGGAAAACAGGTCTACAGCACTCCTGACACACAGGCTTATAGGGCAGTCTAGCCACTGTCAGAAATGGCAGAAAAAAGTAACATTAGAGATAATCTGATGGCGAGAGGCAAGCGCAGGAACCCAAGCAACAGAAACCAAGACTACATGGCATCATCGGAGCCCAATTCTCCCACCAAAACAAACATGGAATATCCAAACACACCAGAAAAGCAAGATCTAGTTTCAAAATCATATTTGATCATGATGCTGGAGGACGTCAAGAAAGACGTGAAGAACTCCCTTAGAGAACAAGTAGAAACCTACAGAGAGGAATCACAAAAATGCCTGAAAGAATTCCAGGAAAACATAATTAAACAAGTAGAAGCCCATAGAGAGGAGTCACAAAAATCCCTGAAAGAATTCCAGGAAATCATAAATAAACAAGTAGAAGCCCATAGAGAGGAGTCACAAAAATCCCTGAAAGAATTCCAGGAAAACACAATCAAACAGTTGAAGGAATTAAAAATGGAAATAGAAGCAATCAAGAAAGAACACATGGAAACAACTCTGGATATAGAAAACCAAAAGAAGAGACAAGGAGCTGTGGATACAAGCTTCACCAACAGAATACAGGAGATGGAAGAGAGAATCTCAGGAGCAGAAGATTCCATAGAAATCATTGACTCAACTGTCAAAGATAATGTAAAGCGGAAAAAGCTACTGGTCCAAAACATACAGGAAATCCAGGACTCAATGAGAAGATCAAACCTAAGGATAATAGGTATAGAAGAGAGTGAAGACTCCCAGCTCAAAGGACCAGTAACTATCTTCAACAAAATCATAGAAGAAAACTTCCCTAACCTAAAAAAAGAGATACCCATAGGGATACAAGAAGCCTACAGAACTCCAAATAGATTGGACCAGAAAAGAAACACCTCCCGTCACATAATAGTCAAAACAACAAACGCACAAAATAAAGAAAGAATATTAAAAGCAGTAAGGGAAAAAGGTCAAGTAACATATAAAGGCAGACCTATCAGAATCACACCAGACTTCTCGCCAGAAACTATGAAGGCCAGAAGATCCTGTCATACAGACCCTAAGAGAACACAAATGCCAGCCCAGGTTACTGTATCCTGCAAAACTCTCAATTAACATAGATGGAGAAACCAAGATATTCCATGACAAAACCAAATTTACACAATATCTTTCTACAAATCCAGCACTACAAAGGATAATAAAGGGTAAAGCCCAACATAAGGAGGCAAGCTATACCCTAGAAGAAGCAAGAAACTAATCGTCTTGGCAACAAAACAAAGAGAAGAAAAGCACACAAACATAACCTCACATCCAAATATGAATACGACAGGAAGCAATAATCACTATTCCTTAATATCTCTCAACATCAATGGCCTCAACTTCCCAATAAAAAGACATAGATTAACAAACTGGATACGCAACGAGGACCCTGCATTCTGCTGCCTACAGGAAACACACCTCAGAGACAAAGACAGACACTACCTCAGAGTGAAAGGCTGGAAAACAACTTTCCAAGCAAATGGTCAGAAGAAGCAAGCTGGAGTACCCATTCTAATATCAAATAAAATCAATTTTCAACTAAAAGTCATCAAAAAAGATAAGGAAGGACACTTCATATTCATCAAAGGAAAAATCCACCAAGATGAACTCTCAATCCTAAATATTTATGCCCCAAATACAAGGGCACCTACATACGTAAAAGAAACCTTACTAAAGCTCAAAACACACATTGCACCTCATACAATAATAGTGGGAGATTTCAACACCCCACTTTCATCAATGGACAGATCATGGAAACAGAAATTAAACAGAGACGTAGACAGACTAAGAGAAGTCATGAGCCAAATGGACTTAACGGATATTTATAGAACATTCTATCCTAAAGCAAAAGGATATACCTTCTTCTCAGCTCCTCATGGTACTTTCTCCAAAATTGACCATATAATTGGTCAAAAAACGGGCCTCAACAGGTACAGAAAGATAGAAATAATCCCATGCGTGCTATTGGACCACCACGGCCTAAAACTGGTCTTCAATAACAATAAGGGAAGAATGCCGACATATACGTGGAAATTGAACAATGCTCTACTCAATGATAACCTGGTCAAGGAAGAAATAAAGAAAGAGATTAAAGACTTTTTAGAATTTAATGAAAATGAAGGTACAACATACCCAAACTTATGGGACACAATGAAAGCCGTGCTAAGAGGAAAATTCATAGCGCTGAGTGCCTGCAGAAAGAAACAGGAAAGAGCATATGTCAGCAGCTTGACAGCACACCTAAAAGCTCTAGAACAAAAAGAAGCAAATACACTCAGGAGGAGTAGAAGGCAGGAAATAATCAAACTCAGAGCTGAAATCAACCAAGTAGAAACAAAAAGGACCATAGAAAGAATCAACAGAACCAAAAGTTGGTTCTTTGAGAAAATCAACAAGATAGATAAACCCTTAGCCAGACTAACGAGAGGACCCAGAGAGTGTGTCCAAATTAATAAAATCAGAAATGAAAAGGGAGACATAACTACAGATTCAGAGGAAATTCAAAAAATCATCAGATCTTACTATAAAAGCCTATATTCAACAAAACTTGAAAATCTTCAGGAAATGGACAATTTCCTAGACAGATACCAGGTATCGAAGTTAAATCAGGAACAGATAAACCAGTTAAACAACCCCATAACTCCTAAGGAAATAGAAGCAGTCATTAAAGGTCTCCCAACCAAAAAGAGCCCAGGTCCAGACGGGTTTAGTGCAGAATTCTATCAGACCTTCATAGAAGACCTCATACCAATATTATCCAAACTATTCCACAAAATTGAAACAGATGGAGCACTACCGAATTCCTCCTATGAAGCCACAATTACTCTTATACCTAAACCACACGAAGACCCAACAAAGAAAGAGAACTTCAGACCAATTTCTCTTATGAATATTGACGCAAAAATACTCAATAAAATTCTGGCAAACCGAATCCAAGAGCACATCAAAACAATCATCCACCATGATCAAGTAGGCTTCATCCCAGGCATGCAAGGATGGTTTAATATACGGAAAACCATTAAAGTGATCCATTATATAAACAAACTGAAAGAACAAAACCACATGATCATTTCATTAGATGCTGAGAAAGCATTTGACAAAATTCAACACCCCTTCATGATAAAAGTCCTGGAAAGAATAGGAATTCAAGGCCCATACCTAAACATAGTAAAAGCCATATACAGCAAACCAGTTGCTAACATTAAACTAAATGGAGAGAAACTTGAAGCAATCCCACTAAAATCAGGGACTAGACAAGGCTGCCCACTCTCTCCCTATTTATTCAATATAGTTCTTGAAGTTCTAGCCAGAGCAATCAGACAACAAAAGGAGGTCAAGGGGATACAGATCAGAAAAGAAGAAGTCAAAATATCGCTATTTGCAGATGACATGATAGTATATTTAAGTGATCCCAAAAGTTCCACCAGAGAACTACTAAAGCTGATAAACAACTTCAGCAAAGTGGCTGGGTATAAAATTAACTCAAATAAATCAGTAGGCTTCCTCTACACAAAAGAGAAACAAGCCAAGAAAGAAATTAGGGAAACGACACCCTTCATAATAGACCCAAATAATATAAAGTACCTCGGTGTGACTTTAACCAAGCAAGTAAAAGATCTGTACAATAAGAACTTCAAGACACTGAAGAAAGAAATTGAAGAAGACCTTAGAAGATGGAAAGATCTCCAATGCTCATGGATTGGCAGGATCAATATAGTAAAAATGGCCATTTTACCAAAAGCGATCTACAGATTCAATGCAATCCCCATCAAAATACCAATCCAATTCTTCAAAGAGTTAGACAGAACAATTTGCAAATTCATCTGGAATAACAAAAAACCCAGGATAGCTAAAACTATCCTCAACAATAAAAGGACTTCAGGGGGAATCACTATCCCTGAACTCAAGCAGTATTACAGAGCAATAGTGATGAAAACTGCATGGTATTGGTACAGAGACAGACAGATAGACCAATGGAATAGAATTGAAGACCCAGAAATGAACCCACACACCTATGGTCACTTGATTTTTGACAAAGGAGCCAAAACCATCCAATGGAAAAAAGATAGCATTTTCAGCAAATGGTGCTGGTTCAACTGGAGGTCAATATGTAGAAGAATGCAGATCGATCCATGCTTATCACCCTGTACAAAGCTTAAGTCCAAGTGGATCAAGGACCTCCACATCAAACCAGACACATTCAAACTAATAGAAGAAAAACTAGGGAAGCATCTGGAACACATGGGCACTGGAAAAAATTTCCTGAACAAAACACCAATGGCTTATGCTCTAAGATCAAGAATCAACAAATGGGATCTCATAAAACTGCAAAGCTTCTGTAAGGCAAAGGACACTGTGGTTAGGACAAAACGGCAACCAACAGATTGGGAAAAGATCTTTACCAATCCTACAACAGATAGAGGCCTTATATCCAAAATATACAAAGAACTCAAGAAGTTAGACCGCAGGGAGACAAATAACCCTATTAAAAAATGGGGTTCAGAGCTAAACAAAGAATTCACAGCTGAGGAATGCCGAATGGCTGAGAAACACCTAAAGAAATGTTCAACATCTTTAGTCATAAGGGAAATGCAAATCAAAACAACCCTGAGATTTCACCTCACACCAGTGAGAATGGCTAAGATCAAAAACTCAGGTGACAGCAGATGCTGGCAAGGATGCGGAGAAAGAGGAACACTCCTCCATTGTTGGTGGGATTGCAGACTGGTACAACCATTCTGGAAATCAGTCTGGAGGTTCCTCAGAAAATTGGACAATGAACTGCCTGAGGATTCAGCTATACCTCTTTTGGGCATATACCCAAAAGATGCCCCAACATATAAAAAAGACACGTGCTCCACTATGTTCATCGCAGCCTTATTTATAATAGCCAGAAGCTGGAAAGAACCCAGATGCCCTTCATCAGAGGAATGGATACAGAAAATGTGGTACATCTACACAATGGAATATTACTCAGCTATTAAAAACAACAGCTTTATGAAATTCGTAGGCAAATGGTTGGAACTGGAAAATATCATCCTGAGTGAGCTAACCCAATCACAGAAAGACATACATGGTATGCACTCACTGATAAGTGGCTATTAGCCCAAATGCTTGAATTACCCTAGATGCCTAGAACAAATGAAACTCAAGATGGATGATCAAAATGTGAATGTTTCACGCCTTCTCTAAAAGGGGAACAGGAATACCCTTGGCAGGGAAGAGAGAGGCAAAGATTAAAACAGAGACTGAAGTAACACCCATTCAGAGCCTGCCCCACATGTGGCCCATAGATATACAGCCACCCAATTAGACAAGATGGATGAAGCAAAGAAGTGCAGACGGACAGGAGCCGGATGTAGATCGCTCCTGAGAGACACAGCCAGAATACAGCAAATACAGAGGCGAATGCCAGCAGCAAACCACTGAACTGAGTATAGGACCCCCGTTGAAGGAATCCGAGAAAGAACTGGAAGAGCTTGAAGGGGCTCGAGACCCCATATGTACAACAATGCCAAGCAACTAGAGCTTCCAGGGACTAAGCCACTACCTAAAGACTATACATGGACTGACCCTGGACTCTGACCCCATAGGTAGCAATGAATATCTTAGTAAGAGCACCAGTGGAAGGGGAAGCCCTGGGTCCTGCTAAGACTGAACTAGACTGTTGGGGGGGAGGGCGGCAATGCAGGGAGGGTTGGGAGGGGAATACCCATAAGGAAGGGGAGGGGGGAGGGGGATTTTTGCCCGGAAACCGGGAAAGGGTATAACACTCGAAATGTATATAAGAAATACTCATGTTAATAAATAAAAAAAAAAGAAACACCAGAAGAGCAAGTGGGGTAAAAAAAATAGGTTCCACAAAGTCTTCTATGATTTAAAAATTATTAATACTTTTATGCATTGATGCTTTTCTGCATGTATATCTATCTACTACATGTGAGATTGGTGCCCTCAGAGACCAGAAGAGGGCATTGGGTACCCTGGAAATGGAGTTACAGATAGCTGTGATAAAGATGCTGGAGACTGAACCAAGGTCCTCTAAAAAATCACCCAGTTCTCTGAATTGCTGAACCAATCCATACCAATACTTACAGGTCTTAATACTGAGTGTTGCTTGCCCTCATAAGTCTTGTCTCTGCCTTTCAAATTATTTTTCCTTTCCTTTCCACCTACCTCTTGGTCTCATGTAGCCAAGACTGGTCTTACAGTCTCTATGCAGCCAAGATTGGCCTTGAATTTCTGACCCACTTGCTTCCAGTTTCTGAGTTCTGGGATTACAGATGTGTACTATGCCCAATTAATGCAGTATTGGGAACCAAACCCAGGCAATTCTAGGTAAGCACTTCACACGCTTATATTCTCAACCCCACTGGCTTCTAATTTCTCCATTTCTGAATAGAATGTTGATCTTATACTTGACCACTGCTGGATTTTGGAAATATATATAACTAGCTTGTTCTCGAAGCTGGGGCAAAGTTTGTATCAGACCCATCACACCTGGAATTCCTTTTCATCTCAGCCAACCTGGTGTTTAATGAAGATTTTGACTAGCATTAGGAAGGTTGAGATCCAGCAAGACCCAGGCCATGGTGAGCATCACCATTCATTGGACAGGAGGCCCTGACCTTTATGAAAGAGATGAAAGCTACATGAGAGCCAGCAAGCAGGATCATGCATTTATTCCCTCTCTACTCCTGACTGTGAACATGATGCTTTATGTTCCTACCTTGACTTTTCTACAACAATGGGTTTTTATCCTGGAGTTATATATCAAACAGGTCCTATCTTCCCTAAGTTGCTTTTTGTTAACGTATTTTATCACAGCAACATAAATGCAGCTAGAATCGTGTATGTGTGCCAGTGTGCATGTGTGTGTGCTGTGCACGCGCGTGCGTGTGTGTTTGTGTGTGTCTGTATGTGTGTGTGTGTGCGTGCACACACACACGTATGTAGTCAAAGAATAACCTTCCCTGCTGTTTATTATGTGAGTTATCTTGGTTTGTGAAACAGGATCTCTTATTGGCCTAGAGCTTATTGAGTTGGCTAAGCTGGCAGCTCTAGAGATTCACCCATCTCTAACTTCCTAGTACAAGAATTACCCCTACATGCCACCATACCTAGTTTTTGATATGTGGGTTCTAGTCATCAAACTTGGGTCCTCGTACTTGCAAGGCAAACATTTTCCTGACTGAGTCTTTCCTACCCCTGAAGACCACCTTATGGGTTCTCCTGGACCCACACTGTCTTTACCTTGGGTCCTATATTTTCTTGCCAGTTCAACCTAAATTCACTCTTTGAGCAAAATCTTGATTCCTGCTTCTCCTCAGGCCTATCTACTGCCACCTGTGACCAGAATATGGCACTGCCCTAATGACTCCTGAGTTTGATGAGAAAGGTTCTGAATCTAGTGACAGTTGAGGCACCAGATCACACCCTGTATGGACATTGATACCAGGACCTTACCTGGGGCTTCCTCAAAGACCTAACACTTTTTTGTGCTGAAGTTCTGAAGACAGAATGAAGGTCTGTGGGACATCTCAGTTCAATTCACAGACACACAGACCTCCGCCTGACCTCTGCCTGACCTCTGCCTGACCTCTGCCTGACCTCTGCCTGACAGACTCTGCCAATGGAAGCCAACATAAGAGGAAGACACAGAAGCCACACATGACACTCCTGGTGTCCCCAGAATTTGTCACCTCATGGCATTGTCACATCTTTTCTGTGGCTTTGGAGGGAAATTAAAGAGAGAAAGAGAAAGAGATATAGTTTGTATTTTTTAAAAAGACATAAAGATAAAAGAAAGGGAAGGAGAAAGTCCTACATGTTAAAGGCAGGATATGGTGTGAAATTGTGTGTATGTTTCTTATGAGGGACTTGCTCCTGTAATATAGGTCACACAGCTTACGTTTTTATAGAAGTGGGCCTCAAAGTTTGGCTTGGTTTAGACAACTCTTCAGGGATGATTAGTGCTTGGCAAGGCTCCAGCACCAACACCTGATAATGGGGTTGTGCAAGCCTTGTTGCCATGCTCCCTTGTGTTACTCTTAAGTAATTCCTTAGACAAGTTCACATGTATCTTCCCAGTACCTTCCCATAGCCAACAGTAGATTGGGTTCCTCACTCACTGACTGTTGGCTAAAGCTACCCTTGACTCTCTTCCCTGCGAACTTGTCCAACATGGCAGCTCACTCTTCAGGGCACACTGGCCAACAAGTCAACAAAAAGCAAATGTACCAGCCTACAATCAGCCTTGTGTGACCAAAGTCCCTAAAGTGAGAGCCCAGCAATTCTGTCATGCTTTATTCCTTAAAGCAAGTCACTAGGTGTTGCAGTTACTCAGAGCAGAGATCTACAAAAGTGACTCATGGAGGTACAAGTGGGAAATCATGTGCCACCATGAACTCTGGTGCACTTTGTCTCCAAGAAGATGGCAGCACTGTCATCTCTGCTCCTCAGCAGCTCCTTTTATACCCAACTTGGATAGGTAGCAGCTCGGTCCTACCAGGCTCTTCTGCCCAGAAGCTCTCCAGACCGGAAAACAAGCCCAGGCATTCTGGGCAAGCCGGGAGCACTCATTCACAATCAGGGTTCCACAGGCCTCCTTAGCACCTGGCTGCACATTGTGTGCACCCCATCGTCCCTATAAAGCTTCATATTTTTAATCATGAAGCCACATAAACTCTTAAAATGGGAGATGAGGAAGAGATAATTAATGACTTCATATACTTGCTCATTTGCCCCTGAAATCACTGGCTGGCAGTCACCCAATGCTCCTGCAGGCTTCAGACTGCCTGCTCATCTTGCCCAGGCTGGGCACCTCCTAGCTCCATGGCACCCCATTTTTCAACCTGCCCCTTGCCTATATAGAGCCTCAGTCCCTGCTCTCCCTGGGAAAGGCCTTGTAGTGCCTTTGGAGGGACATTGTCACTGCTGAGCTGGCAGTCAAAAATATGGCCAGAAGTAGAAGTGATGCTGTTGCCATGCATAATAGAAGGTGAAGTCAAAGGTCAGACATTTTGGAGAGCCTCGTGTCCTAACAACCAGAAAATGCCACAACGTTTTGTTTGTTTGTTTTTTGTTTTTTGGGTTTTTTGTTGTTGTTGTTGTTGTTCTTTTGTAGACAATAACTTGCTTTAGCCCTTGGGAGTTAATAAAAACTTTAGTTCAATGGTTATCAACCTTCCTAGTACTGTGACCCTTTAATGCTGTTGTGGTAGCCTCCAACCATAAAATTATTTTCATTGTTACTTAATAAGTGTGATTTTGTTAGTTATGAATCATAATATAAACATTTAATATGCAGAATGGTCTTAGGAGATCCCTGGAAGGGCTATTTGACCTCACTCATGGGGTCACAACCCATAGGTTGAGAACCAATGCTCTAGCCTCTTCTTTACCCCACAGGAATGTATGAGAGGGTGTGTGAGAATATGTGTATTGGGAGGGGTGTGTGAGATGTGTGTGTGTCTGTGGGAATGTGCATGGGGTATGTTTGAGAAGGAGGGTGTGTGGGGGCAGTGTGTGTATTTGTGAGGGAGTGTGCCTTATGAGTCTATTAAAGAATGTCTGTGAGTGTATGTATGAGTGTGTATAAGGAGTGTGCGAGAGAGGTGTGAGGTCATTGTGTGGAAAGGAGTTTGAGTGTGTGAGTCTATATGATAGTGTGTCTGGGAGAGTGTACAGGGAAGGATATATGTGCTGGTGAGCTTACAGGGGAACAAGGGGGTGTGGGAATGAGTCTGTGAAAGAGTGGACAAGGGAGTGCATACATGCGTGACTCTGAAAGTTGTGAGGGAATGTATGTTTGTGAGGTGGTGAAGAAGGGAGCAAATATGATTTTATAAGAGAGTATGTGTGTTTGTGAGAGCAAGGGAGTCCAGAGGGTAATGTAACTGACAGAGTGTGTGATTGACAGTATGCAAGGAGTGTGTTTAAGGGAGGGAAACTGTGTGAAGGAATGAGTGTGTGTGAAGGAGTGTGTACAGGAAGTATAGGGGCTGAAGTGAGAGTGTGTATCCTTGATAGTATACAAGGAGAGAGTGTGTGTAAGAGAGTGAGAGAGGGTATGAGTGTGCCTGTGTGTCTGTGGTGGGGAGGGAAGATATAAATGTAAATATGTGAGAGAGACCAAAAGAAAAACATATATGGAGAGACAGACAGCTGATTTCTCAGCCGATGGAAACACCCCAGAAAAGGGGATGCAAAAGAGAGAGGCACAGAGGAGGAGAGCAGACTGAATGGAGAAATTCACACAAGCTGGAGCTGTCACTCTCTACTCTGACCTGCCTCAAACCACCCAATGGAACCCTGCTGCTGCTTAGCTGCTGACAGCATGGAACCTCACAGTCCCTTCAGCATTAGCTACAGGGAGTTGACATGGCTCCAGATTAAACAGGTAGGGCAAGGCAAGTGAGCATGCTGCCACCACAGTTAAAAATGCTGCCATCACAGTTAAAAATGAGTGCAGCCACAGGAGGAAAAGCCTGGCTGAGCCACCACCCTCCTGCTCAGCCTCCTGAGCTCTATGATTATGTCCCACCACATCTAGGTTTTACTTCTCATCTATAGCTGTTGAAGTGAATAGAGCCTTAAGCTTGGTACTCAGAAATCAAGAAAGTTTGAAGGCCTTGCCTGAATGGCAGGTGAGCATGTGACATTTTAGAAACCACATTTCTGGCAAGGTTTGAGGGCCCTGGGCACTTCCTGTGGACTGCTCATGAACTCTGTGGTTGTTGACTGACCAGCCCAGCTATGATCTGCAGACTGTAACTTTGAGTTTCTAATGTACTTTGGGTTCTATTCCTGCTCAGCCTTTCATTCTGGCTTCAAAGAGTCACATCACATCTCCCCCAACCACCCCTTTCCAATAGTGAGACTCCCAGTCGTGAGCCTGGGTTTTAAATGCAGTCTGTGTCATGGAGCTTTGCTTGGCTATGCTGATCCCAGCTCGCTGAACCATCAGAAGTTGGACAGATCTGTCACTTCAAGACAGTGGTTCTAAGCACGTCACTCCTGGACGAGCAAAGAGGGGTCCCCACAGCACGTTACATGGCTCTCTTTCTGCTCACATTTGCTATGATGCAGATCAAGATGAGGTATGTGTCAAAGACTGACTCTAAAACCATCCACATGCTTCTAGGGCATACTTACCATGCATTCTGGGCAGAGGAGGTGATGTTCTTAAAGTGGAAGTGAGGTAGAGTCTGTTCAAGGCTGTCTTCAAAGCCAGCGCACCATCTGTGTGCAAGCTAGAGCCGATAAGTCTCTGCCCCAGGAGAGTCTAGTAATCAGGGAACTCTACATCATAGGCAAGGCTGTTATTTGAACATATTGTTGGGCTTGATGCTGGCTCTTTTCTGGGTGAGCGTTAAAAAGGGTCATTAAAAAGGGTGTAGGGGTCAGTGAGGGTTCCATGATCCAGGACCACAGACTGGGTGGTACTTAGAAGCAAAAATCTCTTGTCTCCTGGTCATAAAAGAAGGAAGCCCAAAGTCAAGGTGTCACAGAGACAGTTCTTTTGAGGCCTCTCTCCTTGGCTTGAATCTTCTTCCTCTGCTCTTGCCTGGGTGGTCTTGTGTGTGTGTGTGTGTGTGTGTGTGTGTGTGTGTGTGTGTGTGTGTGTGTGTATTCTCTCTCCTTGTAAGGTTGGTGGTCAGGTCAAAGACTGATTCTAAAACCATCCACATGCTTCTAGGGCATATTCACCATGCATTCTGGGCAGAGGACGTGATGTTGCTCTCGAAGTGAGGTAGATGGATCCAGACCCATCAGCTTCCCTCTTTCCAAATGTAGTTATATCAGCTTCCTGGGACTTAGGCCTGCAGAATGAAATTTTAGAGTAGATGCTCTGCCCATAACACACGGCTTTGTCAAGTTGAGTAATGTTTTACAGGAAGGAGAAATGATATTTGTGGAACAGCAAGCAACAGGAGAGATAAAAGCAGGACCCACCACCCATGATATGCCTTGCTGCCTAGCAAGCATGGCTACCCGACATGGAGGCCACACCCCACAGCAGCTAAGGAGGGCCTGAGCCTGGGCTTTTGATAAGGAAGGAGAGTTTCCTTTTGCAACCAAGGCATCTTTCAGAGGAAAGCTTAATAAATAGGTTCAACACAGTTTAATGCCCATTTATGAAAACATACTAAAACAAAAATTAAAGGTAAGACATTTATTATATCAACATGTAATCTGTTTACCATGGAGACTAATGACAGTCTTCAACCCTGTCATTTTTTAGGCCAAAGTTAATACAAACTTTAAAGAGGGAGGAAAATGATCAATCCAGGTGTTTCCTGCCATGGGATGAGCTCAGCAGGACACAAAGTGTTTCGAGAATGCCCCAGCTGGGATTCCAAGTCTATTGGATGAGTTAGGCAATCTGAGGAGCCCAGAGAGCTCTTGGTTCTGTTAGAACCTGTTACACCCCACCCATTTCTGACATGGACATGATTTCAAAATACTAATGTGTGAACAGCTTACAGCTTCAACAGCTATGTAACTGAAAAAAAAATCATGCAGGTCCAGCATATGGATGGACAGGAATTATCTAAGCCTGAAGCTCTGTCTCTCGTGATGATGTCTTCTCATTTGAAACATGGGGCTTATTTCTCAAGCACAGTTGTTCAAGCATACCACACATGTGTGCCATATGCTGTGGTAACATGTACTGCTCACATAGGGTATACACGCTGTCTCAGATCTGTGTGTATCACTACATTCAATTGCAGAGCTGAGAGAGAGAGAGAGAGAGAGAGAGACAGAGACACAGAGACAGAGACAGAGAGACAGAGACAGAGAGACAGAGAGAGAGACAGAGACAGAGGCAGACAGAGACAGAGGCAGAGAGAGACTAGATTCTAGGTTATCTTGGCCTCATTTCTCCCGCAACTGAGATGACAGGGATTGAAATGTCAAAGCTTGATCTCAGGAGCTGGTCTCGGTGCACACATCACCTGCCTGTTTTGACAGATTCACACTGTTAATAGTGATTAATAGAGACAGAACAAGATTGAAGTATCTTGCCTTTACCCCATCCTCTGCACCTAACGGCCCCAGCATGCGACAGGCTTGCTGTGTGGCTCTCTGAGAATGAACACAGAACCTAACACTGCAGGGGCACAATGTCAGGTCCTGCCTGATATCTATGCATTCTACCTAGGCAGCAGGCAGCTGAGCTGCAGGGTAAGCACTGGAGATGAGTGGAAACAGGATAGAGGAGAAGAAAGAAGTCTATAGGAAAATAAGCAAGAAACCAGAGGTGGACAGGAAAGAAACTCTTACGAACAAGAAGGCAGACACCAGAAGCAGTTGTGAGTCATCTGTACCCTGCAAGGGAGAACAGAGCTGTAACACAAGTGTGGTCACAGCAAGTCTCTTCTGGAGACACACACTGGGTACAAGTGCCTTTGTAGCCAACCTCTCGGAGTCCTTTATCTGTCAGATAGACACTTGCCTTTTCCTCAGCCAGGACCAGGACTCTCGACTGACTGCAGAGTTTGCATACTCTGGAGACCAATACATCCTGGGAGCACTGTTTCTTTAGTTATCTTTACTTCCTCTCACTTGCTGTACACCAATTCATCTCCAGTTAAGGCCACAAAACATAGGCAGAAAGAATCCCAGAATGCCGCCAGGTCCCACTGGCTACCCCCACCTTGAAGAGCACTGTGACAGCAGCATAACTGGTTATGAAGGAAGCCCAGAGGGGGACCATATCCCATAACTTGGGGCCTTGGTGGACCCACCAGATGCCTGGCACAGTCTTAGAGACACACATGTGTATACTTAGACAGATGTTCAAGGAAGAAACCAAAAGACCTCATCATCCACCATATGAACATCACAAATCTCCAGACCCTCAGAGTCACTAAGAAACAGATGGCACTGACCACTCTGTTCCGAGAAGGACTGAGTTAGGTAAAATACTGTCAGTCTAACTCAGAGTGCTGCTTGGTACACAGCTACTGAGAGCTGAGGGTTTTAAAAATCTGATATTATTATAAAATTAGGCACTATTGAGTTTCTACTAGACTCTGCCTTTCTAGCATGTACCTGAAGTTGGAGAGCATTTATCAAATATGCAAATGATATAAATTGGCATATCAAAAACTTAATTCAGTCTCAACAAGATTTTAAGAGCTTTAAAGACTGCTATGTGTTTATGCACAAATTCTACTTTAAGCAGTTTATACTGAGGAAATAATCAGAGAATCACAAAGTGCCTTATGAAGCTGAGTGCTCCCTGCACATTCATATGAGTCAATAAAAGGTACAAAGGTGGCCTGTATGTACAACAGCAAAAAAGGTGACATAAAAACATCTGTCTTGTTTCTAGAATAAAACAAGGCAATCTGCGGCAATTCTTGAGAGAAGGGAAAAACGTAGATACCACAGCATTGAGGGATCAGTTCTTATATGAGCTATTAGAATGTAGTTCTTTGGTTTTTACCTTCTTGATTTCCTATTATAAACAGAGATATGTGCCCTGCAGTGAGACGAGCTGCAGAGAGCTGATATACCTAGTACTCTGTGGCTCGGTCTAAGAATCCTGGTCTTAGAAGAAAGAAGACAAGAAGAAAATAGTTTGCAAAAATTATCTTCCAAGGGATTTGGCTTTACAGCCCATGACTTCAATATGAGTTATCAAGAAGACATATTGTACATTTTGTAAAAGCCTGATCTATCCATTCTGTATGACCCTGTCTGTTGAGGAGTAATCTCAGAGTCTGACTGGTCTCTGGTCCCACCTTGAGAAAGGCACTGATGGCGTTGGCTGTGATGGTGGGGGAGCACCCTGAAAAGGAGACCCAGGGAGTATATGAACAGTAATTTCTCATACCTGCATGGTTTTTCTGTGCTTTGCAAAGCCCAAACATCTTGACTCCAGTGGGAGGCAGATAGGAAAGTACCATGGGACAGTTTGCTCAGCATCCCAGGAGCAGCTGGTGCCCACCCATCAGGAAGAGGGACTTGACCATTCTTCTGAAGGTGTGTGGTTCCTTTTTACACCTTTCTCACAGCATCAATTAGTACCTAGACCCCTCATCATCTTTACCACATCAAATAACTGTCTGCATTATCCCAGCTCACTTGCTTCCTGACTTCCTGGCTTAGCCCCTGGCAGCTTAACTACATACAGATACATGGCAGAAGAGGGTTGTGTGAAGCCACAAGTGTGCACATTGAAGGCTCCAATCACCCATAGTCAGATGACCTTAGGTTAAGTCTACTTAGAATGAATGAACAGAAAAATGCATGTTCTCTTCATGTTAATGAAATATATTGTGATGGTAACTATATGCCAAGTTTTTAAATCTTTGCGTCTAAAAGGTGTGCGTATGGGGGGAGGTTGTCGTAGGGTATGTGTGAAAGTCAGAGGATATTGGGTGCTGGTTCTCTCCTCCCACTTGGTTTGAGACAGTGTCTCTTGTTTGCTACTGTATACTCTAGGCTAGCTGGCCTTATGGTTCTGGGGATTTTCTGTTTCCGACTTCCATTTCCCCATAGGAACAGTGAGATACGGCTACCAGGCTGGTCTGACCTTACATAGGTTATGGATGTCCATAGACAAAATATCATGTTTGCCTTGCAAGTGCTCTACCCACTGAGCCATATTTTCACCCCCTTTTTCTTTTTTGCCAGTTTACTTAGTGATAAAGCCACTGGTACGTTAGATCCCACTCAAAACAAATGACCCATGCTCAT
Source organism: Rattus norvegicus (assembly GCF_021556685.1). Classification (NCBI taxonomy): domain Eukaryota; kingdom Metazoa; phylum Chordata; class Mammalia; order Rodentia; family Muridae; genus Rattus; species Rattus norvegicus. The sequence goes on from NC_141537.1 coordinate 7,299,606, forward strand.
GTAGGTAGCCATAATTGTTGTAGGTCTCATACACAAAAACCATATACACTGTGAAAGAAGGCAGGGGATTTGAGAAAAGTGGAAAGAAAAAGAAATTTGGTAAGAAGGGAAAGAGGAAAGGATAAGGAGGAGAGTTTGGTTAAAGGATGTTTTCATATATGTATATATATGTATATATGAATTCATGTATATATAACATATATGAAATTGTAAAATAGTGAATTAATCAATTATTGAATTTTGTGTCATGCTCCTCCTGACAAAATTAGATAGTAGCCAAGATAGTATTCTCCATTTCACATCTGAATTCAATACCATCAAAAAAGGGTCATTTTCTAACAAGTGAAAACAGAAAACTTACAAGTAATAAGAGACATTGTGGAGCCTCTTGGAAGACTCTATATGCCTCCCACACCCTCACCCCCATTCCCTTCTGATCACATATCTCCATGTGCAGATCTTCACCCCTGAAGTGGCGACAACTCAGTCTCTGCCCAGTCCTCTCCTTCATCTCTTCTGTCGACTTGAAAGCGAACATATTTGCCCTGTGTTTTCAAGGTCCCTTCAGTAATGATTCCTGATGCATTGTCTCTGTGTTTCTGGATGCATGGAATCCTCCTTGACTGCCTGCTGTTTGCTTCTCTATATACTAGGCTAATTCATCCTGGGGACTTCTGAGGGTGCTTCTGTCCTGGGCTCAGATTATAGACATGGTACCATGTCTGTCTTTAGATGGATTTTAGAGCTCAAAACCAAGGTCTTACTGCTTGCACAGCAAGTGTTTTGTTTATTTTTCAATATATGTGTGTTTGCATATATGAAACACATGTGTATAATCTACTTTGACCAAAGGTCTCTCCTAGCCTCATTGGCTGAATAGTGGAGACTAAATCTTATAAGCACCAAGTTCATTAGGAACATTCTAATTCTCGGGGAGTTCTCTCTCCAAATAAAATCTCACATGGGAAAGAGCTCAGATGCAGGCATGAGATCCTCAAAGCAGCCAGCCCCTCATCAGATTCTCCTTCCAGTAGGACAGACATTTGTTGGATCCTAGGGGAGCTTCATTCTGTTTTAGGGGTGGGGTACAGTCAACATCCAGCTAAGGCCCCACTCTTCTGTTTAAGAGGCTCCCTAGATTGGGATAAACTCAGAAGGTGATGCAGTGCACGTGGTTTATGCAACAGAGCCAGGCAGGGTAGAGCAGCACCCAGCTCTGAAGCCCTTCCGCAAGGAGACATGAATATTCACACTATGAGGAATAAATAAAGACTAGAAATAGCCTTGTGTCATCTCAGGACAGGATTTGCACACCAAATGAGCAAGAAAAAGCATTTGGAGCTTGGAGTGTCTCAGGTCTGAAGTTGTGTTTGAGACTGAGGACAGTGGACTGTCTGATTGCTTTCTATGTAGCACTGGATGACAAGAAATGAGAGATCTTAGACCTGTTCCTATCCAAGCAGCTGGCAGGGGGACTTGTGCCCCAAGCCAGGGCTTCTCTTTCTTACCTGTCTTCAATGAGCTACAAGTGCCTTAGTGGCACAGCCTAGACCACTTGCTTCCTTCAGGAAGTGCTCAGGAGGACCCTGAGAGTCATAGACATGATGTCCAGGTAGCTGTGGGATCGCCTAGAAAAAAAGTCTCCTATGTCTATTTTAGCTTCAATGTGAGAAGGTTTCTTAATCTCTGATTTCTCTGTAGGGCTTAACACAAAATGCTAAGCGACACTGTATTTATTGACAGACATTTCTTAATGGCACAGTTAGCTGAGTGAGAGAGGCTAAGAGAAGTTTTAGTGCAGACAGCTTCTTACTGTATGAAGACGTCTTATGCCATAGCCTAGGGATGAAATAAATAGGAGTAGCTCGTACTCTCTCAGGCATCCTACAAGGTTTTCAATTTTGAAGATGCTGGCTAACCAGGTGAGCCACTCCCTGGACTCATGCCTTTGCATCATAATATTTGAACAAAGTTCTGGGCTGAATTTAGTTATTAAAACTGACTCTGATTCTGCTGAGGAAATGCTTATTGGGAAAAGGAATGAGGGACAAATGGGTATCGTCAACAGTGATAGCTGTGACAGCCCAAACCCATCTCACAGTTTCATAGACCAGAGAGAGAGGGGGAGAAGGAGGGAAGAGAGAAGGAGGGAGACAGAGAGGTTTCAAGTGTATGTTCACACGCATGCATGAACATGTATGTGAAGGTCAACCCTTAGTGTTCTTTCTCAAGAGCTATTTACCTTGTTTTTCACAACAGTTTCCCACTGGCCTGAAGCTTGCCATGTAAGATAGGGTGTGTGACCAGTGAGCCCTGGGAATCTGCCTGTTGTTACCTTCTCAGTATTGAGATTATAGCCATTCTATAGGTGCTCTGTCTACTGTGGCATTTTACCTGCCTGCCCATAAGGATATTTCTGCATTACTTGCCTGTGACGTCTCCCCACTGACTGCCCAGACAGCCACAAAGTATAGGAATCAGAGACCATGTCAGTGATGCAGAGCAGACTAGGAATCACCTCCTCATCCTCCTACCACTCACAAACTCCAGTACCCATTTCTCACACGCACACCCTCTCTTAGCATCAACTTCCTTCCTCCCACATAGCAGGAAGATCAGAGCCACAATCTAGCAGGATTGTGTAAGGATTACATAAGGGCTACATGGACTTCCACAGCTCTAGAGAGGCTGACACCACTTTGTTTTCATGGAGAAACCCAGTTACCATTCATAATGTACCATGGAACAAGCAAATTTTGGCAATGGCTAATTGGTTAATGCTAAATCACAGATAACCATTTTGCTCCCTTTTAGAGGAGAGAGGACTCACCATCCTCACAGCTCTACGTCACAGTCCATTATTTCAGGGGCAGTCAGGATGGCAGGAGCTTGAGACAGCTGGTCACATCACATCCACCATCAGAGCAGAAGAGGATGGATGCCTGGTTTACTCACTTCACTTTTTCCTTTGTCCAGGATGCACGCCCAAGGAATGGTGCCACTCACTTTGAGCCAGACTCTTCCCACATCAACTAATATAATTAAAATTAAAAATAATTGCTCATAGACATGGCCACAGGCCAACCTAATCTAGACAATTCCTCAGTGAGACTCTTTCCTAGGCCATTCTGTACTGTGTCAAGTTGGCATGACTAACCATCACACTTCCATCTACCTCTTGTCAAGTCACACAGACACAGCTAGGCCATAACCTTTCATCCTTTGTCCTCCAAATCTCACATTTAGCTCATAATACGAGAATATACTCAGTTGAACTTTAAATGTTCAAAGTCCCTTAACTGTTAGATTCCCATTTAAAAAAAGTTATATACCTGTAATATATAATACCACAGAATAAATATTCTCATTTCAAAAGAAGGAAGAAACTTTAGCAATTATTTTTGGAAATGCACTTCGGCAAAATAAGAATAATCAGAGAAACAATTCCTGTAGCTCTATGTCCAATTGATGTAATCAACTGGGCTCCAAAAGGTATGGGCAGGCTCATTCTGCCAGATCTGCCACCCGAAGCAAGACAGCTTCTCTCTTAGCCTTAGGCCAGCTCCACCTCATTCCACTCCACATCCCTGGGTGTTTTCAGCAGACATCCCACAGTGCCAGCACCTCCAAGCCCAGGAACCCCAATGACATTGAGGCTTCAGCTTCACAGCTTTGTACAGTTGTGCCTTGGGGACCCCTTACAGGGGGGAAAATCAGCCCTGCTATACAACTCTTCAGTCTTGAATCTTGTACCTCCAGGACCACTTGGGCAGTGCTTATGATGTGGCTGTTCTATTGCTAGCTCAAGAGGTGGTCTAGTCCCTGTGGACCACTGTTTCTGTGTGCTGGCCCTGAAGGAACACTTCCCCAGGCAGATCCTACCCTAACCCCAGGAGCAGGAAACAAAGCTTAGGCATTTGTACTTTAAATAAATTTAGATGCACACAGGTAGGGTTTTGCTCTTGGTACAGCCTTCCTATTGCTCCAGTGTTACACGGGAGGTTTCTTTAGCGGTGTTGATGACCTCTTCAACAACTACAGTTGCTTTCTCAACACTATGCTGAATGTTCCCCCATCCTAAAGTGTCCTCTTCCCAACAATCCAGTCCATCACCTCTCTATTCAGTTTCTCTCAGGTTCTTAGGGCCTGGGCAGAATGAAGCTACATTTTTGACCAAAATATCACCTGAATGTCACCTAGCCCAGTTCCTGAAAGAGTCCTGCTGCTGGGAATCATTGTGAGCCACACCCTCACTGTCTTTTTCAGCACCAGTGTCTTCCAAGCTCTGCTGTAATAGCTCATTAAACTCTGCTCGCAGAATTCAATGGGCTTGCTAGTCCATTGTACAAATCCTTCCACATTATTCCCACAAAATAAGTCCAAGGCCAAAGAGCTCGGTGGCCAGGGCTACCACAGCAACAAACCTACTTCTGGTGCCAATTTCTGTCCTAATTTTGTTTCCTGTTGTTATGATTAAAAATTAATATAAACTCACGGAAAGCAACTTGGAGGGGAAAGGTTTACTTTTGCACACAGTTTGAAGTTACAGACCATGACTGTGGAAAACATGGCGGTGGGAGATTCAGAGTGCTGGTAACATCGTTTCTATAAACAGAAAAGAATAGAGAGACAATGAGTGCAGGCCTCTAAGTCATGGGTAACTTTTAACCATATAATTTAAGTATACTTAGAGCTGGTATATAAGTTCAGATTGGACCTAGGAAAGCTTAGGGTATGATATAGATTTGTGCTGAATTCCAAATATAAGTAAGAAATGTAATAAAATATTAATATTTGCCTTATTTTCAATTATTTAGTTAGATGTCACTTCCAGCCCAACTTTAGGATATTTTTCTGGCAAAGGTTAGCAATGTGTGTGTGTGTGATAAGCAAACAAAGCATGTGTGTGTTGTATGTTTAGTCCGGCTACCTTTGTATGTTATGTCCACCATTATAGCTATCCATATATTCATAGTAGGTATATCCCAAGAACTCCAGCACATACTGAACCAGCAAATAGAGCCAAACTATTACATATAGAAATAATAAAGATATCAATAACTTAAACACATTGAGGGGTAGGAAACAGTGACTACCCATTACAGAACACTGTAACAAACATGGTATTCCTCTCCCCAAATAACTCCCTAAACTGAACAGTGGGGGATAAAATGTCAATGTGATTAGATGAACTGAGGTCAGTGACTGGACACTGTGGCCTGACTTTAGGTTGTTACTGACTCTGAGGATGCATCAGCAGGGGGACCACAGAAGCCATCTTACTGCTTGTGGACAGAAAGCAAAACCACGATGAGAAAAGATTGTCTACTGCACTGCTGTCTTAGCTGTCACTGGGATAGAGGCACATGGAGTATAAGGAGCTGTGTAGGTGCTTCTCCATTCAATGTCACCATTATGTGTGCATAGCGCATGTCTAAAGCAACAGGTCTGAAGTATAAGCAAGCTTGAAGCTCTGCCTCACTGTGGAAATTGCATAGGCATGCCAAACTTATACCAGAGAACCTGGAGCCTTGGCCGGTCACCCAGTCAAGTCCCTCAGGCAGAGGATGCTCCACTGGTCCATATGGAGGCCCTGAGGGGAGAAAGGAGGAAAACTTTCTTCCGTCTTTGCTGGCCTTTCTCAGCTGTTGACGTGATCATGAGAGAACATGTGGCTTCTTGTCCTCTGTCTGGTGAGCACAGGTAGAGCTTGGCTAAGATAAAGCATAGGATGACACTTGCAATGGAACCATCTGTGAGTCTGTTCTCATTTCTTGATCACAGTGGGCACAACACAACTCTCAGAAAAGTTTATGCCCCATGCATGGTGCAGCTGGAATCACCAGGAATTCAACTGAGTCAAAGATACAGGGTCTGAGGCTGTGAGTTTTGCTACCTTTTAGATATTTGAGGTTTCCTACTGTTATTAACTCATCATTCCATTCAAAATGCTGCTACCTCACAAACACTGTCATTGGTGACAAGACCAATGCTTCTGAGAATCAGAAAAATACCAGACTTAACAGAACGCTTGAAAGAGAGGCAATTGACCTCCATCGTCACCCTTCCTCAGCACAAAGAGTCCAGGAAACCACCACTTTTGTGGGATGCTGTCAGCAGTATTTCCCAAAGAAAGGGAAAAACTGAATCTTAATGTCCTTGGAAGCATCCTGGTTATTCACGAGTTAACTGACAGGTCCCATAAATAAATTATGGATGTGTTTTTAGAGCACTTTGCTCACAACGAGAATGGCAGGAACTATCACACGGCTGTCAGGTCCCATTAAAGCCAGCGACTCACCATGCTCTGTGGGGAGAACAGACAAACTCTACTGTTTGTCCAGTATTAAAACATATTTTACTGTTTGGCGGATTGGAAAGGAAATACACCCATACCTGTGTTCTCATCTCAGAAGTGCTGCATGGTTGATGACTCGTTCCTCTCAAACTGTGTGTGCCTTAGTCAGGAACATATTTCATGGACATAAATATCATCCATTAGGGCCTTTAAAAGTGAAGATAATATCATTTTTAATGTGGATTCCATTATGGAAAAAGCTGTCCAGGATGGGGGTTCTGTCTCTGCACCATCTGCTCATCTTGGCTGAATCCTCTGCCACTCCTAATGTAAAGGGTGGCCCCACCCCTTGGAGCCCTAACCTTCAGGTCCCTCACTGTGAAAGCCAGGCTCTGTGTTTGGGCAATTGCGCAAAGGAAGTGATTTAGGACATTACAGGCCGAGAAGAGGAAGGAGAAATCAATACCCATCTCAATCAGATGGGAGCCTTGTCACCAAGGCTGAGCTCTAGACTGACTTCCCCTGGTCTTCCACTTCTCTATTGTGCGTCCTCCAGAAAACACCACAGCCCAGTCAGGCCAGTGCGCACCATGGCCTTAAGTGAGCAGAACCTCAAGAACACAGATTACCCCCGAATCTCTGATGCTCGGGGCCACATACTACTTTCCATCTTTCATGTCTCATTTTGTTCTTACACACACTTGCAGATTCATCACTATTCACCCAGTACCCACTGTGCACCCAGCACCCAGCACCTACCATTCACCCAGCACCCAGCATCCACTGTGTACCAGACATTAGTACTCTCCACCCTCCATTCCATCCTCCTCTAAGCCAAAGCTTTGTTATGGTGAATTATACTTTTCTCCAGCTATCTTCCATTGCATTTATCAACTGGCTTGCAATAGGAGTAGGTTTTTGAAGACACTCAGAAGGAGATGAAATTTCAATGTATCCGTCCCAGTCTATAAGCCTTTCATCTGTCTTCCACTGTACAACAGAGTTTGTGGGGTCTTGAACTTTCCTCCCAAAGCTACTCTATAGGAAAAGCTACTCTGCAAAACATAACATCAGGTCCTAGGGAGAGATGGGAGGAAACAATCTTACCAGTAGTTATAGAACAGAGGGATCTGCTGGGGTTTGGAGAGTCTGGGCATCACCTGGTCAAGGTCAAGGATCAATTATATAAACACATGCATCAATACCATGAGAGTCCTCTGGGAACTTGGGAGTGTGGCTCAATTGGTAGTGTCCTTGGTTAACTATCATTAAGTCCTGGTTCAACTCTCTACACAACTTAAACTGGGTGTTGTTACAGTTGTTACATACCTGTAAATTCATCACTCTTGGAGGCAGAGGCAAGAGGATCAGAATTTCAAGCTCATATTTGGCTACAGAGCAAGACTGAGAGAGGTCCAACTGCGCTATCCAAGACCTTGTCTCAAAAGAATAACAAAGGAAAAACTGGAAGAGTCTGACAACAAATATTGTGTGTCAGAGTCCCAAATGTCTACTTATTGTCCCCAGCTGGCAGGAGCAATGACTTGATTCAAAGGAGGGGAAGGGGAGCATCGATCAGAACCTCAAATCTGGATCTCCAGTCATCCTAAACCAGACATGATATCTGCACACGAAGTCAGAAAAAAAACCCACATGGGCAACAGAATCTGGAAGTCTAGAGCAAGGACTCAGAAGATGAGCTGGGACCTGCCTTTTTATGTGGCTTCTTTCCTGTGGAATTCTCTTCCACAGAAAGCAAGAGGGTTGACTCCAAGAACATGGAGGCAGTGATCTGCAACAGAGAATTCAATTTTCTCCTTTGATTTGGGCCTTTCTCCACAGATGAAGTATCTCCCAAGGGCAGCTTTCTTTGGGCACAGGCCAAAGCAGAGAAAGGAGGATCTTTCAATATATGGTCTAGGTTGGCCTAGAGGTGAAGTTGAAGGTGTAGAAACTCCGGTTTGTATTCCTGGGGTCCTGGAAAGTCCCATTGACTTTGCTAAGGCTTCTTTAGAGGTTAACCCCCAAAGGACCTCACCAGAAGGCAATGAAGGGCCTAAGAATGTATTAGGGTTAAAATGTTTCCCACAGGTGCATTGCTAATCATTATGACATACTGGGGTTTCCTGGGACAACCAGGAATTAAGGTCACTTGTCAGCTGTCTGTCTGTAAAGCTTTAATTACAGAATTAAAGATCAGTTCCTTTGATGAATATGATTGCTTTCGCATCTCTCCACAGATGATGGTGCCCTGGGTGTTAGGCTTGGATTCTGAGAGCTACAGAAGCAGATTTTAATTGGTTAAAAAGTAGAGAAAATATTCAGTCTATAAGAGAGACAAAATCAGGCCACTTCAGCAGCCACTTGTGGAATGCTTATCTCAATGGCACTGTTGGCCAGAGTTGTGTTCTGTTCCTGAGCAATTAACTTACAAGTTCACAGGAGAGAGTCACACTGCTCTGTCTCTGTGCAAGAAACAGATGTGCCTGGGAGACCTACGTGCAGCCACACATAAGTCCATGGTTGGCCCCAAACACACAGCACATGCTTTGTGATGCTGTCCCAGAGCAGCACAGCTTTGCCTCTGATGAGAAAAATGGTCTCATATTCTGACTCCTGGGGAAAATGTCCCAATTCACATTACAACTGCCTTACCACAGCTGATGGGTGGGGTCTCAGATCTGGGTCTGGTCTCTCTGGTTAATGGCATCCCGCCAAACTCCAGCACAATCCTGCTGCAATCTGTGGTGACCTCTGAGGTCCATGGCAGTTTTTGCCAGCACTGGCACACAATATGTTTTTAATAGAAAGCAGAAAGAGAAACCACCATTCTCACTGTGTGAACAAAGGCTATAAGGCCCCAGCCAGTCCCACAGCTACAGTGGGGTTGCCTGGCACATGCATCCTCCACCCTTGGCTCTGCTTGACCATTTCTGCATGTCTGCCTTGGTGGTGACCCAGCATTGGTTCCTGTGGTATTTCCATCTTTGTAGGTCAATGGTGTTTCTCCATTCCTTGAACATAGTAGGATAATGGAAACTTTCAGGGAACCCCGTATTCTACTCTATACCCCACTTCTATTTCTAAACACAATTATCATTTATCTTTTCTCATCAGTGGACTCATCACTCCTGTCACCTCTGGTCATATCCATGGTCCAGTGTCAGAGCCAAATTCACTATGTATGCATCATACTGCTTGAGACAAAAGTCCTGTCTGGGACTCTGAAGCCTTCAGAAACTGGAGGCTTGCTGTTGTAGGAATAAGAGGAAAAGGTACATATTCCCAGAAAATTTAACCCTAACCCTACCAACTGGAGGCTTGCTGTTGTAGGGATAAGAGGAAAAGGTACATATTCCCGGAAAGTTTAACCCTACAGCTACAACTTCATCTTTTACCACGGTGGCTCAGGTTACTAGAAATAGTCTAGAGGAGAGGTTCTAGGGCAGAATAGCCTGCTAAGGAGATGTCCCTGGATGTGGTGACCCCATTGTTTCCCAGCCTTTAAAATGTAGATCTGATCTCCATGCCCCTCATGAAGTTACTCCTAAAGGAGAGTCCTCAGTCACTGACTGGAGAACTCTGCATTTCTGGGACATAAATGTTCATGTCCAAAGTGCTGTGGACAGTAAGTAGGGTACATTTCCTTTAAGTTCCCAGGTGACTCTTTGATCAAAGCCTCTAAGTTGGCTGTCTTTGGAGTCAGGGTCTCCTCCATCCTGATGACAATGCAGAGAATCAAGGTGGGGACAGCTATGTGCATGTCATGATGGGTACTTGCAGGATACAGGTTTCCTCCATGTCAGCAGTTCCTCAGAGATACACCACTAATGCCAGGAAATAATCATACTGCCCCTTGGCTCCATGAAGCCCTAAAGACTGCTCTAGAGACCAGTGATCTTCCACCAAAGTGACCAGCTGGCTCTGGGAAATCTCTTCCCTTTCAGGGCCACTTTCACATAGGACGGATTTTGATACCAATGTTGCTACTTCAAAATAGTGGTCAATATAGCTAGTCCCACCCACAGGGTCTTCTCCCCCAGCTTCCCTAAGCACAGGAAAACTAGAGCAAAGCAAGACAATTTACAAACACTACTGACCTCCAGGAAGTGAATTTAGAAGTTAGAATGAAATCAGACCATAGGGTGGCCACTTATTGCACCTTTGTCTGATCTGGCTAGGCCTTCCTCTTTCTGACTGCAACAGCACTCCACTTGCAAGACACTAACCCTAGACCTACATAAGTGTGAGTTTGAAGGTGTACCAGGCGAGGGGCCCCTCCCCTTTAGTGCTGTGAGCTTCTGTCCACATAAACACAACTGGAAGACCACATGGTAGTCACCCTGGAGGCCATAGGCCTCCAGTTCTGAGAGGATGGCTGTCTCTGTGCTAGCCTCTGCCTTAACTCAGACCATTCCCTTGCATTTGGGAAATAGACAGACAAAAAAAATCTACGAGAGATGTTGAAAATGAGCACTTAGGACTCGTGTTAGCGGAAAAGGTTTGCTGGGGCAAACTAATTGCCTGGAGTGAGTGGGTCCATCAGACATCCAATGCTGCCTCTTCTCTCTGGCTTATGGGATTGTGTGGGCCAACACCATAGATGATTGTGTCAGTAACCCTCTATTTCCAAAGTTTATATGGAACCAGAGCCAATGGCCACACATGTCTGCCTTCTTTATTTAACAAATACTGACATATATTCATGTCCCTAAAAATGTTTTAGAAGAGATTCTCATGTCATGCAAGTGTGTCATGGGCTTTACAATACCATCCCTCACATCTCCCCTTCCCCCCACTCCCTCCATTTTCTCTTTGCTCCCCTGTCAGTTTTGTTTCTCCTTTTGTGACATCTATATATAACCAAGTTTAGGTGTTTATACACGGTCTAGTATCCATAAAGGAGGGAGAATATAGTGTCTATCACCCTGAGCCTCAGGCTTCATGTGATGATCTCTAGCAGCATTATACCTGCTCGGTGACCTAGAAGACTGGGCTGGCCTGGAGATTGTTTGGATTTCTGTTCACCTGAGCCCTTCATTGACACCTCAGGAAATCACTTTCTGCTGACCTCTTTATCCTCTGAGGATCTACATGGCTCTCTATTAGTTTTTATCTGTGTAGTATTCAGGAGCTTGGGGAAAATTTGAAATATGTTCTAGAAGGATTGGGAAACAGGGACTTCCATTGCACACCAAAGAGGCTCACCAGGGACCTGCAGAGGACCAGAGAGTGATGCTGTTATGTGGGTACTGCTTGGAAATGCAAGGGGGGGTCCTGGCAGCAGAGAGGGTAATGTGAACTGACAGACCAGGCAGTTAACATACATGGCTCATTCTACTGGGAGACCCACTCAGGGTTGAATTCCACATGGATTGAGGCAACTTGCAGAAAAGCTGGGCTGCTCTGCTGAAAAGGACTTCCCGGGTCAAGACATATTAGGCACATTGGCACTTATGCAGCACGGGCCTTGCCTTTCAGCCTTGCAAATGCCAAGGTGTGTTTATGGGCTCAGCCATTGGAAAGGAGCTGTGCTCTTTGTTTAATGCTAGATGTGGGGGTGGTACAGGTACATCGGTAGTCATCGGTATCCTGGTGCTTGGGTGGAGGTTGGACTTTGGATTCCTAGGTTGAGGCTCTAGGTTGGTGACCTAACCTAACATAGTCTTAGGAAGCTCTGACTTAGGTATTTTCCATTTTATAAACTTCCTGCATCTCCACTGTTTCTATAAATGAGGTGTCTGGAAAACAACCATGTTTGTTTATTTCTATAGACCCCAGACTTGAGCTTCCTGGTGAGATACAAGCTTCTAGGTTTGAATCTAGAAGCTTGCAGGATAGAATAAGTGTTAGAATAAATTCATCTGTGAGATCCTGGGAACTTTTTGAATCTGTAGGTCAGAGACCAAGAAGGTACTCAGGATGTCCAGTCTGGGTGTGAAACCATCCAGGCAGACCAAATGGCCTTAGTTAAGCTGTTCCTTCTCCAAGCATGAAAGTAACTGAATCCTATTGGCCTCTGGAAACTTGCCCAGTGTGCCATGGGAACTTGTCCAACCAGTCTCTGTGGATCCAGGACTTGAGAGAGGGCCCCTACTTCCTTAAATCACTCTCCAACCCAGAGAGGAGAAATCAAGCAAATGACCACAAGCAAGGTAGGACTCTGTTGAAGATACTTCCTGTAGGAAATGCTGGGGTTTGATTCTGGCTTAGTACCTCTGTAGGCAAACTTGTACTTAAAACACCCTGTCTGAGACCCTGGTCACCTGATATCCCTCTTTGCTCAGCATTGTCTTACCTGTGTGTTTAGGCTCAGGGTCTGAAAGGATACTGTCCTAGCCTGACCTCCAAAACCACACTTCAGTTATGTAGCTTCCCACAGGCAGCTCCACAGGTCTCAGAAAACCAAGGAGAGTTTTTAATCCCAGGGATCAAATAGGGAGACACTGAGGGGCATCTCACAGGCGGTGGGAAGACTAGCAGGGATGTTTTCCTTTCATGTGTGGAGGGTAAACGATGCTGTGTGTATCCCTTCCTGAGATGTTAGCGAAAGAGCCAGAGCCCTGAGAGTTTCACAGGGGAAAATAAAGACACAATTACAGACAGCCATAATCCCCATAAACAGTGATTTGATAAAATTACCACGATATACAGATTGTCAACCCACCAGACTATTAAAGGCCTAGGATTTTGAATAGAGAGTCAGACAATGGGACAGATTCAGACCACGAGGTAAATAGACATGGTCATTTTCCTTCACACCAGCACAAGTACATGGGAACAGTGAGACAGGCAAGTGAAAACCATTCATTAAGGAAATACCCTTTATCAGGAGGCATGAAGAGGTGGACCGAGCACTGCTCCTGGAGAGATGGCTTGCCCCTAGCAGGTCCTGATAGAGGACACAGGATCCAGGTGATGCAGCAGAGCCTTTGCATGAACAGGGTCAGAGAAAGTGGGATAGCCTGAAGTCATAGGCTATCAGGCAAAAGTGTACAGCCTCCTGTTTGATTTGAACTGAGGACAAGTAGCCATGGATGCTGGCCTCCTATGACTGCAGCACCACTCTTCTCCAAACCCACAGAGACCGTGAGCAGTTAGGGTAGAGTTGCATAGGGATGTCTGGAAGAGTTGCTGGAACCTCAAGTGAGCAATGACCCTTCCTCTCTCCTTCTGTGAGAAAATATCAATAGTCAGCAAGCCCAGCTGTGATATCTTTTGAAAAACAAAATCAAGAGAGGGGGGATGTTTACTGTCAAAGTCTGACCTGGATTTCCATCTCTGCCTCCTGTTTGATTTGTGGTTCTGAGCAGAGGACGATGACCACCTCACAGCTTCAGGGTTCTTCCTTGTGCTAATTCATGGTAGTGATTTGATGGCTTGACCACCATGCTGCTATTCCTCAGACATCCCCAGGAGCCACACATAAACCTGCTCTTGGGACCTTTGCTGCAACGATTCATAAACCAATGTGATTTATTTTAAAGTTGACAGTCTGATAAAAATCTGGCCTTCTGTCTCCAGGGGACAAGGAGGCTTTTCAGAAGTTCAGGATGGAATAGACTAAAGTAAATTTATGTGAGACCCTACCTGGTACAAAGGCAGTAAAGAACCTTTAGCTCTTCCAGGACAGAGACCATGGAAGAACATGCCACCTGTGCTAGGTGATAGACTATCTGGGCAGACCTGCCCATAGATAGGCTATCTCCTTTCCGTGCATGAAAGTAACTGTACCCTATTGGCCTCTGTCCAACATGATGATGATGATGATGATGATGATGATGATGATGATGATGATGATGATTCTCTTCTTTATGCTCTTTCTTTTCACAAAGCCCCAAATATCCTCATTGGAATCTACACTGGTTTTGCCAAGATTTGAGCTGGAGAAATTGGATCTGTGTGTAAACAGGTCAGAACAGACTAGACTAGTGATATAAACTGGCTATACTGTCCTCCCTGAAAGCTCAGGTTGTGTTCAGAGAGCAGGCATCCCTTCCTTGGGAGCTGTCTATACACCTCTGGTCCTCTTGGGATGGGTTGAGTGAGGCTGGGCCTCTGAGAAGATTTAGAGTATAAAGTATTTGTGGCCTGCCCCATATCAAGGTCATGTGAATCCTGTGAGTGATTCTGTGACTCAACTGCTTCATAAGAGCTCATAGGCAGGTATTCAGAGGCAGGCTCTACATGGTTACTGCCACACAGGCCACTACTAGCTTTGAGGTGTGCTGTAGGAAGCCACTGTCTGAGACTCACCATTCCTGGCTCCAGTGGTGGGGCATGTTTTGTTCAGAAGGGCTTGATTTGATCCAGGCAAGGTCCGTGTAAAAACAAGTCATATAATAACAGGCCTCTGCTTTCTTTCTCAGATATCAGCGGCTCTTTAAGGCAGCTTCCTCAAGGTGTTAACTCTGGGATGAAAGGTAAGGAGAAGATATAGCCTTTCATCTTCCACTTCTGGAGGCTCTGCATGCCCACTGCGAATTAATATGCCCTTGTTTGTAAAAAACACCTTCTAGAGGCAACCCCACAGGGAGGATTTAGCTCTGTGTTTCAGGATCTGCAGTTCTCAAGGACAAAGCCACACAGTGCCGCCATTCAGTCTCTGTGGATTTTTGGGCTCTTTGACATCCGTTGGCCACATACAGTTAATTAAAGCCATCTTCCTAAGTGATCTGGATGTTTGGAGTAGGAACATTATTTTGTTCTAGTATGGTGACTGGATCCTGACGCCTGCAGGACTCTTCTTGTGGTAGATTGACTTTGAGCCTTTTGTCCTTTATTATCCATTCCACACACTGTTCTGGATCTGCTTTCCACAAACAAAAGCTTCCCTGAATCGTCTTTGTCCCCAGAGATTTGCTGTCTTGGTTTTGATTTTTCTGGAAGGTTTGAGGAAATTCTTCTCTTAACCGTTTTGGGTTGGTTAAAAGAAAAACCACCATTTTCTATTTATAACTCTTCTCTTCACCACATATCAAAATATGCCTGAACAAATAAATGTCACCACAGAACAAATTGCCAGCCCCAGAATGGAGCATTAAGGACTCCAAAAGCTTTTCTGGTGACTTGGCAACTCCACAGCAGAGGGCATTGCCCCCAGACCCAGCAGCAACACACCACTGTCCTGTACCTATCTCCAAGCCTGACCAGCCTTCAAGGAATCTTTGACTCTCTCTTCACAGGAGCCTAACTCAGGAGATCATTTATATACCCCAAGTCTGGCTGTTACATCAAAACAGTAGTTTTTGTTTGTTTGTTTTAAGCAGACTAACTGGGGAGTTTCACCCAAGGCTGAAAGGGGCTCTGAGGATGAATTCTGCCCATTTGATACTGAGATGACCTGCACATGAAACACCCAGCTGGGGTAACACTGATGTACAAAGGTCAAGAACCATAATATCAAGGGGGACTTGAATCTCTACAAGCAAGCCCAAGTGGATGACATCAGCAAAAGGGAGACTGACTGCGCCAAGCTTCCCATGATCCTTTCTGCTATAACGAAAGGGAGGAGGAGGAATCAGCAGTTCACAGAGAATTGTCTAGGGCAAGTCTAGAGTTTTGTAAAAAGAGCTGTGTGAGAGGACAGGGTAAGAGGCCATCATCCTGACAGCCCATGTTACCCCAACTAGGTTCATGCAAGGAGACTTAGGGAAAAATCACATGCTTGTGCTCAGACAGCTTGCCAGCTGTACAACATCACTGTTTTATAAGTCAGCTGACAGTTGTCACAGGCTTCACTGTGCTAGCTGCAAAGTACCAAGACAGATGAAAACATCCCCCAAAATGACATCAGTTCTCTGCATCTCCAAGAGAGGACAAGGACAGCAGTGCCTGCCCACCAAGAGCACAGCAGCCCAGGGAGGAAAGTCACACCTGTACACCACAACCTTGTTCAGATGAATTTGCCTCTAACAAGTCAGGGAATCAGGTCCCTAGGGACCTCTGTCATGCAACAACTGTGCACAGGGCTGAGGTGCCTGGGTTCAACTTCTGAAAAAGGACCTGGCATCCTCAGCAGGTAGCATTCTTAGAAGCTGGGGCCTTTGAAGTGCCTTCTGAAGTTGGCTTCTTCTGCAGCTAACAGGGTTCCGGGCTTGGGGTTGTGAGATTCTGAAGTTCAGGTCAAGGGCAATGCTCCAGACACCTTCCAAGGATGTGATTCAGAAAGCCCAGATGACTCAGGAATTTCCTTTGTACTTGGGCTCTTGGGACCACCTACTGGAAATCAGCCTCAAAAACACTGCCCACAGGTGGCACACCAGGAGACTGTCCCAGGGCTTGGGAGTGAGCTACAGAATGGGAGTGTTGGAAAACAGGTAAAGAAGGTGATGCCCTTCTGGGTCCCAAAGAGCTGGAGCTGAATGTCTTCCTCACCATGACTGGGACTGGGTTCTAAAAAAGACCCAAAGTAAGCAGGTGTGAGCAACCACCTTCTGGAGTAAGTCTGGCATTGAATGAGGCAGGGATTTTCCTTCCCTGAATGAGAGCAACTTTCAGACAGCACTCCAGCAGCTGAGGACTGCGGTGACTCATGTGGCAGTTGTAGGGGTTGGGTATGGAGTACTTGTCCTACCTCATTGTGGGTTCTGGAGTGCTGTCACTCTTCCCCCTTTCCTTTTTTCTCCTTCCCTCTTTCAGAACCACCCTCCTATTTTTTTTCCTCTTCTTGTCTACACTTATTTTCCCAAATTATTTATATGGCTTCTCTCTACCACTGAACTCTCTCAACTGACAACACCTCTCCTCCAATGTCCTCAACATTCAGGGGACAGGTGGCCAGTATGCTGCTGGTCGAGTAAATGCAATACCTTCACATGTGTCCCCAGGAGGACATGATCAGTAGAATCCTGACCCTACTTCTACTAGATCAAAGACCTGATCTTTTGGAACAAGCCTAGAGTAGAAGCTTCCCTGCAAGGGTCAGACTTAGACAGAGCCAGGCATTGCTACCCCAGCAGAATAGATGGCCCTGCAGCCATGGAAGCTTGACTGACAGGTTACGGTAAGATAAACCAAGCTTTGCCCTTACAGATCACACTATGTATATGTAGATTCTGTTAAGCACAGGGAACTCAGAAAAGCACCCCAGGGAAGCTAAGAGCTGATCACCATAAGTATGCTGTCAATAACAGGAACTAAGCACAAGCTTAAGTGCTAGCTAGTGACAGAATAAAACAAAACAAAAACAGTAACAACAAAAACCTCCCTCCCTTTCTAAATGATGCAGGGTGTGTTCCAGAAGACTCCTAGGGTTCCTTTGTTGCTGCCCTCCCCAACAGCCGCATTTGACCAACTGGCATAATTGGAGAAGTTACCCGTTAGATGAATACTGTTCCAGGTATTGGATATGTGGGGTCTTTAAAGAAGGGGCCTTCCTTTGAATCTGGGAGCAAGAACTTGCAGGCATGACTGGGGGATAGGTAGAGTTTCTCTCAGGTTCACTAAGGGTTTGTCAATGGATATGCTGGGTGGGAAGGTGCAAGACCTCCCTGTGGAGGCCACAGCCACTGCATTGACCTTGGGCTGAACCTCAGAGCCTCCTGACAAGAGAGCTTCCTAGGAGCATGTATCATCTGCTCCCAAAGTGTAAGGGACTCCTAGATGCACAGATATCACCACACTCTCCTCCCTGTGCTTGGAGATTGGGAAGTTAAAATTCCAGAAGCACAGTTGCCACAGATCACTCCTGAAGGACACAGTAGACTTGGGTCCAATTCAAGGTCTATTTAACTCATGCAGCTGGCAAAGCACTTAAGGTTTGCAACCTTGTGTTAGTATATGTGTCCTATTCCTAAACTATATCCCACAACTGCAGGTGGATGCTCCACATTCTGAATTCCACCAAGGTCAGCATGTTCTAAAAGGTGATTACATGGGACAACATCCGGGGAGTATGAAATTGCTAGAGGAGCTAGCTTGTTTAGTAGTCAGGGTAGATGCATGAACAGCATTGCTAAAAATCTCATGACACAGAGAGCCAATCTATAGTCACTGGTGCATAGTACAGGCCATAAGTCAGAGGATCCAGTGACCATGAACAATGTGAGAAGCAAAATGATGCTCTGCCCAGAGCTGAGCACCTATCCATCACAGACTTGTCAGAGCCTCTGAGTTTGTGCAGGATAGCTGCAAACCCTAGAAGGCAGGACTTTTAAGGATCACATTTGTAACTGCACTGTAAACCTTCCCACTGTCCTTGTGACACAGTGTTCTTCATGTTCTTCCCCAACAGGTCAGCAAAGTTAGGGGGAGGATTGGGGTGTGAATGTCTGGGCTTGGAGCAAAAGTGGGATCTTAACTTTACCTTTGGTGATGGTGTTGCCTGTAAAATTTGGAGTGAAAGAAAGACAGCTCTGAGAAAAAGAGGAAGACCAACAGCAAAGGAGTGTAGGAGAGGGCTCCGGAATGGAGCAGGCAGGAGAGTCTGGAAACGCGGGTTGTTGATGCTGGACTGAGATGGTAGCTGGACCTTACTTCTTGTGCCTCAGTTCCCTTCTCTGAAGGGCAATACAGTGATGGCATGAACCTCAGAGGCCTGTGCTAAGGATTAATGATGTTGTACCATGAGTAACATACACATGGTCCTCAGTGGAAAGATTTACTGGTATTTGTTTCTAAAAGTGGTGAATCTTACTGACATTGACTTTGGTGAACTCTGCTACTGGAAGTAGAAGATCCTAGAGGACTCACCAGCTTCTCCTGTGGGGACCTGCATGATTTCTGTGGCCTGGGGAGAGAACCAAGCTTCCATTCTATACTGTAAGCAGGTTTCAGATGCCAGGTCTGTGGCAACATATGTGTCTACCTGGTGCTGTGTTGTATGTACAACAGTGTACATGTGTATATAGTATATATGCAGGATGTGTTTGCCATGGATGTATGATTTTTGTATGTTAACAGTGCATGTGCACATAGAGTGTGTATACTGCATGTATTTGCCATGGTGTGTGATGTGCATGTATATATGAGAGGATGTATATGTTTTGTGTGTAGCAGTGTATGTATACATGTGTAGTACATGTGTGATATGTGTGTAGAGCAGTTCATGTGGGGGGATGAGGTGTAAGTACATGTAATAGTTGGTTTGCAGTATATGTGGAGTACATGTATAGTGTGTACATAGAGAATAATATGGCGGTGAGGTGTAAGTATGTGAATTAGTGTGTGGATAGTGGGTGTGTTCAGTGCATATGTATGCCATGTGTCTGTGAAGGGTATGTGAGACAGAGACAGACAGAGAGAGAGATAAACACAGGGAGAGACAGATACAGAGAAATGGTACACATTTGCAAGATTTTGAGTGTGCATGTGGTTTGTGTGTTTTCCATGTACATGTGTACATAAAGCATGCCTTGCCTTTACTGGGGCTTCCAGCATGCGTTTGAGCAGAGACATCTCAAGCCTGATGCCTAGGCTAGGGTCTTGTCCAACCCGCATGCTCGTACAGTCTCCCCGGCTTCTCTTGCTTCCTCCTTCCAGACTCTCTTATACACTGGGTTCGAGACAACAGAGAGGTCAAGTTTACAGTGATCCATAATTACAGAGAACCGTGGCTCCCATGCCAAGATTAATACCTTTTTGACAGAATTTAATAATATGGTTTTATAATATTTAATTTTGTTCAGAAAATAACTCTCAGTAGGAAGTCATTTTTTTCCCTTTGGTAACCTAAATATGATTGCCTTAAAACAATTGACTTCATATTGCCTGACACAAAGGGTCTATTATGTGGACTTGTGCTCTGGCTCTAGCAGGCCTTTGGGGGGGGTGGATTAACTTCAAGTTAATGTGGACATTCAACTAATTCTGACAAGTAGAGCTGTCTGCCTACTGCACATAAGGACAGTGAGCTCTGGTATATCTTAATTTAAGGCTAAGTGACAGAGAAACACTTCGCTTTTGTTCAGAAGATAAGCAACCATGGAGCCCTGCTCCTTCCTGCCTGCCACGACAACCTCCGCGCACACTGCAGTGTATTTACTAAATGACCTAATTACTCCCCAGGCAATCCAAACAGTTGCCAGCATCCACCAGAAAATTCCTAGCCCTTCTTGCTAATATCCTGGTGGCAAAACTGATGGAAATTAATTGGTCTATAGAATCTGCCCCCCCCCCAAAAGAGGCAGACGCTAACTTGGTATCAAGGGTGTGGGGGAGGGACTCAACTCCACCAAAGGGCAAAGCCAGCAGTGCATATGGACCTTTGTAGATAGACATGCAGAGTGGTTTGCGGGTTATGGAATTGTTTCCATAGCATGTCCCCATCAGGAAAATAGACCTTTTAGACTCCAACTGGCCAGGCAGGCTTGTCCCCTCACTGATGCTTGCAATGACTTCTGTTTGGCTCCCCAGGGTCACACAGGAATTAGACACACAGGTGTCTGTTCCAGAGGTGGGAACAGGGGCACCCAGTAGCGCCCTCCAAGCTCTGAGTCTATCTTTGCTCCTATACCAGTGCAGAGCTCAGCCCTTGGACAGACTCATACACTGCCATTTCAGGGGGGAAGCTTTTGTGGCAAGCTCAGAGCTGGGAAGAGCAAGGCCAACAGGATTTCTAGGAGAAAACCTTCAGGGCACACCTGCACTTTTCATTTTGAGTGCTGAGAACCTACATAACACATGGCCTTGGGCGCATTGGGGGAAGTGCTGTGTTATGACCCATGCCTATACCTTTGAGGAAGGCATAGGACAGTGTGGTGAGAGGAAAGCATCACTAATGTTCAGAAGGGGAGTGTCCACTAAAGTGCTGCTGCCAGGGTCCAGGGGCTGTGAAAGGATTTGGTGTGTGTGGTCTCAGTTCCCCTCAAAAGGTCCTGTGGTTAGAATTGTATTGAGTTTACTAGGAGGGGTACTTAGAATAGATCACTTCCATAGTGATAAGATTTGGTTTTAACTGAGGCAACTTCATTCTAAGAAGAATAAACTAGCTAGGGCAACAAGTATATCTAGCCATCTCTGTACTTGAACTCCAGCCTCCTAGGAGGCTCCAGAGAGGAGACGAGGTAAAGTGGATACTAAGCTGCTCCCCCCAGATTCCTTCAATCCTCAGCAAGAAGCTACTCATTCCTCAGCCTGTAAGAACACTGAACCCCAAGAGCTTCCTGCCTCCAGATTCACTCCAGCAGAAGGAGCTACTTGCCTGAGGTAGAGATCTCTCCTCAGGGGTTCTGTTCACTGACTGTTGGGCAAAAGGTGCACAAGTCAAGCCTTGCCTTGATGCCTGCAGCCTACCACTAGGGTCAGAGCAGAAGTCTCCGTTGCAAACCCACATCCATTCTTTAACACCTTCTACTTTGGCTCGATGTCATTTCTTTCACTGCAATTGAGGTCCCTTCACCAAGAGCTAACCATATTGCCAAGAGCAACAGCAGCTATAGTACTGTACAATAATTGAAGAGCCATGATTGCTAAACACTAGAGGCAAAGTAGACAGTTACCACAGACAATTTAAAGGGTAGAGTAGCAGCCAGGTAACCCAGCCCCAGAGAGCTCTGAACTTGTCTGATGGAACATAGCGCTTCCAGAGCAATGTAAATGGACAGCTGTCAAAGGCATCACTTAACCCCAATAAAAAGTCACTCTTTGCTCACAATCACTAACCCTATGGGGCTACAAGAAAAGGGCTGGATGGCATCATCGTGCCTCCAGTGTGGGAACTATATCCATTTACATAGGCCAACATCTGGGCAAGGGACCCAGATGTTGGAGGGCTATTTCAACAGTGACACCTGGGGACAGAGACACTACCAAAGCACTGTGTTACAGCACCACACACCGTATAATAAAACAGGTCAAGGAAGATTCCTGGGGATCACCAAGGTAGTGTCTTTACCCACCTTGGTGGGTATTTCCCTTGGTGGGTTTATAACGTAAGAAGCATAGTTGATAGTTGCTAGAACCTATGCAATAGTCTCTCAACTGGTGGAAGCACAACAACTTCAGTAAGGACAGTCACCGAGGTGGGGGGGGGCTCAGAGTGTCCCAATCCCTCCAGGGAAGAGCATAAACTAAAAGCAGCCTTGCTTTAGAGTGGGGAGGGGAATTAGTACTACCCTGGAGCATCTGAACTCAGGACTCAGTGCAATTCTTTTCAGCTCACCAGCCTGGCTGCTGTGATGGCTAAAGGATATTTACAAGTGACAACTGATGAATAAAAGCCAGTCTCATGGCAGCTACATGTGGTACCTCAGCAGCATCAAGTGAATTAAAACCCAGTCACACCAGCAAGCAAGCAGGCGTGCTCCCCACTTAGGGAGATGAGGATTCAGAAGTGTCTTTTCCCTCCTTCCCTCATGATGTCATCTTGGGAAATGTGGCAGTGTGTCCAGACATCAAATGCCACTGCATCAAAATCCCACTTTGGACTATGGAGATGGTTCAGTGGGTAAAGCTCTTGCCTCACAAGTATGAGGCTGTGAGGTCTGGGTTTCCCAGAACCCATATTAAGCTGGGCATTGTATCCTCTGTCAGCAATCCCACTGTTCTTGTGGCCTGTTGGGAGGTGGATACAGGAGAATCCCAAAATCATCGGAAGCTCATGGGTACCTTAGCCAGGTATACAGAGGTGAACAAGAAAGACCCAGTCTCAAACAAAGTAGATGGTGAAGACTGACATCAGACATTGTTCTCTGACCTCCACAAGAACACTGCAGTACCCACACACCCATGCACATGTGCACATACATATATGCACAAAACATGCATACACTACCACCCCATTGAATGACATCTGGTGCAGCTGAAGCTGTGCAGAGAGGAATATTCCCAACTTCTAATATTAGAGAATGAGGAAGGTCTAAACCATTGCTCTAAGGAGACTAACATAAAGAATTAAAAAAAAACAGCAAAATGGAAAGAAAGTATCGCAAAGCATAAATTCACAAAGCAGAAGTTGAACAGTAGAGACACTCAACAATGGCACTGGTAGGCCTTTTTTAGAGGAATACGCCTTCTTTGTAAGGCCCTAGCTAAGCTGGGAAGTGGCTCAGTGGGGAAGAACCCCTGCTGGATGAGCATGAAAACTGGAATCCCTAGCACCAATGTGAAACTCTGGGTACAGCTACACATGTGTCTGTAACCCCAGTTGCTTTCGACTGAGGAAGCTGAGACAGGAGGATTGTTGGGACTTGCTGGCTTCCAAACAAGTAGTAGGTTCAGTGAGAGATTCTGTCTCAAGGGAATAAAACAAAGTAGCAAGGTAGTGCACATGGTTCCTTCCCCTGACCTCTGCACATGTGTGCCCTCACCCCCCCATACACACACGGACACACACACACACACACACACACACACACACACACACACACACACACCAAGAGTTGCTAAGAGCACTTACTCCAAACCAAGGATAATTATGTCCCTCCTGTTTCCATACCTGAGTTAGTTCCAAACCTGAAGCCTTCCATGGAGAAGGCACCCTGTGAATTAGCTGGGCATGGTGCCCTGACATTAAAGGGCTCTACTACTGCTTATGTGACAGTACAGCAAAGAACCAGGCTGACTCACACAGCATGGAGAGATGTGCACCCAGCATGCTCAGGGACTCTTGGCATCCATAGCCAAGGAGAACAGGCGCCTTAGGCATCAGGTACTAGAGGGAAGACCTAGAAAAGGAAGAAAGAAGTGGAGTCTAAGAACAAGCCAGTCTTGGGTAGAGCCAACACAAAGCGCACATGTCTTGAAGAAGGTTTCACACTGACAGAGTGCTGCATTCCTCTTGGAAAGTGGGGCTACAGTCTAAAGCAGACCTGCAACTCCAAAGGACCATGTCAGCAAAGAGTCAGAACCCAGCAGCAGTCTGTCTGTGCAGCAGTCACCGTAGTGTTGACCCAATGGAACATAACAACAGCAGTTGAGGTGGCCAGGCAGAAATTACACGTGTGCCAGGCATGGGTCCTCCTTCCCAGGGCTGGGCTGGTGCCTAGTGTTGGCATCACAGAAGTTCTGTGTTCCACCAGGGCAGTCTCTGGAGAATGCTAACCAGCCACTCCCTGGCCATCTGGTTGTGCTGTCTCCCATTCAGGGGAGAACTGGACTGGAAGGGACATCATTCTCAGTTGTATTATCTCCCTGCCTGCAGCTCCCAGAGGACTTGGCCCACTGGGAACACAGCACAAATCTCAAATCCTCCTGACCCAAAGAAGGTCAGCAATGAGTAAAAGGCTATGACGGCCTTCTCCTTCCCAGAAACCATGAACCTGACCCACAGTGTGATGGGTGATCAACAGCAATGGGTATGCAGTACTTCTCTGGAGCACCTCTGAACATTCTGCAAGGCTCTGACGCTGAAAGACGGCTGTGTCAGTTGCTACAGGAAAGAATATGATGGTCAGAGACAAAGATTGGGCTGCCAATGGATAAGCACCTGGACCAGTGACACGCTGCTGGGTGGAGGGGAATCTGCAGCAGCTCAGACCTTGCTGGTGAACTTGCATCCTCCCACTTGACCTGAACCTTTGGAAAGCTGGGACCATCCCTCCTGGAGCTGCAGGCATTCTCCTTTCATAGTTTTCATGGTGGGCAGCTTCATAGGTCTCCCTGCTACTATCTGATACTTAGGCCTGTAGCCTGAGCTGAGAAACTCTGGGCCTGTGGCTGTTTGGGGGAAACACTCGTCTTGTCTGGGATGTTGCTGGATATGTTGGCATTCACACACTATATATTGTTACCAGCTGAGAAAGGTGCTAATCATAGTCAGTGACCAAAGGGACACATGTCCTATTTCCACGTAAGGTCAGTCAAGCATCTCCCTCTTCCTGAGGACACAGAAACACACCTCCCTTCCAATTACCATCCCTCGACCATTCACATAGACAACACTATGCTGCTGAAAGCATGATCTTTCCTCTAACTGCGGTCCTATGGAACAGTCCTCCTATGCTAGCACACCAGCATGGGGAGTGCAGAGGACTTGTGGTAGGGGGCACTTTATAGTTAATGAACGACTTTAAATACTCCCCTCCATAGTTTTTTAAATGTACCTGCAAGTCCTTGAAATTTTTCAGCCTTGGAACTGGGGCAATTGAAAGGTTCCAGGGGATAAATCCAAAACCTTTTACCCCTGCCTCACACTGGTGATTCCATAGTCCCTTGTTTTATATGTGAAGATTCCTAGACATTCTTCTGGAACACAGACTTTCTGGTCCTTCTAGACTCTAGACGACTTCCTGGTTCTAGAGTAGGGAGCTTCTGGCTCCCCTGGAGTGCAGATCCTCTGGTCATGCTACCCTCAAGCTCGTTCTGTGGGCTGAGAACAAGTACTGGGGATTGAGACAAGAAGGTGTCAAGAATTTTGTCACTGTTGTTTGGTCTTCTGATCCCAGGCAGCTTCCCAACACTGTCTTTATGTGGCCTTTCTCTGAGCTAAGACAATCACCACTCCACATTCTGATGGTGTCACTATGTCATTAGTCACCTGGTGTCTCAGGGCTTGATGCTGCATCCTCAGTGCATCCTCAGTGCACAGCCTCAAGTAGCTAAAGCAGGAGACAGGGTGAGTGGGGTATGTGAGGGGGACAGGGCTGAGCACGGGGGCAACTGCAGGTTGCAGTTCTGCTCAGATCAAACTTTTAATTTTGGCTTAAAAAAAGGCCATATGCAGAGATGCACATGATTTCACTCATCTGTGGATCCTAGATTCTTAAATAGATGCATAAACCACATGATATGAAAATGAAAGGAGAAGGAATGAGCCGAGAAGCTGGAGGAGAGACAGAGAAGACATGGGGTATGAGTATTGTCAAAGTGCCTGATAATGATACACCTGAAAGGCACACTTATTATCTACAATAAATTAGACATGCCAATAAAAGTAATGCTAATTTTAAAGACAAAAAGACCACATGCACTTAAAGTAATTTCATAACCAGAAAGCATTTACCAGAGACTATGAATCAGTAGTGGCAATGGTTGTAGTAACACCGTCAGCCCACTCTTGCTGGCAGGCAACCCGGGTAACAGTCCCAGCATACTGTTCATTCAGTGTTTATGGTGTGCCAGGCGCTGTTCTCACTGCTGAGTCATACTAACCTCATGGAATCTTCATAATCATTCTGAGAGGAACATTAGTAACAACTCAGCTTTGTAGGTGAGAAATTGAGGCAGAAGAGACAAGACATCTTTCCAAAGCAGCAAGACCAGGGCATGGGATGATGGAGCCTTGGTCCAAACAATGACTGTACTCTGGACACTGGTCTAAGCAGTGGTGTAAGGTCCAATTGATCCATTGGTTTGTATTTGAAGAACAATGCATTCTAATACAAATAATGAGAATGACTTGCCTAGCAGGGCATTCTAGTCTGATTTTTATTGTAGTGATAAACATCAGGACCAAAGGCAAGCTGGAGAGGAAAGGGTTTATTTGCTTAATCTTCCAGGCCATAGTTCATCACTGTTTTAAGTCATAGCAGGAACTTAAGGTAGAAACCATGGAGGAATGCTTCTTACTGGCTTGCTGTCTGACTTGCTCAGCTAGCTTTCTTATATCACTAAGGCCCACCCATCTAGGGCTAATACCACCCACAGTGTGCTGGACCCACCCACATCAATCAAGTAATTTATCACAGACATGGCCACAGGCCAATCTGGTGGAGGCAATTCTTCAGTGGAGTTTCCCTCTTTCCAAGTGAGTCTAGGTTGTGTCCAGTTGACAGTAAAAACTAACCAACATACAGAACATCTCAAGTAAGGAAGAACCTGGAGTAGCTCCAGCAGAAGAACCCAGAGCCTTGCATACTGGGCAAGTCCACTACAACTCAGGCTTGAACCTAGTCCTTGGATTTACCAAGGGTTTCATTATACAACTCAGGCTGGTTTTGAACTAGTTGCGTTTTTGGCTTTGAACTTGAGATCTTTCTTCCTCCTCCCTCTGAGTACAGAGATTATAAGTATGCACTGCCACAGCCAGCAAGAATGGTATGTGTTGTTGTGTGTATGTGCATGTGTGATTATGTGTGTGTATGTATTGTGTATATGAGTATGTTTGTATGTGGGCATACATGATTATGTGCATGTGTTTACATGTATGACTTTATGTATGTATATGTAAAGAGTGATTGATGTATATGTGTGCATGTATATGTACATATGTAAACATATGTATATATGTATACGTGAGTGATTGTGTGTGTGTGTTGTGTGAATTAGTATATGTATGTATGTATGTATGTGTGTGTATGAGTATACGTGTGTGACTGTGTGTATAAGTGTGTGGTTGTATGTATAGCAAGTGTTCTGCCCATGCAAGCATGTGTGGAGGTCAGCGGTTAACATAGGGTACCCTTCTCAATCACTTGTCTTATGTTTTGAGATAGGATCTCCTTGAGCCTAGAGTTTGCTATTTCATCTAAACTGGCTGGTCAGCAAGCACCTTGGATCTGCCTGTTTCTGTCCCCTGATGACTGACGTTACTAAGGCTTACACAGGTGCTGGGGATCCAAACTTAAGTCTTAATGGTTACATAGTAGGTACTTTTCCCCACCCAGCCATCTCCCCAGGCCCAGTAAGAATGCAGCCTAAAGAGCAGGTGTTCCATGTTGCTCGTGTCAAGTCTTTAGAGCGCAGCATGAGGATGGGGATGAAGTGCAGCTGAAAAGGCATATCTCAAGGCACAGAGAACTAGAGGCAAATACATGGGAAGGGCAGCCTGGCCCTGGAGCCCAGAAAAGAGCATCACAGCTTGGCAGAAGTGTGCAGAAACGTGACTAATGGAGCCGTTATGATGGTGGCTTACAGTAAGCAGTGCAAGGTGCAGGAACGCCTGTCTTCCCCCAGGTGATGCTGACACACTTGTAGAAATCACTATTTCTTTGGTACACTGGAGTTGTGGCTATGCTGTTAACTGCCACCTGGAGCCCAGCCGTACACAGCAGCGGCTGTGCATGCCATGGCTGTCCTGCCTCTGTCCACAAACTCAGTGTGCATTTGACATCTGTTATGTGGCTGTCTCCTCCTAACTGAGATACTTCCTCCTGGAGAAAAGGAGAAGAGGACTCACAGGGTCCTCCTGGAGGTTATGTGAGCAGTAAATGTTAGGGAGGAGACTTTTTGATGGAGCTGTGCAGAGAAATGCAGAGATGCCATATTTAATAGCTGTCACCCAGGCTGGGGAAGATTTGGGGGGATGCAGATACCTCTGAGTCACATTTGAATAGTAAGCCTTTTCTACTCCTAGAAGAACCCCCTTACTACACTCTTCTGTGTAACTCCAATAGACTCATTAGATGCCCAAGCTAGACTTGGATGCCACTGTTTCTTTGGTCTATAGTCAAGCACCCTGCCTGGGGTAGACAGGCAGTTTTTCAAATCTCCCAGGGAAAAGTCATGCAATAGCTTCTGGCTCGTAGCCTTCCTACTTCCTCCTCTAGACTGCAGACCCTTGTCTGCTTTGAGAGCACAAAGAAGACTCTATGAACAAGGAGGCAGCTCAGACCTATCACCAACCTGCCCTAATTCTACAGGGCAGTTTCCAGAGTTGTAGGGAGGGAGGGAGGAAGAGTAAGAGGGGGGTTAGAGGGAGGAGGGAGGAAGAGGCATGAAGAAAGAAGTTCCTGAAGCTCTGGCTCTAACTTCTGGATGGAGAGCAGTGTCATTTAAGAGATGGTGAGGACTTTGACAAGGCCATGTATTCCAGTTTTGACTGGTATCTCAAATTGCTGCTAGGAGACATGCGCACGCATGTGGAATTCAGCCTAGATGTTGTCCTGCTTTTTGACAATGTTTAGGTTGTATTTCTGCTAAAGCATGGTTGCACACATGTACACACTGTGATCTGAAGACATAGCTGCTTTCTCTATCCATGTGTGACTGTGTCTGTCTCTATGTGTGCATGGTTCTCTGTGTGCGTGATGTATACTAAATAGAATTTCATTCAGCCATAAAGAAAAACAAAATTATGTTATTTGAAGAAACGAATACAACCAAATATTAACATATTAAGTAAATTTACTATTTTAGCATGTGCTGTTGATGCTGTTAAATATTGTACTTGGGAGGAGTACTGGGGAATGAATCCAGAGTTTTGTGTACAGCAGGTAAGTGGTCTATTACTGAGCTACATTCCCAGCCATAATAGGTCTATCTATATATTTCTCCTATCTATTTTGCATGTAGCTTTCATTAGAAATTACTGCTATAATTTCAAACAAATGTCCACTGGTGCTTTTGACTTGCTGAGGTGATGAACGACGTCTATATCCCTTTATATTGTGCTATTCTGCTTGGTCAATTGTCTCTAATATCCTCAGTGTCATGATAATACTTTATTTATAATTTTGGCAATTTTGTTTTAAAGTGATAGTAGTCTATAATTTTTATATTGTCTTTTATAGAGTGTTCTATTAAGAATCTTATTCCTCTGGAAAATCAGTTTTCCAATAACCTGAAATAGTTTTATACAGTAAGTCCCCACATTTGTCAAATCTCTACTCCAGTTCTGTATAGAACTGCTGTATTATTGTTTTTTCTTACTTTTTAAATCAGAATATGGCTTGAAGGCATATTTTAAGATGAATTTGTAATGATATGGCTCAAAGAAGACAAGAAAGTGAGCACTATCTAGGGCACACCCAACCCTGCAGTGGGCATGCTCCCAAGGTACACCCAACCCTGCAGTGAGCATGCTCCCAAGGTACACCCAACCCTGCAGTGAGCATGCTCCCAAGGTACACCCAACCCTGCAGTGAGCATGCTCCCAAGGTACACCCAACCCTGCAGTGAGCATGCTCCCAAGGTACACCCAACCCTGCAGTGGGCATGCTCCCAAGGTACACCCAACCCTGCAGTGAGCATGCTCCCAAGGTACACCCAACCCTGCAGTGAGCATGCTCCCAAGGTACACCCAACCCTGCAGTGGGCATGCTCCCAAGATATACCCAACCCTGCAGTGGGCATGCTCCCAAGATATACCCAACTCTGCAGTGAGCATGCTCCCAAGGTATATCCAGCCCTGCAGTGAGCATGCTCCCAAGGTATACCCAACCCTGCAGTGGGCATGCTCCCAAGGTACACCCAACCCTGCAGTGGGCATGCTCCCAAGGTACACCCAACCCTGCAGTGGGCATGCTCCCAAGGTACACCCAACCCTGCAGTGGGCATGCTCCCAAGGTACACCCAACCCTGCAGTGGGCATGCTCCCAAGGTACACCCAACCCTGCAGTGGGCATGCTCCCAAGGTACACCCAACCCTGCAGTGGGCATGCTCCCAAGGTACACCCAACCCTGCAGTGGGCATGCTCTTAGGGTATTCCCAACCCTGCAATAAGGTTACAGTCCTTGATAGAGATTGTTCCTCAGTGTTCTATGTTCGGGTGCTGGGTACATGGAGGACAGGTACATTATTTGAGAGGCCAATCCTAGTGCCGACCTCACCCATCCTGGTCTTGTGGCCTCTTCTCTTCATTTTCACAGCCACCAAAGCAGGTAACATCTTACTGCCATGTTAGGGCTAGGAAGGGAACATGGAAGTGACCCCCAACTGTCCTCCAGCCCCAGCATGAATGGCTGCTCAGTACAGTGTGTGACTCTTTCATTAGAACCACATGCTTCCTCAGGAGCAGAGCCTTTGGCTTCTTTGGGGATGGTAAAATGGAGAAAGGGGGAGAAGGCAGGAGGACAGAGGGAGATAGCCACATAGCATCTCCCCTTTATTTCCAATATCTAATTTAAAGATAGCTTTGAACTTGAAGGTCAGCTCCTCAGTGACAGCTTCCATGCAGTGTTCTGTGGTGGGCAATGCTATAATTAGGGCTGTCTCTGTGTGATCCTTCTGTGATGCTTAGTTCCTTGAGTGCCACTTACATCCAAGCCTCAGAAGGCCAGAGCGGCAGACCTGCAGCAAAGTCACTAAGTGGCTCTAGCCATACCACCATCCCTACTAATGGCATGTTTCCACTTCATTTGGCCCATTCTCCAGTGTAGCCTTGAGTAGTCAAGGCTAGCCTCAGAAAATGGCTCAATTAAGAAGGCTTGCAAGTTCTTCTATTGGGTAAGTGGCCTTGTAAGACAGGAGTGAGGATCTCTTCTCTACTTTGGGATGGCTCACATGTCATAGTAGCAAGTGATTATCTCTTGAAATTAGACACATGGAGAGAGCCTAATACACAAGGGTTCCAACAGTGACTAGACATGGATGTACTAGAAGAGCAGGATGGGAGGGAAGCCTGGCCTCTGGATACTGGAGACCAGAAAACAAAAAACAAAACAAAAAACAAACAAACAAAAAAAAAAGATCACAGGAGACAAAGTACTGCATTTCTTTTGAGTGCTTCATCCAAACAGGTGTTGTTGGTGGGTACACTGTCTTTCTTCTTCCTCTGGCTCTGAAGTGTAAAGGTCAGTGCTGGAGGACCCCTACACTCTGCCACTTGCCACCACATACCCATGGCTATTTGGACTACAGCAGTGATGGGTATGAGCCAAGCTCTCCCTGGGAATGACTGACTGTTGATTAAATGGGTTTGTGGACATCTTTAGAACTGACAGTTTATAAGATCTAAGGCCCCTAAGTAGATTTCCTCTGTGCCATTGAGGAAACACTCTTGAAAAGCCTGTCTTCTCAGTACCACAGCCACCCAGAGGAACACAATAGGTCTGTAAACTTGGCAAATGCACTGAGAATGGAATTTTAATCTACAGAAATGCTGAGGTAGCCATATTTGTGTGTGTGTGTGTGTGTGTGTGTGTGTGTGTGTGTGTGTGTGTTCGTTTCTGACTCAGTGGTCTGGTCACAGAGGGACTATGTCCTGAGTGTACCTCCTTACAAAATTCCAGGGACAGAATTAGTGTCATCAACCACTGTTTTGTCCAGGACAGGGAACAGCTGGTGAGCCAAGATCATGAGGCAAAGACTGGAATTTCAACCTGAGCTCACACTCCCATGCCTTCTACTCAGCTTTACCCAACTACCTCATCCATTTGGTCTTGTAGGGCTGAGTCCAGAGGCTTCTACTAAGGCCTGCCCCCACCCCTTGTTCAGTATTTAGACTATGTCTTCATTGCTACTTCAGTTTTAATTGGAAACAATTGATACCTGTCTTAAACTTGCTGAAAACACTTCAACACTCATGCCTTTGCCCAAATCAGTCTACTACTAGCTGGCAATCAAAACATAAATGGACTGCCTGGGACAGTACAGTAGACAAAAGGACCTTAGTTCTGTCTCCATGCTTGCCACTTGGAGAGATAGACCCATTCCTCACCACAACTGTCTCTTGTCATTCACCAATGTTGGAGTCTTTCTTGGTACAGGTGACCAGCTACTTATGACTGTATGTAACAGTTCAGCTTCATTATTTTAATACATCTGTTGGAAGCAAGATAGAACTAAAGAGACGCATCCTACATCGTTACATCCCTCAGCTGTATATGCATTTGACACAAGAGCAAAGGAGCTAGGACGAGGCTGGAGCAGGCTCCCAGAGCAGCCGAGGTGCAGAGTGGAGGAGGCAAGCCATTGTCTCCGTGCTGACTCAGGGCATGTATCTTCCACCTGACTGGACTCAGGACTCTCAGAATCTAACAGAATTCTGTCTGCAGAGCACCTGATTTTGGGTGCTAACTGAAGGCAGGATTCAAACAACATAAGTTGGAACTGTCTAGAAATTCTTGAGGTCTTAGGAAAATACTTCATCTCATTTTGAATGAAAACTTGATTCTTCTATTTATAAATAGACAGCCTTGAGCAAAGTGACAAGTCCTCCAATCAGAGCAGCTAAGAAGGAAAGGTAGCCATAATTGGAAGCCTAAGACAGGACCAGACCCAGACCTAGCTCCTTGAGCAAACGAACTTGGTGGTATCCATGTCAAGGTGTGGTCACAACTATCTGGCCTCTGGTATGTAGTCCTGGGAGCCCTTCTACATGTCAATGTCTTGATTATGTGATCTGCTTTAGATCCTGGCTCTTCTGAATTGTAAAATTAACTTTCCATCAGCATTCTCTGGCTATATACACAACAGCTTCCTTATTAGACTGGAGCATACATGGACTGCTGGCCAGGGAAATATAACACCATCAGTATATAAAAAGACAGTCAGTGTCACTATATCTAAAGGTTAAAATGACATATATAAAGCGTGAGGGTGTGTGTGGGAATGAGGAGAACCATGAAGCTTCAGGAGAATTAGTCTCGTTCACCTACCCTCCTCCTGCTCATGTGCCAGCTCACCCTCTTCCAGAAGTTTCCTTCATAAGTATCCCTGAGAAGCAGTTGCTGTTACCCTTGCCACTGCTCTGTCCCCTCCCTGGGAATGATCTAATTTTTCTGGCCATCAACTGGGCTATCTTGCCTCTACTTGTGATCTTCTGCAGGATCCTTTCTGGTTACCTCAACTCTTCTTGGTGACTTGGCTCCCTGCTTACCTTACACAGGTGTGAGTACAGGTACATGCCAGGGAGCTAGAAAGGAGACAAACATGGGGAAGGCAGGGTTGAGGAGGGGGCTGGGCAACAGGATACAAATGGCATTAAAGTACAAAGAAGATTCTGGGGATGAAAGGGTGCAAGGAGTGGGAATGAGGAGAGAGGGAGTAAAGAAGGTCAATGAACACAAATTCTGTTTGAAAATGCTGTAATAAAATGTAACACTTTGCAGGCTAATTGTAAAATGAATCCATTGAGGTAGGGCAGGAGGTTCCCTGAACAAAATATTTGTTTCAGGCGTGTAAGGATTGGAGTTCAGGTCCCCATATTCATATAAAACCTGAGCAGGCATGGCAGCTCACCTGTAATTCCTGAGGTCAGAAAGCAGAGACGGGGACTACCATGGGGCCACCTGGTTGGCTAGACTTGCTGGATTGGTGGTCTCTGGCCTCAGCAAGAGACCCTGTCTCACTCAATAAAGTGAAAGCAACCAAAGAAGATATCTGACTTAGCCTCTGGCTTCCACATGCACATGCACATATATGCATGTACACCTACACTTGGAAACACACACACACACACATGCACACCACAAAATAAATACATACAAAATAAATAACTTTTAAGGATTATTTTTTAAAAAGACAACTACTGTGAATTTTGCTATGGAATGAACTAGTGTCTGGGTGTATGTGTTAAATGTGACCACAGCCTTGTCTTTGAAAATGGCACTAGCCACTGTGATGGACATCTCTACCATGAAGTATACCATTGGGTATGCCAAGG
Organism: Rattus norvegicus; assembly: GCF_021556685.1. Taxonomy (NCBI): domain Eukaryota; kingdom Metazoa; phylum Chordata; class Mammalia; order Rodentia; family Muridae; genus Rattus; species Rattus norvegicus. Next base: position 7,334,049 of record NC_141537.1, read on the forward strand.
TACTCTATGTTTTAAATATCTGTGTTTAGTGTTAGCACTAGGTTTACCTATCAGCTGCCTTTGGCCAAGTTTCTCTGTCTCTATGGAAGAGGTGACCAGGCCCTATGAGTTCTGGGGGTTTCATCCAGGAGCCAGGAAGCCATCCTTCATCTTCCAGCTCAGCAGAGAGAGTGGCCTAGTCCTACCTCTGTCCCCTTAGTCTAGGGCTGCTCTTCCCACCCCTGCATGGTGACAATGTTTGATCCCTATGATTGAGGATTGACAGGCTTCTCTGACAACAGAGCTGCTAAGATCTTGCTCACATGGCATTGAAGGGCATCAAAGACATCACATAGTTAGTACTTGACTTCTACCAGACATCACCTTAGTTTCTGTCACTTGCCTTTTGCCCTTCAGTGTAACAGTCAAATGCTGGTACCACTGTGCTCCTCTGGACAATATTGTGGGGCCTCTTCTCACTGCCCTCTGCCCTCTGGTCTCTGTGTAGCTTCAGTGGAGACACAAGTGGGGGTTGAACACTGTGATGGTTTATATATGCTAGGCCCAGGGAGTGGCACTACTAGAAGGTATGGCCCTGTTGGAATATATTTGACCCTGTTGGAGTGGGTGTGTCACTGTGGGTGTAGGCTTAAGACCCTCATCCTAGCCACCTGGAAGTGAATATTCTGCTAGCAGCCTTCAGACAAAGATGTAGAACTCTCAGTTTCTCCTGCACCATGCCTGCCTGGATGTTGCCATGCTCCCGCCTTGATGATAATGGACTGAATCTTGGAACCTGTAAGCCAGTCCCAGTTAAGAGTTGCCTTGGTCATGATGTCTGTTCATAGCAGTAAAACCCTAACTAAGATAGAGTGAGAGGATAGGGAATGATGTTCTCCCTCCTCTGGCTCCCAGTGACCCCACAGTGGTGCTCCACCCTCCCTCAGGATCCTCATACTGAGCTCTAAGGATGCTAAGCAGACCTGGGCCTGCTTCTCTCATTTCAAGTAGAGGCCCAACATCCCACTCAGGAAGGTTTTTGAATACCTGTGCTCTATGTGTAAAGCACAGTAGACTCCCTTAAAGAAGCTGTTGCTACTGTAATGAACAAAGAGTTCTCTGGCTGTCTCCTATCCCACAGGCTTCCAGCTTGAGTTTCAGTGGGTAGAGAAGAAGGCAGGAGCCTTGCTGTTTCCCTTTTATTTTTGATTGCATTATTTCCCCTCCTCTAACACCTTCCGGATCCTCTCCACCCACCCAACTTTATGTTTCTCTCCCTCCATCCCAACTCAAAAAGATCTACAAAAATTGATTCTTTTGTAAAGTACAGAAAAAAACATGGAGTCCATTTTGTGTTGGCTAACTATTCCTAGGCTTATCATTTCAGTGACATTCCACTGAGAAAAACTATTTCCCTTTCCCTGAAGATACCAGTTAGAAATGGCTTCTTCATGAGGACAGAGATGTGTGTTCACCTTCCTGCTCACTTCAGGGATATTGTCTGGTTTGAATTTGTGCAGGCCTGTGTGTGCTGCCACAGTCTGAATCCATGTGAACACCAACTCTGTTGGGTCTGGAAGGGGCTGTTTTCGTGGAGGTGGTAGGTGACTCTGGGTTTCTTTTTAAGAATTGAAAGTCTGAGGCCATCACTCTACTTCTTACTCAATCTCTATCTCTTTGCATAGAACAGACCATCAGCTTAGGAGGTGCAAAGAACATTGTAGAGGAAGAACAACACACACACATGCGCGAGCGCGAGCACACACACACACATACACAAAGACACAAACACACACATATACACACACATAGGGAGAGACACACAAACACACAACATATACAGATACATAGAGACACAGACCCACACACAGAGAAACATACAGAGAGACACACACAAACACACACACCACTGCCCCCTGGACATTGTAAGCTCCTCACACAGCAGTGCTCTGGCCAACTCATGGGCAGACAGAGTAGCGCATATCTCCTCCAGTGTCTTCGGGAAGACTTGTCCCATTGTCTCTTCAAAAGATGCCATTTGTCTTGCTGTCCCCAGTATGCCCAAGAAGGCCAGAACTGTCTCTTCTTCTCTAGCTCTCCTCTTGTCTCCTTTCCACTCTTTTCTTGCCTGACCTCAGCATTCCAAATCCAAACCAAACAGCCGCAGTAGAGAGTAAGATTGCTGCCAACCCTCCAGGAGGGCGGGGACACGGGCAAGTCTGAAATTCCCTTCCGCCAACAAAGAGAAAGGTGGCCAGAAAGTCCCCTCTCTTCAGGAAACCTGGCTTAGCCATCACCATCCTGTATTGGGACTAGAGATCACAGACGTGGCAAACAAAAACAGCAAATGCAGTGCCATCCAAGAAATGCACACAGCCTAATTGCCAATGTTTCCTTTTTGAAGACTAAAAAGGCTGTGCACATTAAATAAAAGGAGAATTAATTTCTAGTTTAAATACAGCTGCTGTGATTCTTGCACACAGCACAGCTGTCCCAAGGCTGGCACAGGGCCATGCCGTGGAGGCTCCATCCCGTCTGTCCTATTGTCCTTCTGACTCACAGGCAAAGACCATCTCTGAGTGTTTGGGAAATATTTGTATTCATCTTCAGATCTTTGACGCATCACTGAGGGTTGGGCCTCAACAGCACCACACCTCCAGCTCTCTGCACCAGTCAAACCATCTTCTATCTCCCCTTCCTGAGATGGTTTTCCTGAGGGGGGGGAAATAATTTGTTTCACGTTGCTTTTTGTTTGTTTGTTTTTATTTTTCCCAATTTTGGGCTGGGCAGAGCCAGTAGAGCCAAGTATTTCCAAGTCTTCATCCCAAAATGTGTGTGTGTGTGTGTGTGTGTGTGTGTGTGTGTGTGTGTGTGTGTGTTTAAAAGGGATTGATCGCATGTTTTTATTTTGAAAACCACAAGTAAAATTTGAGGTTGTCGTCAATCTGGGTCTGCCCTGCAGACTGCAGAGGAAGAGACTTCACTGCCAACTGCTGTGTCACAACCTATTCACTTCAGAATGGAGATAATCTTGGGAGATACAGCTGAAATGAGAAAGACTTGAGTCTTCAAGGACTTCCTGACCACAGCCTATTGCTTTAAGCCTGCCCCCAAGAGGCCTGAATCTTTTCTGATCTTATTCAGTGAGGAATTCTATCCACTGTACCTTCAGGAACTGTTTTCTGGAGCCTGGGCCCTCTCACACAGGAGCTCTCTCACCCTGTGAGGATTTACCTGAGGAGGCTCCATATCCTGAACTGTGAAGCTGTCCCACTCAAGAGACCTGCCTGTGTTTCTGCTCCTGGCCACACCTCCTAGGACCTTCAACACATCCGTAGGACTTTAGCCTGTCTCTAGTCTGCCCCTATAGCCAACATCTTCACAGTATTGTCTACTCCTAAGTCTTTAGTCTGTCACTCTAGTGCCCTTCCCTGTTTGTCCCCAGGATCCCCAGAGCACATGTAGATGACTTTGTGGAGATTTTGTTCTCTGGGGATAAGATACCATCCCTTTGGAGGTGACATGACAGTTTGTCCTTACTTCCTCTTTGCAATGTCCCAACTAAAACAACTCATCAGAGCAGGGCATTGGAGACCTGGACTCAAATGCAAGGATGAAGAGACCCTGCCTTCTAGAAGACAAAGGTCCAAGATTGGGTTCTAAGGATAGTTCCTCCTGAGTCTCTCACTACCTTATCTTACAAATGGCTTTTTCTTGTGTTCTCACATGGTCACCTCTCCTCCTATAGGGACACCTGCCAGACACCAGAAGGTAGTCAGATATATATGACTTCATGTAATGATAATTACTTCCTAAAGGCCCTGTCTCTAGTACCAGTTACATTCTGAGGTTCAGCTGTGAATATGGAGAGACAAGAACCCTGACAGCCACATTTGCCAATAGCTGAGGGCATGGTTGGCTTGCACCAAAGTCCAATTCCCTGAAGATGATGGAGGTGACCTTGGTCAAGTCAGTGGGATGCAGCAACCAGTGCAGTGAATGTGGTCTGCTGTCCCAGTGGGCAGACTCAAGTGCACAGAGGACCGAGGTCAAATGGCTTACCAGTCCCTGGATGGGAACTGAGACCTGATTCAGACATTCCCGACTCATGTTACGCTTGGGATGAGCAGGCTTCATCTGGCTGTCAAGTGTGGGTGACTCAATGGCCTCAGGGATCCTGCAGACATCTCACAGTGACCAGAGGGAAGAACATAGGGGTCTGGTACACTGCAGTCCATGGACCACATCTGGTCCTTGTCCATGTCCAGAAGTAAACATCTCAGAACTCAAACGCTTGCCCTCCATCACACATGATACTCCTACCTCTGTAGGACTAGGCCTCCCTGGTGTACCTTAAAGGCTCTCAGAACATAAAGTGTTCACAATCTGACCCATCACTGGTATTACGGGTAGCCAAGGGGGTCAGAGTAGCAACATCTGCTAATCTTTTTGTTGAGAGGGTACCTGTGAGGATTTGAGTGAGAAATGGCCCCATGTAGATCCACATACTTGAATACTTAGTCCCCAGTTAATGGCACAGTTTGGAGAAGAGCAGGCTTGCTTGAAGTATGCCAGTGGGGGAGGGGAGGCTCTGAGAGTTCATAGAGTTCCTCCACTTCCAGTTTGGGGCTTTGTGTTTGAGATTGAAGATGTGATCTCTCAGCTTCTTTTACAGGTGTCTCCATGCCAGCATCCTTATTGTAATGGCTTCTAACCCTGAGGGAGGGGGCATAGACCACAACTCTTTCTTTCAGAAGATCCCTGGGTCATGGTGTTTTCTCACAGTCACAGAGAAGTAACTAACGTTGTGTCATCAGGCAAAGCTGTATTTATTCACTTCTCCATACTGCCTCTTTGCTTTCTATTATCTCTGATATTGGTTTCCAGTCTTTGCAGGTGAAATTGAACTTCCAGGGTCATATATCATGTACACCCACAGTGATGAACAGTCTCTACTCTTTATCCACCTAAAGGCACATTGAAGGGCAGCAAGTATCCAGCTATGCCTGTATTGGCAGGACACAGCTGGGAACATGGAACCAATGATGCACAAACCAAGATTAGGAAACAAGATGGATGCCAGACACCATGCCATGGGAAAGCTCTCCATCTTTGCCAAACACTGCCATGCCTTACTTCCTGGCTCATGAAAAAATTCAAGCTTTAAGGACAGGAATAAAACAATCCTTCTGTGTTTCTCCAATACAGGATAAGAAAATTCACAAGGAATTGCTGAATTAAGTTGGTATTCTACTTTGGTCACAGCTATATCCTGGGGGAAGGAAATCCAAAGGAGAGGAAAGAGCTAGATGGGAACTAGAAGTCCTTCTGGCACCTCTGAGAGTTAGACATGACCTGCCTTGATGTCACCGAATCAGGGATGTGTTCAGGAGCCTTGCTGAGGTTCTGAGGAGCCCACAGGGTTGGGATTGACTGACCTGTGCTTAGTACCTAATGATAGCTTCACCAGATGAACTTCAAGCATGCTTATGAGTTTTCTTGGCTACACGATTTGATTCTCTCCACTCTGCTCATCTCTATTGCCCACTCAGCCCCGTGTCCCCTCTCCTTGGCCAGGTTGTGCCCCCAAAGCCACAAGTGAGTTTTCTGACCATCAACCTCTGTGAGTTCTTTTAACCCCAAAGCTTCCTTCTTCTCTATCTGCTGTGTCAATGTTTCCACCTTTCTTGAAAATTCTGAGGGGCCTGGCATGCATAGCTGGGACTTTTCTGCAAAGAATAGAAACTAGTGTTACTAGCTGGTATACCTAATGGAAGACACTGACTTGTGCTCCCTGCATACCGAGGATGATGGCCTGATGCTCATTTCATTGTCTACTAAACCTTTATGAGATAGGTATGTGCCATCTTAAATGCCTTCTCCACAGTTGCCTGCCCTCATACATGCCATGCCCAGCCTGGGCATTCTACCTCTTGTGTATGCATAGGAGCAACAACCATCTTCAACAGCAGTGGCTCCAGGGAGCTCTGAATCCAGTGGAAGTATGTCTTGTGCTTCCTGGAGGGGGAGCCCCATGTCAGGTATTGACCAGGAATTAGACAGAGTGATGCTTCTGCAAGCTGACGGCAGAGGTGGCTACACACCCTCAGAGGGTTGAGAAGCACACAGTCAGGAGACTTTGCTGTCTTCTGACTGGGCACAGTTACACTCTGACTCCCAAGCCTGATTCTCTGTCTTTAGTCACTCCATCCTATTGCTGTTGGCCTCTGCTTTTGTAACTATACAGATGGCTTCATTGCACCAGCCTACCAGTTCTGTTCTGTGAGTTAGCTATTAGCTAAGGGCTCCATGTCCTGGTCTGCTTCACTCAGGAGACTTCCATCTCTAGAGACTGTGTAGGACATGTGTTTGTCACACATGAAGACAGGCCACAGACAAGGGCCAAGAGGGTGACAAGTAGCAACAGGATGTAAGTAGCAAAACTGAGATAGCCATAACAGTACACATATCCCCACCACCACTGGTTGTAGCCCCCCAGGCACAAGCTACCTGGGAGCAACTTGAGGCCAGATTCGTTATAGAGGTGACACCATCTTTGCTCACTTTCAAAGCTCTGCAGATCTACTCTCCCCCATGAAGTCCAGTTCTGGTAGAGAGAGTTCTGATACTGCCTTAACTGTCCCAGGTTCAACTGACAATATCCTGGCTTTCTTCTGTTGGAGACAAAGACTGCAAGCCAGGACAGAAATGTGTCCTTACAGCCCAGTCTTCTGGGTTTTTCATGAATGCCTGCTCATGACTCCACCCCAACCCCACGAACAAGTTGTAGTCAAGAGTTCATATCTAACCCTCAGCTTCTCTTTCCTATTCCCCAGTTGTACAAGAGAAGCTTGGCTATCCTCCTGTGTCCCCTCATTGCCCCTTTCCCTTTTATTTTCTGTCCTCCTGGTTGTTCCCTGGTTACACCTCCTCAATGTGACATTCCTCCGAACACACTTTTTCTGGGGCTGGCAGGAGGGACCATCCATGGGACTCCCAGCAGACAGAAGGAAGTCTTGGTTGAGAACCCTCTGGATGTGGTCCTTTGGGAATTCCCAAGATAACAGTACTGAGTGCTGAGTCCCCCAAACGGTACTCAATGCTGAATGCCAAAGAGACAGGGTGTGGATGGCCACAGGGGCTAGCTGGGAAGGTACCAATGAGATCAGATGAGCTAATCAAGGTTCAGGCCTCCATTAGGAAAACAGGGCAACTGAGAAGAAGGGGCAATTGAGTGGTTAGAATGGAAAGAAATGAGACGCAATTTGGCAGTGCCTCAACCTTGATGGCTTTTAGTAAGTCACTTTAAATTCTCTTTTCGTCTCTCCTGAACCTTGACAAAGAAAATCTATTCTAGTATTAAAGACCTAGGCAATCACATCTGGTTCTTATCAGGAGTCTGTGATTGAATCTAACCATCAGGCAGGTGGGGGCTGAAATAAACTGTCACTGGTCAGACTGCCTGCCATGCCACTGAAGACATGCTGTGCCTTCTGCTGTTACTTATGGGCAGCAGGAGTGTCTCTCATGGAATAGAATCTCTGATGGCTTCTTGATCTTCCCAGACTCATTCTGTGATAATGGTGTCATGCTATTATTTCCAGGAGAGCCATTACAAATGTAACTGGCTACAATGAAGGAAGACAGTTCTGCTGGCTTCTTCCTGCCATTGCTTTCTCTAAGGCTCTCCTGAAATAATTTGGCCCTTACTCTTTCTGCTCTGCAGAGAGGTCTTCCGCAGCCTATACCACAGTCGATGATGACACAGGGTAAGATGATTTGAAGGCCATCAATGTACCCCAGGACACACTCCTCAGAGCACATGCCTTCTACATACAGAGGAATCAGAGCTGATACACTGCTTCTTTGTTGCTTCTCCACACCCTCTACAACATGTTCTTTGTGGCCCAGAACTGTCTGAGATGGTCCCCACTGCCTAATAGTGGAGGAAAAGTCAGGCACCATCATAACTCTTGGTGACACTTCCCTCCATGGTAGGCTTAGCCTGAATATCCGCAGATGTCCCAGCCTAATAGGAACATACTGCCCAATGACCTCAAAGTACTGCTGGCCTCTCCAAACTAGTGCCAACCTTTTTTGTTAGTTTTCTAGCAATATTGTCTAAGTAAATTATCTTTATTGTATATTTTTAAGGTATGGGCCATATTTTGATATATATGTACATATATGTGTATATATAATATGTCTGTGTATATGTATGATGATGTAAATATATTATATGTGATGCATATATGGGCTGTATTGACATTACAGCATGGTCTCACCTTCTAAGTCACCCTGTCCTGGTAGGAGGAGCCCCAAAATTCTGCTGTATTTGCAACTTCCTGCACACAGTACAAAGCACTAACTTAAGCATCTTATACTTCTGGGTCTTGAGTGGGTAGTGAATCAACTTTCTCTTCTCCTTCGAGACCTTCGCATGACCTTTGGTATATGATATGGCAAAATTGGGCTGTGAATATAGCACTTACTCACAAGTGTCTGCAGATAGTCCAAACAGGACTCTCCCAACTCAGCAGAGTATCTTAACCTTGCCCATTTCACTAGATCTCTCAGAGGACCCAGGTATCCCCAAGGTTCTGTTTCACATCTGATGTATTCCTTAATGTGACTGCTTGGTTTTGCATTGGATAGGAAGTACTCATTCTCTGTGGGCCAGGGTCACCTCATGGCTAGCATTCTTCCTAAGTCATTTAGATAATATTCACAATACCCTCTTGTCTACTGAAGCTATTGAAGCCCAGGTCCTCCACACTCCCCTCCCTACTCATTTGTGGTCAGCTGACAGACTATCACTCTGACCAGTGTGCACAGAATGCTTGTTTACCAGACCTGGCTTCAGTTCCTTGCCCTTCATAAGACCTGGGGTCTACCAGTCTTCCCCCAAAGGCATCAGATGCTCCCTGAGCACAGGTGGCCTCAGGGTCAAGCCTCCCCTGGACACTGTCCCACCCTGCCTCTACATCTCACTCCACAGAGTAGTCTCCAGCCTCATCCCCTGCTCACTACAGGTAGACAGAACATCTTTGCAGTCATGGGACTCATGGCTCACAGACCTTAGAGTTTATGTTGCCCAGGAAACTATTCCTTGTGTCCCCTGTAGAATCCTTTCACACAGGCCTCTTCACTGTAGTGAATCTGCTTTCAGTAGATAGTGGGAGAGAAGGGGCTAGGTAGGAGGCCAAGTCCTGAGGCCACCTCTCTGGTATCTGTCTCTGCTCTGAAGCAGGACTCTATTCAAGCCAGGGGCTACAAGACACAGTTTCTGGGGTTGGAGAACCCAAGATCTTTTTCAGTCTCACACAGTTGCATTTGAGTGCTGGAAAATTTCCAGATTCACACCAGGGACCATTGGTATGGAGAGCCATGGTTAAGGGGCCTGTCCTCTTCTGTTAAACAGTTACTCCCCTGGGCCTATAGGATGTTATTGGCTGGGTCTGTGACCATGAGGAAGTGGATGCAGAGGGCCATTTATAAGGGATATGTCTGTGAGGCCTGCAGAATCCCCTTTCTTTGTGGCAGATCACAGCACTGTCACAGGTTTTCTTTCTCCAGGCTAAGTTCTCACTCAGCTCTTAAGATATGCAGTCTCCCTCTACAGTCTTTCACTGCAAAGCACAGACATGAGGGTCCAATGTGTGCCCTCAGAGGCTCAGGTGGAGGGTGGATACTCCATTCACAACTTGGGGAATTTTTGAAATCTTAACTCTCTTATTAGGAAACGCCGCAAGCCCCAGACAGCAATCAAACATCATAGTTGCCGGCGGCAGGGCAGGAGGATTGGTGTAGTTTTAAAAATATTATCAAAGAGCTTAAATCAGAACAATGTTCTCTGGAGGAGCACCCTGACAATATTTATGAGTCAGAGCTGCAAGTTTTCTTGAGAAGAGGCAAGAACCAGGCCTTTCAGAAGCACAGCTCAGGTGTGAAACTGCTTTCCTTGTGGAAGTTCAAGGGTGTGCTCAGGAGTTCTGTGTAACCACAATTTACAAGTCAAGCTGGCATCTCTGTGGGGCAACTTGGGACTTCTTCCTTTGAAATCCCCTCAGTAGACCTGAAAATCCAGTTTGTTGTGTCTTTCCTTAAGTCTTAAAATAAACCAGTGTGGAACAGAGATACTCAGAGGGTGAAGGCACACAGCCTGCCTCTGTGCAGCAGGCTTTGTTTTTATGCTGCATTTGTTTTTCACAGGGGAGGAGAAATGGGCTTGAAATAGGGGCTCACCACTAGCTGGCCCAGAACTCACTATGTATCTGGTCTTGAACTTGTGATCCTTCAGTTTACCTGCCTGAGATCTAGAATTGCAAACACACACCAGCACATCTGGCTGCTCCCCACTGACTCTATTTCATTTCCCATCCTGATGCTTGAGAAACACCTTGATTTGAGCTTTCAGGCAGAACAGCCAGAATCTTTACTTCCCAAAGGATTCACACACTGATGAGACCTGTGGCATCCAGGTTATACATTCAGGTTTCTGGGGATGACAGGTATCAGGAGCCCCACTGACTTGTGCCAGTCATCCTTTGTTCCAGATTTCTGCCCTGTGCCTGGTCATATGCTTGTGGCGCCTGACACATAGCAAAGGAAAGACAAATGAGATGTCATAGACTAGATGGAATGTAGTCAAAGTAAGGGTAGGGTGAGGTAGAGGCTCACTCAGGCTGGGCCTGCAGGACCTGGGCAGCCAATGCTACACTCAAGTCAGAGATAGACATGGAAAGGCCTAAAAGGACAGGGCTGGTGTTCATTCTGAGAGAATTTGGGTTTTATCATTTTGGGCAAAGGCATTAACAATTGACCCCCCCAACCCCCAAGAGTCCTTTGCCTGACACTTATGTCAGGTAATATCTGGTTGTTAGCTCTGTCTCATCCAAAGGACAAACAGAAGATGGGAGACAATCCTCTCACATCTCTCCTGGGAAGAATGGAAAGACATTTTCAGGTATCCACAGTATCTACTCAGGAGACTGTGTCCAGACATACACTATGCCCATGGTGCCCTATGTCCACCCCTGCACTGGCTCCATATCTACACTCATTCCACATCTATGCTGAACTCACACTGCCTTCCTCAGTCTTAGCTTCCATGCCCCAGCTCAGTAATGCCTCAGGTACAGAAGACTTAATGATCAGTTGCTGAGACAGTCCTCAGTAAATACACACACACACACACACACACACACACACACACACACACACACCCCTGAACACACAAGACAACCAAGTGCATGAGTGAACACATGAAAGGGCAGAGGCTCCTACCGCTTTCTGGTCCATCCTGGGGCCAGTGCATATACTCTGAGGCCACATACATGTAGCAGGTGAGGAGACTTTGGCCCCAGATTGGGACGTGAGCAAGAATTAGGCATTGGAGCAGTTACACTGTCCTCTGATACTTCTCATGCTCCTCAGCTGCCTCATCCCATGGACTAAGACACTTGTGGGAACTGAAGTTATTTAGGACTGGGTGGCTCTATAATTCTTTACCATCTATGGCTTATGGTAAAAAGATGGTAACCAGAGCAAGCACTGAAAGGGTGCACCTGTGTCACCAGGGAATGCTTCTGGGACTCTGCAAGACCTGGCAATGCCGAAGTGTCACATCTTGTTCTTGTCCCAAATCACACTTAGGGCATGCAGCCTAGTGTGCAGTGGGTGATAACACAAACCCATGACAATGACAACTCTAAGAGCTTCATGAGATAGGAGGCTGCAGGTGGTCTCTGGAGGGCTGGCTTCTTCCAAGCCTTCTCCATACACTGACAGACTAGAAGTACAGTAGACTTGGCCAAGGCTTGATTAGTGGGTCTGGATCTGGCTTCCTGCCTTACTGGGTGAACAGGATGCTAGAGCCATGACAGTCTCCTCCCCACTGGTGGCCACTCCCCTACACCTTCTCCCTTAGCCCACCCTGGCCAAGCACTTCACAAGGGATGGATACTTATGCCCTCCCTCATCCAAAACTGGTGGGTCTGTGTTTTTATCACCGACTGCACACTTTCCAGCAAACTCTGTAAACATCTGCCTGACTGCCTTCCAGCTCCTGCGTGATTCCGTGGAGAACAGTGGGTGCTACCCATCCTAAACCTAGTCTTCCCCGAGTGTCACCCAAGAACACAGGTGTGTGATGTCCAGCCCTAAGAAGTCCCATTACTCCACCCCAGGCTGCATTTGACATTTGGCCCAAGCCAGCTGTCCAAAGGCCACCTTTCCCTGAACTACGAGCTGTTCACCTGCCTGCGTTCCTCACTTTTTAGTTTTCCAATATCTTGCTTTAATCTCCCCCACCCCCAGCTGTTTTGTCGCTAAGTGCTCAGTAAATGCCTTTCATGTTCTTTCCCTCCCCCATGAAACTTCCTGGCTCCCAGTGGGTATTTCCCTGTAGCTTCCAGGCCTCGGCTGACATCCAGATGTGCTCCAGAGGAAGAGGTCAATGTTGGCCACATGACCTGTCTCTCCCACCTAAGACACGGCATGTCCCTGTGTTAATTGGTCTGTTTGTTTGTTTGCTTGTTTATTACTGTTACAAGACATCTTAACTCAAAGTACTTTGGGGAGGAAAGGTTTTCCTTCAGCTTAGACGTCCATTGTCATCAATGAAGGATGTCAGATCAGGAATATAATGCAAGAACTTGGAAGCAGGAACTGAACCACAGGCCATGAAGGAGTGTTGCTTACTGTTCTCCATGGCTTACTCAGTCTCCTTTCTTGTACTACTCAGGGGTTGCAGTGCCCACAGTGGGCTGAGCCCTCCCACATTGATCATTAATCAAGAAAATGACCCATAGATTTGCCTGTTGGCCAATCTCACGGAGGTATTTTCTCAATTGAGATCCCCTCTTCTCAGACAAGTCTAGGTTTGTTTCATACTGACAAAAGTCAACCAGCAAGTCCCCACCATCTCTTCACCTCCTGTACCCCCCCCCGGGTGCTGCCCTCTATGACTTGGAAACATCTAGTGAACGAGACATAGTAGAACATGATCTAATTCTGGAGCTGGTGTTGAGTGTGGGCCCAACTCCATGCTTCCTCAGTCTCTGGGTGGATCCTTTAACAAAAATGAAAGAGTTCTGGATTACAGCCTTAGGCCACTATCAGCCAATAAGTAACCAAGAGGCATTCATTTGGCCTCCTGGTAGAAATGAACCCTGAGGCAAAGGCAAGCAAGGGAAGAAAATCACAAAGCCAGATGCAGGGGTGGGGCAGAGGATGGGGTTGGGGTATTGCCAGGAAAGGAGCTGAGACTGAAGAAGGTGGAGTAGCAGGGCCTAGGGAAAAGACAGGAGATCCAGGTGAGAGACTCCCACATAGGAAGGGACCAGTTTCTAAGCCCAGGGTTGGTCAGGACATCCAGGAGCTTCAGCAAAATGACTTTATAATGGAAGACCAAATTAAGTAGTTAAGTTTTCTGCTCTAAAGCAATCAATTTCACCGTGGTTAAGTCAATCAGAGACACAAATGGCAGACTACCAGCTCTCTCTGCAAGTGTCTTGCCTGCCTTCTTGTTTGTGTCAGCCATCTGCATCCTAACCCAGGCAATGTTCAGTGGGACTCAAGAAACCCAGACAAGAGACAGTGTTCATATTCCAAGCCTGAGGAGAACCAGCACTAGCCAAGTCTGGAGGGCAAACTCCAGTGCCCCCTAACTCACACAGTGAGTCAGTCTGTGAGCTAAGGTGCTGGGAAGGAGAGTGCAGGTGAGCTCAGTCTGTGCTGCATGCGAATGTCCCAGCTCTCTCTCTCTCTGGTAAGCACTAGGAGCATGTCTGCCCGGAGCAAATGTCAGCAGACTTGATACCCCACAACCCAACTGAGATCTGCGCCCAGATATTCACTGGGTTCACACCTGCACTGTACCTACTCCAGCACTGTGTGCACACCTGCTCCTCTGTGACTTCATCTGCACAGGCTCTATCCATGCACTGAATAACACTAACACTGGGCTCCCCTCTTGACTAGATGCATATCTGCACTGGGACAACTGAACTTGGTCTATATCCAAACTGGCTCACTCCTAAAGTGGGTCCATAGCTATACTAAGTCAACACCTATAAAGGGGTACATAAATACCATTCTCTTATCTGCCCTGGATCCTTTCCTTAACTGTATAGACATCTGCACTGTGTACATACCTCACTGCATACATACCTGCCATGTAAAACATCTGTGCTGTATAAACACTTGCACTGTATACATACCAGCACTGCATACATATGTGTACTCCATACACAGCTATACTGCATATACACCTGCACTATGTACATACCTCACTGCATACACACCTGCACTGTATAAACATCTGCACTGTATACATACCTCACTGCATACACACCTGTACTATATAAACAGTTGCACTATATACATACCTCACTGCATAAACACCTGCACTATATAAACATGTGCACTGTATACATATCTGTACTGCATACACATGTACTCCATACACACCTGCCTTGCATACACACCTGCACTGTATAAACATCTGCACTGCATACACACCTGCATTGTATACACACCTGCCTTGCATACACACCTGCACTGTATAAACATCTGCACTGTATACACACCTACACTGTATAAACATCTGCCCTGCATACACACCTGCACTGTATACACACCTGCACTGTACACACACCTGCACTGTATACACACCTGCACTGTATAAACATCTACCCTGCATACACACATGCCCTGAATATACACCCACACTGTATAAATATCTGCCCTACATATACACCTGTACCACTAGCATACTTGTGCTTCTTGCATAGCTCTACAGTGCCCACACTGGCATTGAGTACACATCTAAACAGTGCCCACACTATACTGTATAAATACCTGTATTGTAAACATACCTGCACTCTACACATACCTGCGCTGCATACACACCTGCACTTTATGCATGCCTATAGAGTACCCACACTGGTACTGTATGAACACCTGCACTGTGTCCACATGTGTATTGTATACATGCTTGCATGTTATACACATCTGCACTGTGCCCATACTTACACCGTGTGTGTGTGTATGTGTGTGTGTGTGTGTGTGTGTGTGTGTGTGTGTGTGTGTGTATGTGTGCACTGTGCTCATACCTGGCCTCTATCCACACATGCCTTGTGATGCTACTTGCCCCTTTCATGGTCTTCCATCATTCTTGGCATTATCCAAAATGCAAAAGGTCCACCTTAGAGTTGTTCTTAGTGTTCTGATGGTGACAAAAATACTTGTGCAGTTTGGACTTTTTATGTCGTATGTACTAAATATATTCTTATCGCTTAAAGTGGCTAGGAAAATCAAGAGAGGATAATGTTTTCCAACACATGAGGACTACATGAACTTCACATTTCACAGCCATAAATGCAGTTTTCTTGGCCCACAGCTGTGTGTTTGCCCAGGAAGGAGCCCCAGCTGTTGGCATTGCCATGGTGCTGCTGAATATTTATATAAAGACTGTATTTCCCTTTCAGGCAGTGCCCACTTAGCCTCATCTGGATGCTTGAATTTTTGAGAACAGGACTGCAGCTAGATCCTGCCATCTGTCTTCCTGAGCTTCTCTGGGACTGAGCACCTGAGGCCACTTTCTGCCAGCCTGCCAAGTGGATGCAGGATTGTTGGGTGGAAAGGGTATGTCTGAGTGCTTAGCTGAAGAGGTCTTCAGCTGCTGGGGACACCGTACTCTAGAAAAGTGGGTATATGCCTGTACTCTAGGAAAGTGTGTGTGTGTGTGTGTGTGTGTGTGTGTGTGTGTGTGTGTGTGTGTGTCTGTAGTCCAGAAAAGTGATTATATTACTACAGTCTAGGAAAGCTGGGATAAACCTGTAGCCTAGGACATTAAATGAATGCCTACCATAGTGGGAATTTGGTTTCTTTGAAAACACAGAAATACTATGGAGATATGTTTTCATTTCAATCTCAGGTGTGGGATACGGGACTGCTTTTTGTGATCAGCAGATAATTTCTGCAATTGTGTGTCATTTGAAATCCTGGGGACTCTTCAGAGGCTATATAAATGCTAGAACCCTGAAAGACAGTGTTGGTGGTAGTGTGTTCTTGGTTGTTGTTTGGTTGCTGTTGGTCAAGGTTTGTTAAGTCATCATGTGCAAAGAAGAAAAAAGAAGAAATTAGATATCCTGGTGGTGAAGCTCAAACTTGCCCCAAGGAACTTGACAGCCCTAATCAGCAGGAAGTAGTCTAATGATAACACCACCCCTTTCCTTTCTATTCACTTTTTCTCTCCTATCTCTCATGTTAGGGGTGGAGAAAGGTGAAAGTAATCACAAAGTAGCCGAAGTCCAGCTACAGCCTCTGGTCTACAGAAGTGGATTTATGCCTACACCCCAGAGGTGGGTACGTGCCTGTGTTCCTGTGTGCCATTTGCCGGTTATATTTACCCATCTATTTTACAAATATTTCCTTTTGGAGGTGTTGCCATGTAAGCCTTGGGACTTTGCTTCCACCCAGAAAGTCAGCTGTGATTCTTCCTTTCTTTCTCTCCAGCCATCTATGCCCTCAGTTACACTTTCCCACACAGCTCTACACTGCCATGTTTGATTTCCCTATGGAGGCTGACTGTGACAGATAGAACCCCAGCTGATCCTCAGTGAAGCTGCTTTTCTGGGGTACCCTGAACATGACACTCCTAGATGAATATGATGCTGGGATGCACGCCACACGCGCGTACACGCACACGCACACACACACGCACACACGCACACACACATGCACACACACATGCACACACACATGCACACACACATGCACACACAGGCATGCACACACACGCATACGCACGCACACACACGCACACACACACGCACACATGCACACGCACACACGGACACACGCCACATGCACGCACACACACACGCACACGCACACACACACGCACACACGCACACACACACGCACACATGCACACGCACACACGGACACACGCCACATGTACGCACACACACACACGCACACACACGCACACACACGCACACACGCCACACACACACACGCACACACACCACACCACAAATACACAAAGAGACAGAAAGAGCATCTCTTCCTCCCTGAGGCACAGCACAATGTGACAAGACTCACAAGGAACATTCTGGAAATTGCTGCTCCCTCTGAACCTTTGTCTCAGGAGCCTCTGGGGCTCTTTAGCTCCTGTGTCTTACTGGGTTGTTTTGCCCAGCACTGTATCCTTTTGTCAGCCTCGCTCTCCATCCAGAGGAGAACGCTGTATGTCTAGATGTCAAGATGATAGGTAAGCAATCTCCCAGTACGCACTACAGTCACATGGGCACACAGAGTTCCACCACATCACACAGCCTCAAACTCTTGCTCACGGGGTCTTGCAACTGTTCTTTGTTCACTCCTTACTGTGGTGAACCACTGCAGGGCAGAGAGAGCACAAAGTACAAGCTCACTGAACAGGACTCGGAGGTCAACCTGTTACCCTTTTCCTGTGGGCTTTACTTTCCTGAGGCAGAGAAAGAATTTGGTGGCGGTAAGTCTGCCAAGTGTAGAAGTCCCAGACCTGTGATTTCACTGAGTGAGTCTGCAGACAGCATTTCCAGGAGCATCAAGAGTGAGTCAGTAGCATTTCCTACCACAAGAGAGTGACCTCTTCTTTTTTGGTTTGACCCTCATGGTTGCTAGCAGAAAGCTGTGTGGCTTCAGTCTATCTGCACTGCTCAGAGACAGATTACCAGGAATTGATTGAAGTACTCTAGATTTCACAAATAAAGGTAATCATACTTAGGTAAACTTGAAATTCAGGTCAACAGGAAACACCTTTATAATGTGTGTGTCATTTTATCCAAATTTCAAATGCAGCTGCTCCCTGTGAGGAATGGCTATGAAGTGTCTGAGAAAGTAACTCCAGTCTGCATCCTTCCATCTCACGTCATGGCCTCATTATCCTGCACAGATGTTTGTTTCCATCTTAAGAAGACATGGGAACACCCCGGAGACACTTCCTTCTTGATTCCCGAAGCACTTCAAACAAGAACTAAGGGTCGTTCCTCAAAGCATTTGAAGATGGTTTAAAAAGTTAGATGCCATTTTTCTTCCTAAAATGTGAGACCTCTTATCTGTGTGGCAGAACATTTCTTAGTGGATATTCTTGCTAACTGCAACCCACTCAGGGATGCTTGGTGGATACTATCTTCTGTCTGCATCCCCTGGGGTTTCACAGAAGTAGAACTCTGCAGACTGCTCTGCTCATGTGAACTGTCCTCATTCTGGCCTGGTTCTTAAAACCTTTATAATCAACTGGAAAAAATGGATGCTAATATCCTGGCTCCCACCCTTAGTTCTCATACTGCCTTGCATGCAGCAAAATGCTCAAAGATGGCACCATGGATTAAAAATCCAGGAGGCCCTGGAGAATTCCTGCGGAGTAATAAGTGACCCATTAAAGAGCCCTGAAAGTGTTTTCACTGTAAAATGTCTGTCACCATCATCTCAGATATTTTTTATAGAGTACTAGTAGTAAGACATTAAAAATGACAAAAATGCCTTTAATCTATTTTTAAACATTCAATCATCTTGAATGTCATTCACTTCACAATAAACAGCGACTGTGCAGGCCAGTCAGCCCTACTGAAGCACGAAGACATTGCTTTCCAAAACATCCTCAGTGGTCTTGACCCACTTCTCTCTGTCATGCAGTGACTGATCTTCTTAGGACTTGGAATAAGGACAGTTTTGACAACCCAGCACCCTCTTTTGATCAAAACAAATAGTTAGACCATCTCCAATACTAAGTATCACCATAAAAAGAGCCAAACGAACACAGAGACAGACAGAATGGTAGATATGACATCTCAGCTTTCCTCTGTGTATTTAAAATCCAAGGCAGCCATACTGCCGCACACTTCTGAGATCCATACCCCATGTTCTTCAGTGCGCTCTGGCTGCATGAGCTGTGAGGAGTCCTGCTCCAGCAGGAGCCTTGGTCTTCTGAGCACTTCAGGTCACGTGTGCCCACAGAACCCAGAGGCAGGAGACTGCACATGCGGAGCCTGGGAAACTGGGGAGCCAGCGAGTGCAGCCAGGACAGAGGCAAAGGATGGCACTGGTAGAGCCAGGTGAGGGTTCTAGAACTTTCCCTTGATTCGGGGGCATATCTTGCAGCTGCAGTCGACACTAGGGCTTCTCTCTAAGTTTATTTAAATGGTAATACAAAAGATGAGACATCAGGAGTTTACTAAGCACAGACTGAAGGGCTAATTGTATCTCAGTTCTGTATGTAGCTTTAGAAAATGTGAGTTTGAGTCCTCATCTGCTTCAGTACAGAAGATTCTAGAACACACCCTCAAAGCTACAATAACTCATAAATTTTTTAAAATATGTTTTTATTTAATCTTCAAAAATTTCATACAATATATTTGGAGTATATTATTCCCTTCCCTCAACTCCCTAAACACCCAACTTCATGTTCTTGATTTCTCTTTTATAAAACAAACAAATAAAAAACATAGAATCCAATTTGTGTTGAGTAACTCCTGGGCTCAGGGCCTGTCTTGGAATTCAGTTAATATACCAGGTATCACTTCATTTGAAGAAAACTGACTCTCCTCACCCAGCAACAATCAAACGACTATAACTCTTGGCTTGGGTGAGAATTCATGTCAACATTCCTTCCTCCATGCTGGGATCTTTGAGCTTAAGCTTATGAAGCTCTTGTGGTTTAAAATCAAACAAAATTGTGACACTGTGCACCAGACGCCCAGGAACACAGAGTAGTGTAGTCACAGTGTGCAGCCTCCACAACCACCTCTCAAGGTTGACGCTTTGTCCACTTTAGCCAGTTCTCTTCCCTGTCCCAGCCACATCAGAAACTCTTATTTTGTTCTAGTTCATTTAAATCTGTACTTGTGTGTGTATGTATTTGAGACCTGGTATGTAAGCATGTACTTTGTATGTGTACCTGTGGGGGGGGCAGCAGGAGGTGAACCTTGGATGTTATTTTTTGTATACTATCTTCCTTTTATTTTTGAGATAAGATCTTTTGCTGTTCTGGAGGTCACCAATTATGGAGGTTAGGTTACGATACTTTGGATGAGAAATGTCCCTCTGTCGTCTTGGACATTTGAACCCTTGTGCCCAGTTGGTGACACTGTTTGAGAGGTTTAGCAGGAACAATCTTTTCGGAGGAGGTATGCTTCCAGAAGTCTGTTTTAAGAGCTTAAAAACTTGTGCCATAGTGAATTTTGAATTCGTTCTCTGTTTTATGCTGACAGTTTAAGATGTAAGCCCTGGGCTTTCTGCTCCTGCCTCTGTGCTTTTGCTCCACCATCATAGACTCTACTTCTCTGGAATTTGAAGCTGAAATAAATTCTTTTATAAGTTACCTTGGTCGGGGTGTTTTATTGCAGTAGTAGAAAAGTAACTGATATGGGACCACTGGTCAGTGAGCTCCCAGGGGTCTATGTGCCTCCAACCTCTCAATGCTGTCAATACAAATGTGTACCACCACACCTGGTTTTATTTATTCTTAATTTAATTTATTCATGATTCTCTACAAGAATCTAGGATTGCTATTCACAGCCATAATGACAAGCTGGCATTGCTAATTTCTCGCCATGCAACTTGATGAAAACAGATACTCACAAGATCTGTCCATTGTAAAACCTACATAAAGTATAATTTTATATAAACCTATGGTGACTTTTGAGTGTCTAATTCTGAGGCTGACTGCCAGCCAGGCACCCTTGACTCCAGAATGCTACATGCACAGGAGTGCTTGCAAAGGCCGGAGCAGCCATGACCCCCTCCACCCCCACCAGAGTGTCCCTGGCAGCTTCAGCAAGAGCACATCATTTCGAAGCAGAATGAGCCTGGTAGAACTATCTAGAATAAGCACAGCAAGAGCTCTGAGTAGGCACACTCAGTAGACCACTCCAGGGTAAAACTTGCTGATGGAAGTCACAGAGCAGTTAGCTAAGGTTAGAGTTCCTTGAGTCTGGTAAAGGAAGAAGGTCAGAGGATGTCATCCTCAGTCCAGGAAAACCATTTTTAGTCCTCCAAGCAAAAGGTGAATCAACTGAAGGTCCATGCCCTGTGCTGCCTGATAAAGTCTCTGGAACTCTTTTTCTACAGCATCTCCATCTCTATTGTCCTCTCTCAGGGGATATTGGAATTTAATCTCAACATTCTCCACAGCAAATGTGGTAGTTGATATTTTCACCTTCCTGGGGATTGGTATTTTAACAGGAGAGTTTTGTGATAATGGAATGCAGGGTTTCAAGTACAAGTTCAAGTGGTGAGTGTAGGAATGGCTCCAGATGCAAGCATACTGCCCGTACACAGGACACAGTACACAGCAACAGAACCCTGAGAGCAGCCAGGAGCTGGTGTTACAAGATGGGTGCAGCTGTTAGCAGAGCCCATGGCAGGGTAGGGGCTGCTGGGACAGACCAATGTTAGGTGGACCCTTGTCCTAATGATCTAGGGGACAGCAGTCCTGCAAGGACAGTTGAGACTGATGATGTTAGCAGAGCCCATGGCATAGACCTCTGGCTTGAGAACGTCTGTCCGAGAGCCCTCTGACCTGAACTCACAACTCATTATTCAGGGTGAAAATATCTGGGGCAGACCCTTCTTAGTTAAGTCCATAGCTGTTGCTCCAAGATATGTGCAACTGAGGCAGGCCCCTGTGGGAGGAACCCAGGTCCCAGTGCTCTGTGGTAGAGACATCTGGAGCACGTCTCTCTGTCAGATGAACCCAAGGCCCATTATTCCAGGCCAGGGGCATCTGAGGCAGACTTTTGTGTGTAATATCTATTATCCCTTGTTCCCCAGGGGGGAAAGCTGTTTTAGAACCCTGTTCAATAATTTAACTAGACTCACAGGAAAAGGTATACAGCCAAAGTCCTTCCCTGCCTTTGCATGCATATCTGCCTATTGCCCAATGATGGTCATGGATTTACTCTCTGAAACTATAAGCCCCCAATAGACTTTTTTACTATCATTTGGTTTGCTTATAGTATCTTATCACAGCAATAGAACAGCAACTAAGGCAGGTTTGGGGCTATGGGGAATGCTGTGACCCTTATGCCTTTCTTTTGGAATTCTCTTTGTCAGGTTTGTTCCTTGAACCTGAAGTGTGTTCTTTGGCAGGACCCCTTGAGCCACCTGGACAGGTCCATTGTTGACTGCATTTTGAAGAAACCACCTGGATTCCCTTTTGTTATTTTCCCTGGTCCTCTGCAAATGTCTTAGACTGAAAGATTTGGGATCCTTTACACCTAAGAATCTTTGTCCACGAATATGACCATTTCAGGTTCCACTTGGTTTCTGTAACAAAATGCCATCCCCTTGGATAATAGCTTTCATTATAAACACAGGGGATGATTTTATGTGAGGGCCTGAGATTTGTGCCTTACTCGTGACCCAGAGGGCCACAATGAGCTGTGCAACAATTATCTGTTAGAAGTGGAGAGGGGAGGAGCAGGGCTAAGAACAAGGGTTGGTGACATTTTCTTTAGATGAATGTGCTGCCTTAGTAGCTTCGCCATTATCTCCACACTGGGAAAAATTCTGATCAGATGCATACCTGATGGCCAACCTGTCAGTCACCAATGTGGCACCTGCTTCTCTGTGTTCCTAGGAAAGTAACCGTGCAGTTTGAGATCTACAGCGTTACCCAGAATTCCCAACTCAGGATCCTAAGGCTTTATACAAGCCTTGGTCTCCACAGAGGAATCCACCTGTGAGATAGAAACAGTTCCCTTTACCCCAATTCTTGTGCTTAATACCCAGTTACATGTTATTGTCTGTGTCATTGAGGCTTAAAGCCCTGCCTAATTTTCTAACTACATCTACACAGTGGGCAGTGCTTCTGTGCCTTCTGAGGCTGGGGAGAATTGCCCCTGGTGTTTGTCAAGTGACATGTTTTGAAAGTAACTGAATGTCTGTCACTCTGCAACCTGTGCAAAGGCATGACTCCAACTGGCTTGGGGTCCTGGAAATTCTTAGTGGTAAAATTGATGCTGCAAACTGATTTTCTTAATTTAATTTGAGTATTACCCTATTCTTAAGATCTTCTCCATGCTCTGTGTAGTGGATAGAAACTCAAGAGCAGATAGCTCACAATGATGGAGTGAGAGCAGGGAAGTGGTATCAGGATCCACATTCTTGAATCTACAGTCCAGACATGGGCCTCCAGCAGAGCCATGTGATTTCACGGACCCCCTTATGCACTGCCTGTCATTTCTGCCTGCTTAGAGCTCTGCTTCTCAGCAGTTAACAGAAAAACAAATGGATCTATTGGAACTGGACTGATGCAGACCCAGGCTTAACACAAAAAAGCATTCCTCAGTGTCCATCCTCAAAGAGTAATTTCCTAGGTTTAGGGAGGTCTTAAGAGTATTAAGGGGGAAAATATCCATAGGAAGGGATGTGGAAGCAAAGTTTAGAGCAGCAACTCAAAGAACGGCCATTCAGAGCCTGCCCCACATGTGGCCCATATATATACAGCCACCAAAACTAGATAAGATTGATGAAGCTAAAAAAAATGCATGCTGAAAGGGACCGGATATCGATATCTCCTGAGAGACCCATCCATAGCATGTCAAATACAGGGGTGAATGCTAGCAGCAAACCACTGAACTGAGAACAGGACCCCCTTGGAGGGGAATTAGAAGAAGCACTGAAAGAGTTGAAGGAGTTTGTAACCCCATAAAAACAACAATGCCAACCAACCAGAGCTTCCAGGGACTAAACCACTACCGAAAGACTATGCATGGACTGACCCAGGGCTCCAACTGCATATGTAGCAGAGAATAGCATTTTTGGGGCACCAGTGGAAGGGGAAGCCCTTGGTCCTGCCAAGGTTGGACCTCCAGTGCAGGGGAATACCCGTATGGGGAGGGTGAGGGGATGGGGTTTTATGGACAGGAAACTGGGATAGGGAATAACATTTGAAATGTAAGTAAAGAAATATATCTAATTTTAAAAAAGGTAAAGACATTTGGTGGGAAGGTGAGTGTGCATTTATAGTTACTTTGTCTTAATCAAATAAAATATCAATGTCAGAAACAGAAAAAAAGAGTATTAAGGAATTACCCACTCATGAAATTAAATAGATATTGAGAAAACCAAGAGCATTTACTCTCATGTGCCCACTCATGTGTACAAAACAGAGAAACTCATCAGTGTCTTGTATGACTTGTATCTAGCATGACTCACTACTTAATCCCCTCTCTCTGAACTTGTAGATCACTCTTTGGAAGCTATTTTTCATCCTGGTGGTCAGCAACCTTCTTCCCAGTGCTGAGATTACAAGTCTGCATGGCCACACCCAGCTTTTTCAGTTGCTAGGATCCAAACTCAGGTCTTGGTGCCTTTGCAGCAAGCCTCTTACCTAATGAGCCGTCAACCCCAAACAATTTCCATTTAGTACATTTATTGTTATGTTGGATAGCATAGCATGTGTGTGCATGACAACAGGTGAATATGTAAAGAAAATACTAAAATACTAAATAAATGTCATACAATATTAGTTGGTCGTTAGAAAAACAAAATTCCCTCCTTTGCAGAAAAAAATGGTAGAATTGAAGATTATTAATTGGAATTTAAGTCAGAGTCACAAATATGGCATGGTTTCTCTCATCTGTAGAATGCAACTTCTGGAAACTTAGATCTGATGGCAGAAGGGACACTGGAAAGAACACCAGGAGAGAAAGTGACGAGAAGATGTATCTTTACATGCCTGAAGGAAATGCCAGCAGGAAGCCTGTCATTTTGTACAACTGGTACACTGTCACTCCTTTTACATTGGATCTAATAACAATAAAAAGTTATAAGACTAAAAAATGTAGAAAGTGGTCATGGGAGTCCCCCTTTAAGAACTTATATCCTATAAGCACCCTTAAATTCAGAAATCTTTGGTTTTTAGTAGGCTTCAAACTAGGAATTACCCATTACCATCTGTAACATTTACTCCCACGTTCTCGAACTGTGGCAGTCATTGAGTCTCAGGCTTGTGCTAAGGACACAGAAACCACAGTGTGAGTGGGCTTTTCGAGTGACTGCTGCCTGCTTCAGAGCACAGCTTTGCTTTTACTGGGACTTTTGTTTTAGTTGCGTTTCTTAAGCTGATTAGTAAGGATAGGATTTTAATTAGGGTCCCCATTTTCTTTGAGTCTTTGGAAGACATCAGGATTTTTTTCTAGCACATAATTAATCAGGCAGGAAAATCTTCCCAGGAATCGCTTTGTTCTTCCTCCTTCTGTAGAGAATTATCCGGTCTTGGTCAAAGCAGGTTAGACCTCCATACAAAAGACATCTTAATGATGTCAAAACGAAGCCCACATTTCTCACCTTTGGACCAGAGAGAGTGGAAGAGTATCTTTCTTTTTTTAAAGTAGCCAGTCTGTCCAAAGCCTCAGAGCCTCACTTCATTATGGCTGGACTCATACAAATCCGCACAAGTGTGAGAGCTTCCTGCCTGGGCCCCACAGCAGCAGTGGGAATGGCCCTCCATCACCACAGGAATGCATTTATGATCATGCAATGCTTAAGTCTGTTTTTATTTCTCATTTTATGGAAAATGCAGCCGTAATCCCTTCAGAATTCCCCTTCGCTTAAATCTAAGAGAGCGTTCTCGGCCGCCTCTTAACATCTCAAGGGTCCTTCAAGTTGCATAAGCCCATATTCAACAGGTAAAGCCCACTTTGTTCTGTAGAGATGGCTGGAAATAACTCCAAATTAAAGATTTAATCTTCTGTGGGTGACACAGCCTTTCCTAATTTGTCACAAAGGAACTGAAAGTCTAGCTAGCAGCTCCTCAAGATGCAGTCTCTGATTGGCAGGGCCTGCTGCATTGATTCCCCAAAACTATGTTGCGAGAAATTTTATTAATACAATTAAGCAAAGAGAGCAGGGCAGCCTCTAAGGTTGTGGGAGAGCTCCTTTCTGGTGACGATTGCTTTCACTAGCAACCCAACTCACAGCATTTATGTGTGGGGAAAGAAAAGACCCGAGCTTTGATGACAAATTATTTTTCCTACTGACAGGAAAACCCTGGCCCTAACAACATAACTCAGAAGTGTCAGTCAAAACATTGATATGAGAAGCTGGAGATGAGCAGAGCCCCAGGGACTGAATGCCTTCTTTGTTACCTGTCACTAGGCATTCCAGGAGACTTTTCAGTGGAACAGTTTGTAATTTGAATTAACTCCCCAAATTCAGTGTTTTTTGAAACATGCTAGAAGATTTTTGTGTCTGCTACCTTGCTGCAGAGACTCAGTCCACAAGCAGATAATTTGGTATTTATGCACTCTGCCCTGTCTCAAGACATGGAAGATCCCCTATAGACACTTGTTGCATTAACTTTTCCTAAGAGATATGAACAAACATCTATTTACCCCAGATACAACACCAACAACAGTAAAGATCCCACCAAAGTCCAACTTGGCTAGGGCTGTTGAGTTTCCTTATAGAGCTTGGCTGAGTGGCTTATGCTCACAGGAGTGTGGATGACCCCAAGGCAGCTACATCAATCCAAAGATCCACCATCGTGCATGGTGGCCTCATGGAAACTGCATAATGGACTCCCACTTTCGGTGAACCTTCCACTATCTACCCACTTTAGCAGCTCCTAAGATCCCTTGCAGCTGGAGTAGGAAGCATGGGAAACCATAGCAGGGAATGAAAAATAAGGGTCCTCTATAGAAGGCTAACAGCTCCATTATCACTCCAGAAGTCCTAGCTGTCACTATTTCCTGTATCTGGCTGTTCATTTAGTTGCCATGACTACCAGTCCCACAGTTATCTCTATTCAAAGATGGCAGGGATAGTCGTGGTATGTCTGGAGGAAAATGCCACATTTCTCCTCAGCATTCTGCCACAGTCTTTTTGATCCCCAGGAGGAAAATTTAGTATCTTTGGAAGAAGGATTATGAAAGGGACAGAGATCCAGGTGATGGACATTCGCTGTGGTGGAGATGAAACTCAGGAATAGAAACACAACTGGGTGGGAGCAGTCTACAGCTGGAGCCCCTCACAGTTTTCCTGGTGTGAGCTCCAGGGAAGCCCTTTTTGCCTTGTTGGATGAATGTATGAACCATGTGGAGATGTCAGCTACGGCCCATGGAAGCTTAACATAGCCAGATGACACTGAGAACAGAGACAGCTGCAAGGTGTACGAAGCCTGCATCCTGATTCCAGGTAGCCACACTGGTGAGAAATCTCAGTGGTCCTATGGTCTCACACGCACAAGATCCTGAGAGGCATGAGGGGAAATATGAATAAACCCTACACAGTGAGCAGGTACTGAGGAAACAGAATGTTCACATGGGTACACATGGGTGGAGAGGGATCCAAATGGTCCCCCCAGGACTGTGTCACTACCATCATGGCCATCAGTGAAGCCTGATACTAGAGGTTGACATTTCTGTGAGAACCAGTGCAGTAGGCAGACGCCCAGACATCTCCCCATCTAGTTCTGGAGTCCCATGTTTGGCATACTGTAACCTTCACTGGCCAATATTTTTATTTGCATCCTCAGTGACATAGGAGCAGGCAGCGGGTGCACCGAAGAATACTGTCGTCGGGGCTGACATGGGTTCCATCAAAGGCTCCATCTCCCTATTCAGCCTCTGAGGGATGACACATCTCAGAGCACAACTGTTCAAATTGTCAGCATTTAGGTTCTTCTCTCAATGCTAAGCCAAACACAGGATTAGCATGGCCAAAGGCAGGTGATAGAGAGCTTTCAGGCTGGGGTCACCCCTAACAATGATCTTCTGATAAGCAGAGAGGTGATAAAAGTCATCCAATGCAGCACAGAGGTTCTTGATTGCTTTGCCAATTCTCTATTTCTGTGTCACCAACTACATGCAAGACCTGCAGCACTGGACAGCAACTCACATTCCACCCCATGCAGGGGACTCAGCTAGGACTGCAAAGCTAAGACGCTTCTTTCCTTTATTCATCACCTTACTGGGCTTACTCCTGCCCAAAAAGCCTGGTGTGGACATGCCATCCTGTATGGACAATGATAAAATAAGGAACTGGTACACAGAAAGGAGAAGCTGGGGCACTTTGCACAGTAGGGCTGAGTGAGCAAAGACAGCTGGGATCTGGGTTTCTGTCTGCACAGCAGCAGTGGAGGCTGTGCTGTAGTGACTCATGGTATGTGTCCCTTTCACATCCTTCAGCCCTCTCCCATGGAGTGGCACTGGACTGAAATCGTGACTGGGAAATTACAGGAGGAACAGCAGCAAAAGGAGCTAAATGCACATATTCCCATTCCCGATTTCTAACTAGATTTGACTTCTACCAAAGGATTCCATGCCTATAGTTCTTAGATAGCAAAATCTTGTAGCCCTCAGTCTGGCTGGTGTTATGAGCTGAGCTCATAAAGTACAGGTAAAAAGCAGAAAGAGAAAGCTTGAAAAGAGGAATATTCAGGAATGGAGGACTACAATTAACACTGTATTCAGAGCTAAAGGACTGAATGTGTGCCCTGGAACTGAGGGAGGGGGAGCATATTCAATATTATTGCTACTCACTACAATGCTAGATGTGCTAGCCACTGAGATAAGACAAGAGAAAGTGGTAAAGGCATTTGACTAGAAAGGATAAAACATGACAATGTTCATGTACTGATGTCATCTTATTTGTAGGAAAAAATATACAAAATCACCTAGAGTTAAATATAGCAAGTTTGTATGATACAATTTAAATGTTTAAAATCAATTGTAATCCTACATAATAACAATGAGAAAAAAAATATCAGTACTAAAATACAATGTCATGTATAATTCCCCATCCAAAATTAAATGCTCACAAATAGGCCATAGAAACACATTCACCTCTTGGAAATATGAACACAACAGCGGGGAGAGGTGGGACCTTTATTAGGTGATTACACTGAGCACTTTGCCTTCACCTGCAGGCTGATATAATTCTTGTGGTGGATTCATTTCCAACAAAACACTTGATCTAGATAACATACAAGGAGCAGAAACCTATTCTGGTGCAGATGATTTTGTCATGATTTTAGAGCCCAGTCCATTTCTGAATGCCCTCCTGGCTTTGGGGCCTGTGGTGAGCAGTAGATCATCGTGGAAACAGGTGGTAAGAAAAAAAATAAAACATATTCACTTTTTATCTGCTAGAAATCAAAAGGGAAGGGAATAAAGGCTGGGGTCCAATGCCTCCTTGAACAGAATACCCAAGTAAACTTCCTTCCATCCATCCATCAAGCCTTTTCTCCAGAAGGTTCCATTCACAGGGTGATGACTAGGCCTTTGTGAGGCACTGAAGAACCAAGCCATGGCAGTAGATCTGTAATGAAATCAGACAAGGGTCACATGCTTTCCTGCCACCGTGGGACATAACTGGAAGACTGGAGCCAAACTCAAGCCCCCTGACCTTAGATAACCAGTCTTCAGAAACTTCTGTCCTTTCAAATCGCAAAGTCTTGGTCAGTTGTTTAAAACACAGTGAAGTGGACTGTATTAGTGTTATAGTGCTGTGAAGAGACACCATGACCAAGGCAATGCTTATAAAGGAAAACATTTAATTGGGGCTGGCTTACAGTTTCAGGGGTTTAGTCCATTGTCATCATGGCATGAAGCATGGTGGCGTGTAGGCAGACGTGGTGCTGGAGGAGGCACTGAGAGTTCTACATCCACATCTGCAGGCAACAGGAGGAGAGAGGGACACTGGGCCTGGCTTGGGCATCTGAATTTCCAAAGCTCACTTCCAGTGACACAATTCCTCCAACAAGGTCACATCTACTCCAGTAGGATTTAGAATCACCTGGGAGACACACCTCTGTATGGGCTCTTAAGGATGTTCCCAGAGATGTTTAACTTAGGTGGAAAGGCCCTTCCTAAGAGTGGGTGGTACCTTCTGACAGGCAGCCCAGATATGTCTGACAAGAGCCATATCACCTGTTTGTCCTTCATCACTTTTCTTAAGCAAGAGTGTCTGTCATCACTATCAGACATGTGCTTTCCAGCTTAGACTCAGCATCAGTGTCCCTCTAGGAAGTGTTTTGACCTCCAGGCCAAGATGGCTGAGGTTTTCAGCTTTGTGGTCTGGGTAGTTGTCAGGTTCTCTCCAGCATGCAAATCGCTACTGTTGGACCAATCCAATCCAATCAACCAATAAACCCCCATTTACTCTGTGTGTGTGATAATATTCTCCTGGTCCTGGTCCTTTAGGGCACCTTGGCTGGCTCAGCAGGTAGGTTCACCTTTGTTGATTACTAAAACTTGCACTTGAGCACAGGACCAGTGCAGATTCATGGGAAACTTTCCTGAGTAGGAATTCACAGAAAGATGCTGATTTAGGGACCATAAAGTGCTGGTGATTAGCATTCAATCTTGTCTGCTAATTTATGAAAACACAGAAAACCTCTAATTCTATTTCAGAAGACTGGTGTGAAATCACAACCTGATGTGAAGTCCATCGGCTCCTTATTGATTTCCATGCCTGACTACAGAAAGGAAACTTATAAGACAGACTTCTAAGGGTTGTAGGGCCCCTGGCTCTCTCATCATATACCTAGATGATACTCTTATATGAAGAAGTGAGGATGGGATTCTAGATTTTAATTTTATACCATCAAATTAGCCCCTGCTACTCAAAATAATCAGTTAAACTCAGAATTAGTTTCCCCATGAAAAAGAACACGTACTGTGCACAGTTAATACAGAAACCATGCACATAAACAAGCTAAGGTAGTGCTTGTAATGCGTGGGGTGGGGACTGGAGGACCCTCCAACAGCAGCACAGAGACAAAGCTCTCATCCAGTCTCCAAAGGATGTCTGAACAGGAGTCAGTTATTTAGGCTGGCTGCAGAAACCTGATTGCACCACAAGTGGGATGGGCTTATTTGCTCC
Source organism: Rattus norvegicus (assembly GCF_021556685.1). Taxonomy (NCBI): domain Eukaryota; kingdom Metazoa; phylum Chordata; class Mammalia; order Rodentia; family Muridae; genus Rattus; species Rattus norvegicus. Next base: position 7,364,913 of record NC_141537.1, read on the forward strand.
TCTGTGTCCATGTGGAGTTATTTCTCCTTTAAAGTTTCTGCAGAGGTTTATTAGAAACAAAACTCCTGCATTTGCAGTGCTCACCTCAGTGTGACAGCTGGAGAATACAGCTCTGCAGGACAGCATGCTACGTAAACTGCCTCTTTGCCATGCAAACAAAGTCTGCAGAGGTTTTTATTTGGAGATTGGTGAGATAATTTCCCTTACAACATCGGCAGCAAAGAACAGAAACCACTCACTTTCCTGAGAAAGAACAGAAGAACCCAGCCATTAATTATCACAAATAATTGCTACTGCCTGAAAGTAAACACATTTCATTTGGCAGACAGTGTTGGTGGTATAGTGATGTTAGAATTAGTGTGGGGGGTGAGGGGGGTGCACTAGGCACCTCTCTCCAGACCTGAGTGTAGCTACTCACCCCAAAAAGGAAACAAAAGACCAAATTATGGATATGACCGAAATGCAACTTGGTGAACCATTGAGTTTATTGTCCTTACTTATATGAGGGGTTACTTTCAGGAGTATGGATGACTCAGATCTAGATACATCACCAAAGCCAACCCCAGCATGCACAAAGAGTCATGAAAGATGGAACTCTGAATCATGCCTCTTGCATGCAGTCCTGCTGTTCTGAGTCTCCTTACCGCTTATAAAACCTTGGGGAGGGAGTTGCCTGGTACAACTGGTCAGTTTTGGGGACTTCCTGAAATTTACGAGTTTATGCCCCAGTCTTAAAGAACTTCCCTTTTGATCTCCTTGCTTCTTAATAAGTCTGGAAGGAAGTTGCTACATAGCAGTGTCCACTGAGATCCAGTCTGATCCTAGAGAAAGATATCAAAGTTGTTTGAAGGTCACCTGATCTTCTAGGTAATGAGTCATTTAACAAATGGGCAAAGGTTTCTACCATTTAGTGCCAAGGACCTCCCCACAGACCACCTATCCCTCTTTCAAAGGTCCATGTAGCCAGGGAGGAAGCTATTCCATTTTGAACTCATACCCATGCCCAGGATTGAGTCTTCCACCAGAGCCCCCTGTCCTGTATAAATCTTCCACCCTGTGTTTGTTCTGTAGGCGATCTTGGGATATACTGCCACCTTAAAGGTCAGACTAAAGCATAAGAGTATTGAAGGTTCCCAAAGACGTAAGTTTAGAATTAGCCTCCAAATCCTCCCCACTTGAGGAGATGATTCCTTTGGGAGATGATTAAAGGGGAAGTAAAATCAAACCAAGAATGAAAGTAGAAGACAACTGTAGAATCGAGCTAGGATGTCATGTGAACAGGGGGCCAGAGACAGGCTTGTTGCTCCCCAAAATATGTATAAATACTGTCAACTTGATACAACCTAGGATTAACAGAGAGGAGAGTTTCCATTGAGGGATTTCCAAGATCATACTGGGCTATTGTGCATCTGTGTGGGATTGTCTGGATTGTCAAGTGAGGAAGGTGCTACTGTGGGCAGCAGTATTCCATAGACATGTGCATCTGGGCTGTACGAAAAAGCAGGCTTAAGCATGTGGATGAACCAGCAAGAAGCGTTCACTCATGGTTTCTGCTGCACGTCCTTGGCTGTGAGGCAGTTCTTATTGAGTTCTCATTTTGACTTTTCTCAGTGACAGACTGAGCTGGAAATACAAGTCAAATAAATCTTTGGCTCCTGCAAGTTGCTTTTGGTCTGATTGTCATATCACAAAAGTAGAAAGCAAACAGGACTACATGATGTGTTTTCACCTCGCCTGCTCCCTGCAGTGCCCTGAGCATGTATGGCCCCTCCCCTTTGCTTCTTTTTCATTTCCCTTTGTCTTCTCCCTGACTGGTCTGCTCCTCTCTCCCATAATGGCTTTCCAGATACTCCGGTTTCCGGGATCAGCCTGAAAAGAAAAAAAAAAAAAAGAAAAAGAAAAAGAAAAAGAAAAAAAGCAAAGAGCTTTTCTACCTTAGTCTGTGCCACGATTCACCAAATTACTGTCCCCAAGAATATCTTCAGTTTGAAAGAGAATAGAACAAAAGTAAGCAAAGTCAGAGGGCCAGGAGGCCACAGGTGGCTCTAGGGCATAGCCAATGGATGTTCTCACATCCTAGACCTCTGAACAGAAGCCCCACAGAGATGGTCCTCACAGCACTACAGACCAGTTCCTGTGACCTAAGTTGACACATAAAATATCTCATCTTTCCAAAGCACAATGAATCAAGAGCACCCATCCCATGGCTCTGTTATCTAAGAACTGCTCATGACAAGATGTGTTCCATTCCCAAGCAGTGTGGCCGGCTCCTTTCTTCTTAATGCTGTGTCTGGCCTCTGCCAGAGTATCCTGGCTATTCTACCTCTCTGTCTAGGTGACTAGGGTCTGATGGCCAGCATGGATAGACTCAATGCTGTCCTGGAAATCCAGGCCCCTTCCTAACCTGGCAGTGGCATTGTCATTACAATGGAGCATAGTGAGAAACTCTTCTGCCATCCTCACACTCTAATCCTGGTGGTTAAAAGTAAATGGGGAGTCCATTCTCTCCCTCACTTCACTGAAGAGAAAGCTAGCATACATAAGTGACCACCTTGGCTCACACAACTCGGTGGCACCTGTCACTGTCCAACTCAGCCACAAGACCCAAACCTCCCAGAGTGGAGATAATTTGGCTGGTTTTGATTTGCTTGGCCCAATTTTGATAGTTATAAATGGATTTGGGATCAAGGGAAGCCTCTGATAATCCTTGTTTGTCTGAGATGTATAATGTGACAGAATATTGGTTGAGTACCCACCAAATAAAGGAACAACAGTAGCATCCCAGCTCTTTCTGAGAACTCACCCACATTCGAAGATGTTGGGTGAGGGTTGTCAAGGGTGCTGTGAGTGCTCTCTCTACTTAGAAACCAAATGGTTTCTAGGCATCTGATATTTCAAATCCCTGTTCACCAAGTATGTGAGCGGGAAGCTCACATACAGATGGAAATGGCACACTGCAGCCCTCAAACTCATACAAAGATCCTGTGTCTGTCAAAAATTAAAGGCAACTTTAAAGGGCCAGGCTCCAATTTTACATGCCCTGCTACTGTAGAGTGAGGTCCATTTCGTGGCTGAATTCACATAGACACTAAGGATTCTTGACCCTGCACTAAACTCAGAGGATGCTGTAAAAAGGTGGGAGATTCAGCCCAGTGTGGATATGCTCTCCAGTCATTCTGTTGACCCCACATTGACTGTTCAGGAAGGGGGCTTAGAACCTAGATGGAAAGTCTACATATCCTTATCCTCAGTAGGTCACTGGCAAACTATTCCCTGCACAGCCTTGTGTGCTGTGTACTGTATAGTCCCATCCACAGGTGCCCCATGCCAGGGTCACGGCTGGGGCTTGTCCTGTAGTTAATTCAGGGTGGCTATGGTCTAGTCCTGAGGCTGCTTCAGTTCAGACTCTTCATAGGCAGGTTGTGTGTTTTCCACAGTGCAGAGTCACTATACCGAGAAATCATTAGATGTCACAGCCTCTGCATCACACTGTTCCCTGGCGACCACATCAGGAAAAGGAAGAATAAAACCCACTGCAACCCACCTATCTGGCCTATGACAGCATAGTACTCACCAGGACAGAAAGCACCCTCAGACTGTGGGGAGCTAAACCTGTAGGACAGGGGTTCCAGTGTTCATCATTTCAGGAAGCAACTAGCTTGACCTGCAGCTCTGTTGCCATGGTACCAGAGGCCCTTGGTTTCCATGGCACCACTCCTGGAAAGTAGGCAGAGGATGACTGGCCTCAAGTGCATGGTTTTTCCTCCATTTCTCACATAAAAGATATATATGCCACAAGAGCTATGGAGGGCTTACAGACATGTGTATGACAGCTGGTTCACCAGGTACTGAGCTCCTATACAGATTCTGCTTGACACCATGACCCTCCCTCAAAGCCCACACAGGAGCCAGTCTCTCTGATGTCTGTACCTTCAAAGACATTGGTGAGGCCACTGAGGTATGTGAAGGTGCATGAACCGAGGTTTGAAAGACAAACCTGTCTTTCAATGTGGAGAAAAAGAGAGACTGCTGGTGGCTTGCCAGATTTCTGGCCTTGTACATATCTACCAAGCCCAGACTCCTGTTGGGCCCTCCAAATGATGGCATCAGGTGCCACTGGAGTGAGGGAGGCTGAGGTCAACCTCTTGGACTCACAGAATGCCTGTGGTGCTTTGTCTATAGAGGTCTCAGAGGTGTGTGAATGGCATCTGCACTGCCTGGGAATCCAGTTGTTGCTACTGTTGGGAGCAGTTCCCATGGCATCATCCTTAGCCAGCCTCTTATTAGATGACCAGCCTCATTTGTGTACAACATCTGGGCACCGGACAGAGGTCTCCCACTCTTCATCACTTTAGCCTTGATATCTGGCATCTACTGAGCAAATGACACTGTCCCATGGCTGGATGAGTCCTCTCCAGGGAGTGCCATGCCTCCAGGGACACCACAGGTGGAGCCATTTAAAAAGAATCATTTTTCCTCTCCAGGTACTAGGAAGTCCAAGGGACAGACTTTGCCACAGGTTGGCATGGTGGAGACCAGCTCATGGTGTTACAACTCAGTGTAGCAAGAGAGCAAGAGTATTGTCACCCCTGGGAACTGTGTCCCCCGGATGTCATCCCCTCTCCAAGCACCCAGCTATGTGGAAATGACATTTTCAAATATGGATTTAAGGAACACACTTAAGTCATGACCAATTTTAGGATGTTCTCCTTTTTCCTTTGGGGGAACAAGACACCACTTACCTGGCATTATAAACCCCTTCTCTGCCACAGCCCACACCCGCTGGACCTGTCACCCCTTTTTTAGTATTGTGCTGACTGAATCTTTCTGTTTGAAGTTCTGTTCTACACTCTCCTCTCATTCTCAAGAGTGAGACAGAATTGTTTAGAAAGGTTCTGGCCTGTGATGGTTTGAATATGGCCCCCATAAGCTCATGTATTTGAATGTTTACTCACCAGGGAGTGGCACTATTAGGAGGTGTGGCCTTGTTGGAGAAAGTGGTTACTATGGAAGTGGGCTTTCAAATGCTCAAGCCCAACCCAGTGTCTCACTTTTCCTGCTGCCTGTGGATCCAGATGCAGAGCTCTTAGCTCTTTCTAAAGCACCATGTCTGCCTATGTACCCATGCTTCCCACCACACTGACAATGGACTAAGTCTCTGAGTCTGTGAGCCAGCTGCAATGAAATGTTTTCCTTTGTAAGCATTGCTGTGTCCCTGGTGTCTCTCCACAGCAACAGAGCTCTAAGACAAGAGACTGAGGGACGAACTCTCCTGCAGGCACTGGAAGCCCTGCCCTTTCTACACAGAGACCTCCTGGCTTCACCAACTTTGTGTCACCTTACCCTGTCTCGGTCCTGCCCTTCTGGGTTTGTTTGGCCTGCTCTCAGGTCTTGTGTACTCCCTACCTTTCCCCTGAGTGGCCCAGTGTCCAGTCTTTAGGACACAGTTAGGGGAATGAGATCTATCCGAAATTTCTGGTTGTCATCAGCATGTGTGTTCACATACGGATTGATATTCTATGTAGTGTATTGATATTCTATGTAGTGTATTGATATTCTATGTAGTGTATTGATATTCTATGTAGTGTATTGATATTCTATATAGTGTATTGATATTCTATGTAGTGTGTTGATATACTAGCCTCTAGAAGGACTGTAAGAGTCTCTAAAGTAGGTAACTTAAAGAAGACCCTCCTTAAATGTAAGTGGTGCCATTCTGTGGGTAAGAGTCCTGGATTTGATTTTTTCTTAAAAGTTGGAAATAAACCGAGGATGAGTATTCATCTTTATTTGCTCCCAACTGCAGATACAACATGATAGTCGGCCTTGTGCCCCACCACCATCAACTGTTTTCTTGAACTGTGAGCCCAAGTCCTTCCAGCATCTTTTTCTTGGGTATTTTCTGACACTATAATAAGTAAGAAAGGGAACTAAAGCAGCATAGAGAGTACAGGTTTTGTTATGGTATTGTTGTACATACATGTCATTGTAGCACACAGATTTTAACCATCAGCACAATGCACTGACTGGGAGATGAGTAAACAATTCGAAGAGCTCCAAGAGAACCATTCATTGTCCTTTTGGGACCAGACTGTGGGACATGAACTCAGAGGGTTTGCACAGGAACCAATAGGCCCTTAAGAGACCCCAGGGAGTGGCCCTCACAGTAAAACAAATAGACAGGTGTAGGTAATTTCTCAGGCAGCATTGATGGAAATGAGAAGCAAACAGTTGTTATCTCCCTCTTGCAGTCCCAGGCTCCCATTTATATCCCCACTGGCCAGTCCTCACAGACCCCTCTGACCAACAGGAATGGCTGCAGTGACTTGCCTAGATCCCTGTTTTCTGTCATCTATTGCAAGCAGATGCTGGTAATGTCACCCCTAGTCCCCTGGAACCATTCCTGGGAAGACAGAACTGGGCAAAGTTTCCCCTTGAATGTTGCTGGTCTTAGTGCAGGTGAGAAAGTCCTAGATATATGCTTGGTATGTGCATAGGGAGCTGGTGATTCTGGGGACCCCATGCTCTGGGAACCCAATGCACCAGCCTAATCCACAACAAAGACTGAACTAAACTCCTTAAGCTCCCCACTGCTGATCAACCTTGACATGCTCTTCTGGGGGCTTTGGATATGTCTGAGCCCTTGTCTCCTACCTCTGCTCATTCTGCCAACATCTTCACTGGGTGAAGCACCTGAGATCTTCCTTCAGAGATACAGAGCATGCACTCTAAGCCACCCTCAGCTGGTGGGTGATCCCCTTTGCCCACAGGTAGGCAGTGTCTACAAACCAGATGGTGAGTGGCTTGTCTGAGGCTGCAAACTGTATTGATTTCTCTGTAATACCGTATGGTCCGCAGCATCTCTAAATTCACTGACTTTTGTATCCAATTGAAACTTGTGTGGAGTTACTGCTCTAAACCCAGTGTTTGTCTGTTTTACTGTCCGTTGTTTATAATGACATGTTAGGTTAGGGCACCGCATGGAAACCACAGAGCAGATGTGTTGTGTATGATGTAATTCCTAGGGAGACTTGAGTAAACCTCTTCTCCTGGATAAGGAACCCAATGACAGACCAAAGTAATGACACCCCTGAATTTCAACTTGGTGAACCAATAAGTTTACTTGAGTTACTTACAGGAGTGTGGGTTACTTACCTGAGCAGTTGGTAGAATAATTTGCCAAGGATTAGTACTTGTTGCATGATGTGTGTCATTGCAGGTGGGCTTTGACGTTTCAAAAGTCCATGCATGGTACATGGTAATGCCAGTTTTCTCCCTCTTCCCCTCCCCCTCCCCCTCCCCCTCCCCCTCCCCCTCCCCCTCCCCCTCCCTCTCCCTCTCTGCATCTCTCCCTGCCCCTCTCCCCATATCCTACCTTCACTTTGGGGTAAGAATATAAGCTTTCAATCACTGCTCCAGCACCACGCCTGCCTGCCTGTTGCCATGCTCCTGCTATGATGGCCATGGTCTCACCCTGGGCAACTATAAGTCCTCAAAAAGCTCTTCCTTTGTTTATTTGTTGTTTCCAAGTTGCCTTGGTCATGATGTCTTCTCACATCAATAGAAAAGCAATCAAGATATCTATACAACATCTACATGCATAACCAACACTCCATTGATGCAAGCGTACTTGTCATCTCTAGGCAGCTTCAGGGCAGGGATGCAGCTGTCGATGAGCAGGACCTACCTGTCTCTTTGATCTCAGGTCACATGAACAGGGACCTTTGCAGCAAGGCAAGGGATCTGGGGAACAACATCTTGACTCCTCATTACAAAATCACAACAAGACTTCCTACTTTATGATCTGAATCTGATACTATCACAAGGGATGAGAGCCCTCTGTGAATTTCTAGTCTTTCCTCAGGGATGTCCTGGAAAAAGCAGATCAGCAGAAGGGCAGCCTGAATGGGCACAGAATAGTGCTGACAGCTCTCTCCTCAGAGTTGGGAGGACATGACAGCTGCCGTGAATTTCAATTCTGAGAAGCCTCCCTACCTAGCAAGTGTCCAGAGTACCATGGCTGTGACTGTGCTAACCATGTCAAGTACTAAGAAGCAATTAAATAAGAAAGGATGGTTTAAATGGAGAGAAGCTATGACACAAAGACAGAGAAGGCCCTGCTCAAAAAGCAGAAGAGGGGAACAGAGGAGGGAGAGGGAGAGGGAGAGGGGGGGAGAGGGAGAGGGAGAGGGAGAGAGAGAGGAAGAGGGAAAGAGTACATAGTTGGATGCAGCAGAGGCAACCAGGAGAAGGCAGGTTCCAGATCAGCAAAGGGGTTTCCCAGCAGCCCGAGCTGCCCAGAAATTCAACTCTTAGATGCCAAGCAATGTCTCTGTCTGGAATGGTGTCTGGCCTCTGCAGAATTTACTCCATGTCACACAGTTGGGCACTGCCTGCCTCTACAGGGAGACTCCAGGAGGCTGGCACATCCCAGTGCATGTGTCCTTGGTGCCTGTCACTGTGCCTCACCCCACTTCCAGGGCTTGGAAATGACTGTGGTCTTTAAAAATAATACCTCAGCTCCAGAGTGATTTTCAGAAGCTCCACATTACAGAATTGCTATCCTACTGAAATTTTTAAATAGTAACACCAGTTTCCTGCTGATACTCAATGTCACATTCAAATCCCCTTGAAAATCTCAAAATAAGCATTAGATCTGGTGGTTCTCTAAGGTTTAGGGTTTCTTGTTTTATGCTTTTCTAGTGTTACTATGGTGGGGCCACATATAAAGCAGAAATGTGCTCATTTGCTTTGAAATTAAAAAAAAACATTTGAAACTGTTGAGCAGGACCATGGCCACAGGGGTTTGGAAAAGCAGGATTTTGTTGTGGAGGCCTGGTTGTTTGACAGAAATGAGTAGGAGCTTGGACACATAAAGAACAGCGCTGTATCCCAAGATTCATCTCACAACCAGGGAGCCCCATGACTAGACATCTGAGACATAGGGCTGAGGTGAGGTGGGGTTGCCTGTCTTTGTTTTTCAGTGCTTGCTATTTGTCTTGTTTTACTTTTGTTCTGGTTTTGTTTTGAAGTGGAGTCTTGATATGTAAGCAGAGATTATTTTAAGCTTGTAATCCCCCTGCCTCAACCTCTGTACAGCTGAGGCAGTGACATCACATCTAGTTATATGTCATGCTAGTGAGTGCATACTGGACAACAGTCTCACATCCTGGCCCTGACATCTGCATTATATATAAGTAGAGCCTAAGAAAAGTCCCCTACAACTGTGCTGGCATTGCTTATCTGTTGGTTTATGGAACCTGTGCTTGACACCCAAGTCTACATTTTAAGACTGCTGCCATTGCCTTAGAGCTGGGGCGTAAATGGACAATGGTAGCCACCTTACTTTGCTCAGTATTGTGCTTAGATTTGTCAGTCATCCAAGTGACTAGAACAAACTGAGGTTAGCCAATTTCTTCTAACAAAGTAGTAACATTCAGACAACCCAAACCCTTCAGTTATGCAAAAGTCCAGACATGGGTCACTCATACCCATTCTGAGCATAACTGCCCATGTCACCTGCTTTGAAACCATTCATATATTAACGTCAGCGGGAAAGGCTCTTCTACACAAATTCAGGCATCAGATTTAGAAAGGACAATAATTGCTTTGAGGATATCAGGAGAAACATGGGTGACCCTGAAGCCACACAAGCAAGATTTGTTTTCTCAAATTTTGGCATCGTCTCAGGGACTCCCTGCAAGGCCTCCCCAGCTCTCAGGCAATACCCTCTACTTCCTGCTGGCTGAGACGCCAACTCCCGACTACAAGGTCACTTTTTGAAGTGAGTTCCATCTCTGCTTTGATGAATGGATATATCTGAATGAGCAGAACACTGTGTCCCCACTGAAGATAAAGTGTCTAGATAGCAGCTCAATGGCTAGAGACCAGGGTCCCTATGACTAAGATGCTGCTTCCTCTAATTATGGCTATTTTAATGCAGATCGGTGGTCCAAATCTGTAACAGCTCCATGAGATAATGCAATTGTGCTTAAAAAAATCTTTCCAGCTTTATAAATTGGAGAAATTAATCAAGTTAAAATAGTCTTAAGTTCTCGGTGGGATTCTATCCAAGTGGTAGACAAGATGTTGGCCTTTCATTTGGCAGAGGGACCAAGCCTTCTCCTTGCTGGACACCACAGTTGCCAAAAATACTTACTCAGGCGACTCTCCCAGTGGAGCCACCTTGGTGGCTGTGACCTAAACAAGCAAAGCTATCAGTAATCTACCATTCACACATGAAGCAAGACAGAAAGGCAGTTGTGTGAACATTTTAGAGTCTCTGGATAATACACTTGCTTTTAGAGACAGCAGTTATAATCCAGTGAATGAACCCCTCAGTAGCACAGCAGAAGAAAGGAAAACACATTCCAGTTCTATACTGCTCATGAGACTCAAAATTTTTATCAGGCCTCTGCTGACACATGCATTTCATGTGTGTGCATGTATGCATGAATGTAGGTGAGTGTATGTGTGAAGTGCTTAATCTGTTCATTGTGTACTCCATCATGTAACTAATTTTGATTTTTGTGCTCTTTGCAGAAATGACCATGTCTTTATCAACTCTATGAACCATGGATATTGCCCAAATTTGGTGCAAAGAAAGGAGTCAGGCACACACTAAACTGAAGGCAAAATCACCCTTAAATCATGACCTAACAAGAAAAAGAATTCTATTAGCACATGTGTGGATATTTTTCAGACTTTTTCGAGTTAGTATTATAATCACTATTGTGGGTTTTCCCCCTTGTAATCTCCTGTTCACTGATATATCACACACACACACATAAACACACACACACACACACACACACACACACACACACACATCATGGTCTCTTGGACGACGCCAGTAGAAGCAGACAAGTGTCTCCATTTTGTTGTCTGCATTTATTCTAAATCACTGACTTTATTTTTCACCATGGGGCTTTGAGGTTCTTTAAATCTTGGCCATGAACATACAATTTAAGATGAGTTTTTGCTTGCACCTACATTTGATCCCCTGAGATGACTTTTAGGAGTGGACTTACTAGGTCGGTTTTTCAATTTGACACATTTTACCAGAACAGCTTCTCAGGAGATTGTGAAGTCCTTCCTCCCTCTCAGATATCGCCATCTTTTCACTCATCTTCCAAAGGAAAATCAGCAATCCTAATTTATCATCTATCTGAGGTCAGAATTCCTAAGACTGAGGTGTTGGGCTTTGTTTCCTCCAGAGATTCTAGGCTCCTGTTCCTCTGCCTCAAAGCCCCAACACTGACTCTCCATGGTGAGCTTCCAGTAGGCCGTTCTTTTCCCTGATAGCTCTTCTTGTCTTTGATGGGGACACCTGTGCTTATCGTTGCCCAGAAAATTCAATGAAATCTCCTCTCACAAGACTTGGCCACACTCTTTGTCACGTGAAGCTTCAGTGTATGATGGTTACTCTTGGTGACTAGTGTAAATGGATCTGGGCTCAACTAAGATATCTGTAAGCCTGTTCAGCGGCAGGTGTATGAGGGTGAGGGTGTCCCTGGAAGATTTAGCTGAAGGAGAAAGACCACCCTTTCTCATCACTGCAGCTGGACAGCGCCTTCCATCAGTAGTATTTAAAGTCTGAAAGGACAACTGGAGGTTTCTGTTGTTCTACTGAAAATGGACTCCTTTTCCAATTACATGTCTAATTAACTATTTTTATTCTATAGGTATGCTCTCACTTTTGTATACTTATTTTATACACAGAAAATTAAATTTTCCTATTCCTTAGCTATAGTTGCTTTTTAGCTGAAAGTGGATAACCACAACAGAGCATAGCTTCTTTTGCCCAGTTTTCAAACCCAGACCTCATGCACTGAGCAGAGCCTGGTTATCCAGGGGACAACATTGAAGAGTTTGCCACCGATACACATACAAAATTTTTAGAACTTCTCTGGAAGGAACATTCAGTTCTTGTAACATAAGTTAGAAAACAGCAGGTGCCAACACATCTGAGGAATGCGGAACCCAGGTCTGATTTGATGTGGGTTCTGTAGTGGTTAGTTTTATCAGCTTGACATAAGTTAGAATCACCTGAGAAGAATCTAAGTGGGGAGTGTTTGCTGGAGATTATCTTTTAAAAATATATTTACTTTATATTCCAATATCATCCCCCCTCCTCTGAGTACCTCCTCACTCAGATCCTCCCCATTTCCCCTCCCCCTTCTCCTCTAAGAAGGGGGCACCCCCCATATCATACATATCACACACACACACACGCTGACGGCATCAAATGGACTCAGTGAGTTTTTAAAAAATGAGGACATGAAATTAGAAGGGGGGAGTGGACAGGAGGATAAGAGAGGAAATAGTAGTAAAATTTTATCAAAACACTTTATATTTACCATGAGATTCTCAAATGATAACAAAGGAGGAAAAAGCCCAGATGAGAACTCAAGCAACGAACCATTCCAGTCGGGACTCTGCATAGGGCATGTTGTTTTTGCTAGGGTCTCTCCTTCACCCTTCATGCCCGGCCTGCAGAAACCCTGCATTTAGCTGCCATCTCTATGAAGAAAGGGAAAACCCAGCCCACATAAGCACTCCAGGGGTGACAGGACACAGTCATATTCATAGTCATAGTTGGCAATTCAGGCAGTGCTCAGCTGGTAACTGCTCCGTCCTAGTGAAGCTTAGCCCCTGGTGACACTGAAGCTGCCCATAGCTCCTCTGTGGGCAGTGCTTTGTGAGTTTGACTGTCTGTGTGGCAGGCTAAGTATCTTCTCACAACATGTGGATCAGACAGCATGGGTTCTGGAAACAAAGACAGAAGTTGTAGATCTCTGAGGTTCAGCTCTAGAGGTTATACCATATCATTACCGTATGTCGTGTTGGCCAAAGCAGGCTTCAGTGCCATTCTAAGCTCAAGGGGAGGGAGGAGTGCATTATGCCTATTTATTAAGTGTTCTGTGACTCTTCCTGGGGTTACATGAACTAACATCTGCTCACTACAGATAAGGCACCAACAACAAATCAAAGAACTTACTCTACCTAGCAGGCTTACTGGATCAATGACTTTATTGTGGTTAGAGGAGAAAGGCTAAAAGGACACTTGCAAGAACATGGGTGACTCAAAAGGAGCCACATCACCAAACATGCCACCGGCATGGAATGTGACTCACAAAACCAGCCTTACCAAGTCTCCCTGCATTGCTTGCAGGCAATTGGGCCACTCTCCAATAAAGCCCAATAAAGCCTTCACCTAGCAATGGCTACTGCTTGTTTAACCTTAGCAAGAGGCTTTGTGAGTACTGTTTTAGGAATTTCCTGAGACTTCTGAGTTGTGTCTCCTTCCTAAATCTTAACTAGTCTTCTTCCAGGGAGGAATGTTCTGATTCTAAGGGAAGGATGCCACAAGAGGGCAAGTAACACTGTTAAGTCACAGAGGACAGAGAAGACATGTAAGAGGTAAAAGTCTACCACCATAGTGCTGTCAACATGCAATGTCATGGTAGCTCAGAGGTCTGCAATTCAATTTTGTCTTATTTTAGATTTTACAAGAAAGTCTTTCTCTGGTCTTTCTGTCTTTATCTATGTTTCCGTGTCTCTGTCTCTACTTGTCTGTCTCTGTCTGTCTCTGTCTCTGTCTCTCTCTCGTGTGTGTGTGTGTGTGTGTGTGTGTGTGTGTGCGTGTGTGTGTGCGTGTGTGTGTGTGACTGCATGTCACAGCATGTGAGAAAGCTAGAGGACAGCACTGGACACGAGTCTTCCCCTTCCATTTTGTTTGAGACAGGGGTTTTGTTGTTGTTGGTGTTGCTTGTCACTGAGCTCAGCAGCTAGCTGGTTCACAAGCTTCCCTGGCTTCCCCCATCCCTACCTCCAATGTTGTAGTAGTAACTGTGCTTCTGATGCAAGCTGCTGTTTCCAGCTTTACATGGGCACTGAGGTTTGGGACTCTGGCCTTCATGTTTGTATATGTGCTACCAAAGCGAGCACAGCCATCATGTTTGTATGCAATCCCTTTCCCCACCAAGCATCCCAGCTTTTCCTCTTTCCTGGATCCTGCATTCCTCTCTCTTCTCTCTCTGGCTGGGGCCTGGACCCTTAGAATCCAGGCTGCCTTGAGATTTTTATTTACAGCATAGAACTCAGTGCATTTCCTTGGTGCATATCTATCCTTCCCCTGGATATTGAGGGCCAGGTACACTTTCCCGAGGATACTTCCTTCTGTATGAAATCATTTCTAATTCCTTTGTTCCTTTCCTCTCTAGCTTTGTTTACAGTCTGCTTGAATGACCTGTCAGAAACAGGCATACATCAAGTCTCCCACTTCATTTTGTTTCTGTCCATCTCTTCGAAATTGCTGACATTAATTTAGCGATTTAAAGACAGTATAATTCAGTGTGTAAAAGGTGATAGCAATTATACATTTTTGTTATGAATGGAACCCTTTACAATGTAAAATCACTGCCTTTGTTCAGTCACTGCTCTGCTTTGATGTCTACTGTGTATGACATGAACTCCGTGATCTCTCCTGCATGCACGCACACAATCCTGCCTTTGAGGTCTTCTCCATCTTTAATTTTATCAGTTTATAAGCAACATACACTGGGTTTGAGTTTAAATTCCAATTAAGGAACTGTGATTTACTGACAGGTAACAATTCACTCAGGCTGTCCTGATACCCTCATAATCTTCTGGGAAGTAGGCTGTACCCACAATTCAGCTCCTGACTACTTAGAGCAGTACTGCAGACCCCAGAGCTAAGTCATAAGCAAGAAAAAGCCAAAGCCATGCCTACCTCTAGAATATGGGTTTCTTGCCCCTGATAACTTAAGAGTAGAGCCAAAAGTCCCCATTTTTATCTCCTTACATGCTGCAGACACCTCAGATGAGGTCTTTCCTGGAGCTCCCTGCCTTAGTCTGCCTGAAAGAGACAGGTGTAAAGGGATTTCACAAGAGCTCCAATTCTAGTCATGTAGTTCTGCAAAGATGTGTCCCCCACAGAACCAGTGAGGAGCTGGTAGGTGCTAGACATGACTATTGTTTCTTATAATCTCTCCTGCCACTGCTGTCAGGCAAGGCATCCTGTCCTTGGCCACTTTGCTTTAGTTGGACATTCTTGTCTATCTGGAATACGAGAGTAGATTGGGATCTTATCAGAGGAAGCCACAATTATATGGGCATTCCTCGAATGGACAGTACTTGTGTAATGTCTAGGGGCACAAGTCACAGATTAAAAGCCAAATTCTCAGGCTGGTCAGTTTGCCCATTGGCTGCTACTCACTTTTCCCACTTTGTACAGTACCCACTGAGATAAAAAGCTCCCAAGACCACCATGAGAGGAGGGAGAGAGCGGGAATGGCTGCTAGGGATGAAGACTGTCCCTCCAACTCCGCCTTCACTGTTCCACTAACCAGCAGTACCCTGGTCCTGTGACCAGAAGCAGATGACCACCAGTGAGCCTCATGTCCCTGCTCACCTCTCTGTCAGTCAGAGTGACGACAGTGTAAAAAGATGATGTTGGAGTCTGCAAAGCTAAAACCTGGCCCCTTCCTACCTTTAGAGTGTTTACTGCTTGTGGGTGAGTGACAGGTGTCCTGAGAGCAAGTACAATCTGTCTGCGGTCTCTGAAGAATGTGGACTGGAGAAGGGGGCAGAAGAAAGACCTCCATCTCCAGTTTATTCCACCACCTTCCAACTGTGCTACAGCCTGCATCACACTCAACTGGCAGCACTGCTCAGTGTTCTCATCTCTGGTAAGGTACCAACAGTCCAATATTGACTTCTTCTCATCTGCACTTGGGACAAGTTCAAAACACACCTCACATATAGGCCATGTGAGATTACATCTAGAATTCTCTCTCTTCACCCTAAAACCCAGAGTCAATGCTGCTTGACACAGCCAGAGCATCTAACAATCGTTTCCTGATTTAAAGTTATCTCTGGTCTTCGGAGGTCTGTAGTTTGAGCAGTTGGTTTTGTTTGAGTCTATAGTATTAGCAGTGAAACCAACTGCTTCCTGCCTGCCTCAATGGTAATCTTAGCTTTAGTAATTTACCTGGGCCCCACTGCAGTACGGCATCATGCTGTAAGTCCTGGAAGCTCTAAGGAGATTTAGACCCAGTGCATGTCACCAGCTAGAACCACAATGGAGAAAAGTGAATACAGAGCCCTTTCATCTCTGCTGCCAGCCAGGACACCAGCAATCAGTATTGAAAGCCACTTGGAAACTGGAAAATATAGTTTGGTTGGTAGAGTTGGGGCTAGCATGCCTTGATCTCCAGAATCATAAATACTGACCATGGTTGCACATGACTGTAATCACAGCATTCAAGAGGCAGACAGGAGGATCAGAGGTTCAAGGCCTATGTGGGCTGTATTCCCAGCTGCATGAAACCCTGTATCAAAGGGAGAAAAGAAAGACACAGAAATCTAGAACACAGCTAAGAAAGAGACCATGTTGGGAAAGAGAGGTCAGATGAGCCTCGTGGAAAGACCTTTGGGAAGGGTAGATGTGCTGTGCAATCAGGTACTTCACATCTTTCTGCTTTGTAACATTGGTACCTATGCTCCTCAGAGAAATTTGAGGACCTTTATGAGCTGATGTGATTCAATTTGGATACAGTGGTTTGGCCATCAGGTTCACTGTCAAGCAATGTTTTAGTGCTACAAACACATACAGGTAGCCCTTCGCTCTGACGATAGAGCATTGAGAAGGCCCAAGATGGAAGGTTACAGGGGCACAGATGGGACAGGCCAGAGCTACCCACCTGTGAATGGTTATTAGGAAACACCTATGGGTTTTTAGAATCCATATACATGCCATTGGTGAAGGAGGAGGAGACCAGCTTCTCTGAGTTCCATGGGAACTATGTCTAGTGACCTATCTGTGGACATAGCTGCTTGTCCACACAGCTATATATTTCTGATCTATCGATAATCATCTGTTACCTGTTCATGTACTAGCCTTTATGTCTGTGTGTCTATATATCTATTCAATCTATAAATTAAGTCTTTCCACTGTCAGCAGCAATCATGTGCTGGGATACATTATTTCATATTTTGATATCTTTGAATCAGAAACTGCTTCAAAGATAAAGACAGCAAACAGTTTGACAAGGTGTCTTCTTTCTTAGGATCACATAAAAAGTAGAGCATCTCATGATTCCTGCTTCTCCAGACTCAACAGGGAGTGTTAGAATAACATTATCTGGAACAACCCTTTAATTGAAAGACCCAAACTGTCTTTCTTAACGTGAAAGCCCTGGGGGAAGAGGGAGGCTCTTCCTGGGAGAGAGGCAGGATGTTCTTCCTTACATCTCACTCCTGTCCTCTCCATTTCTCATATACATAGACATATGAATGCACAGAGCCACCACCTGAATATTTGTTCCATAATTTCTCATATAACATTGTTGTGAAGTACACGATTTCTTTAGTGTTAGGAACATCTTTGCCTTAGCACTGGAGTCTGCAGACCCAGCCACAGGGATGCTAAGCCCAGGCCTAAATAAGCTGTGCAGAATCAGAGGTGAGCCTCCTCAGTCCCAGCCTGTAGCACTCCAGCTTAAAGCTTAGCCGGGGGCACACACAGAGTCCCTGAGAGCAGCATGAGAGTGCTCAAAGCTCTCACTCAAACTCCAGCATCACTAGAGTAAGTGGTGGCTGCCAGCACCCAGAACATGGACTCTTCATCACGCTGGGTATTTCTTATTTGTCAGGAAATATTCTACATCTTCTCCAAATAATAGTGTGTGGAATCATTTTGTGAATGAGATTAGTTGGTACTGTAGCAGCTACTGTGACTTAAAATCATTAACTGTATCACCCTCCTTCTCAAGAGCTTCATCTCTGCTCATCACAGCACCTTTGTACTATTTCTCGGTGCCCAGCAGGTGCAGATATTCAATAGGAATACACCTATATTACCCATCCTATCTAGACCTGGGAAACTTGAGGTTCTCGCTTCTATTCTTATATTGTGTGTTATCCAGAGTGAATGAATGAGGAAATATGGAAAGCATGGAGAGATGGAGTAATGTCACAACCATCTATAGTGACATCTATACATCAGGCAAGGAAAATCCACATTTATTAGTAAATTCTCTCATTCTATCTATCTATATCTACCTATCTATCTATCCATCCATCCATCTATCTAACCCTCACTGTTCTTCTAGATAGATAGATAGATAGATAGATAGATAGACAGACAGACAGAGACAAAGAGATTATATAGAGATGGAGATTGATTAGATAGAGATAGATGTATATATAGATGTAGATAGAGATAGATCGGTAATGTGTGTATACATATATATGTGCATGTATATAGATATACATCTAAGTGGGAATCTGTTCACTTACTAGCAAACATAGGCTAAATTTCTTTTGTCTTGAATGCAGAATTCTGGAACTGATGCCAATTCAATGATGAATTAAGAAGAGGCTGAGGCTTCGGCCAGCACTCCTGTGATGAGACCCGAAAGACACAGGGGATACCAGTTAGGCTGAGGCAGATATATTTGGTCCTAGTCTGAGCCTATTCTGTGGTTCCCATCAATTGCTGAAGCCAGCAGATACCTACATCCAAAGCAGGGTAAGGTAGTGAAAGGAGTTGTAACCTACTTGTCCTCCATGTTGGAAGATGGCATCCTCAGGGTTGAGTCGTGCTAGGTGAAATAAGCAGTATTACATCTATTTTCTCAGTCACATCCATGGCCTCTTGGGGACACCCTGTCCTCTGAATTATCTTTTAACAGACATGGTCTGAGTGCCTAATGAAAGAATTCTGATCCAAATCACTCACTCACTCCAAGGACTACTTACTAGCAGAGAAGGGACAAGTTTCCATCCACCTTCCCTCTCGGGACTCTTTCTACTTCTCTCCATCTCTCAGGAAGATCAGTTTTGACTGTATTTTCATATTGACATAATATCCAGGTTTCTGAAATACAGATGGCTTTCTAAAGTTACCCTGGATTTTGTCTCATGAAAAGGAAATCATGAAGCTATTTCCCTTCTTTCTTATCCAGCTTGCTGACATGGTGCATTCAAAGGCAGGGTCTTGCAGGGACCTGGGGAACTATGGCTTTAACTCTTCATGAAAAATGGATCAAGATCTATAGCCAAACTAAATCCCTCACTGTTCTTCTTTTCCCTCGTTTTCTCCAGGGAGAAATTAGTAATCATGTTCTCTAGCTGTAAGTGTGTGTGTGTGTGTGTGTGTGTGTGTGTGTGTGTGTGTGTACAACTACATATTATACATTTGGTCCAGAATGCAGCATAGTGCATGCGGTGTGCCTCTCTGAAGCAGAGCCACAGCTTTGGGTCCAGAGGAGCAGCTATCAATCATTTACCACCTACTGTTTGAAAGCCCCAGAAACTTCTCCTTCATTCAGCTAGCTGTCAGCATATGGGTTCATGTGGGAAAGATAAATGGGCCACGAAACTCAGACTTAGCCATGCAGAGCCCACTGACAAACCATGAGATACTAGATCAGCTACAAGCCAAGAATATGTAAAACTGTCTGGACCACAGACTGGCTGCAAGGGTGCTTGCTTTTATGATCAGCTTTTTTAACAACCCATCAATGCACATTCACATCAACGTCTGTACAGGATCGCTGCAGGTGAAGAAGACATTCACATCAACGTCTGTACAGGATCGCTGCAGGTGAAGAAGACTATGATGGTGGTCACAGTGGCAGTGGTATTGGAGACAATGATATGATGATGGTGCTCACAGCACTGATGATTATGCCGTTGATAATGATTATAATGGTGATAATATTGTTAATGGCAGTGATTGGGGTGGTAATGGTGATATGGTAAAAAAAAAAAAACAGTGATGCTGAATACCTGGTGGTGATAATGAAACAACGGTGGCAATGGCAGTAATTATTACAGTGATGAAGGTGGTGGTGATGACAAAATGATGGTAATTAACATGGTGGTGATGACAAGAAGTGGTGATTATGGGGGGAGGATCATGATGATGTGGTAGTGCTGATGCTGATGCTGATGCTGATGCTGATGCTGATGCTGATGCTGATGCTGATGCTGGTGCTGGTGCTGGTGCTGGTGCTGGTGTTGGTGCTGGTGCTAATGCTGGTGCTGATGCTGATGCTTGTGCTGGTGCAGATGCTGATGATGAGAACCAATGTTGTCAGCCACTATGAGATGCTTGAGCCACTGAACAACAGTTTCTACAGGTGACTCTGGGAAAATATTTCCTGGAAGAGTTAATATCAATGCTGCAGAGCTCTTATTAACCATGGCTGAGTTTTCAAGCCCAGCTAACTGGCATCATTGCACCAAGAATCCAAAGGTTGAATGTTTCTTCCTGAGATATTTTTCTCACCAACCTAACCCTATCCCTAACCCTAAGCCTTAACAATAAAACAAACCTAACCCTAACCCAACTATAACATGACTCTAACCTTCACTCACCTTAACCCTAACCCAACACTAATCCTATTCCTAAAAATGTAACACTCCAACCCTAACCCATACATGTGTATATTTCATACACATGTGCACATAATGTGAATAATATGTCATTCATACATTCTGACCACAGTTTCCCCTTCCTCCCCTCCTCCCAGTTATCTGTCATACCCACCTTTCCCCATATCCCTGCCTCTGTTTCCCTTCAGAGAAGAGCAGGCCTCTCAGGGATTGTAACCAAACAAGGCATAACAAGATACAAGAAGACCAGGCACAAACCCTCAAATCAAGGCTGTACACAGCAACCCAGGAGAAGGAAAAGGGTCACAAGATCAGGCAAAAGAACCAGAGACACCTCCGACTTCCACTGTTAGGAGTCCACATGGACACCAAGCTACACCCACAACATAAGTGCAGAGGATCTAGCACAGACCAATTCAGGCACAAGGATTGTTGATTCAGTCTCCATGTTAGATGTTTACAGGCTAGAAATACCTTCAGTTCTTTAGCTGTGAGAACCACATGCAGGTTGAAAGCTGATTTATCTTAAAATTATGTTTGAGAAACTTCTTTGGATTTGAGTAAGGTGAAGTACATTCATCCATAGATCTTAACATAGGAGTTTGGATCTTCCTGATTAATTTCATTTTGACTGCCACATTTTCATGTGTAAGCACCATGACACCTTCAACTGCCCCATCTTCTTCACTCTGTTGGGAAACCAGACTGGGAGTGTCCATTTTACTTCAGGCACTGTGCAGCACCGCGGTATGCACTTCCTGTAGAATCTGCTGCTGATCTTACTTCCCCTTGTTCTGCATTCACCTCCATCTCTTCCCATTTTATAGGATATGAATTTCATCTGCTTCAAGTCCTTTCTCAAATGAGTCATATTTTAATTCATTAATTGATTCCATTTTAGTAATGGCCAAAAAACTGACACTGGGAATATCAATTAAGCATGCTGAACTATATAATGTCATTCACAAATTTCATTTATGAGATGTGGCTAAGTGACCATTAGTCATGAAGATTAGAACAATAGGTTATGACAACTCTCAAAGTGAGGGAAATATTTGCAAATTCTATACCAATAAAGAACTAATATAAACTATGTAACAAACTCAATCCAATAACAACAACAACCCTACAAATAACGAATTAAAAAAAGAAAAGGCCTAAAAGGACATATTTCTAAAGAAGACATACAAATAGCCAATAAGTATTTGAAATAGCATAAAAAATTATCCTGGAAATTCAAAGCCAAAAACCATACTAAGATTATATTCCCACCTAGTAAGATAGTGGCTGTCGAGAGACAAAGGATAAATACCAGCAAAGAAACCTTGTTGTAAGGCAGTGGTTCTCAATCTGTGCATTGTAACCCCATTAGGGGTTGCATATCAGATATCTTGCACATTAGATATTTTTACATTATGATCCATAACAATAGCAAAATTATACTTATGAAGTAGCAATAAAATGATTTTACGGGTGAAACCATCAAACATCAAGAACTGTATTTGAGGGTTAGGAAGCATTAGGAAGGTTGAGAACCACTGCTATAGGATTTTAGTGTCAGAGTGAATTGGTACATCCATCACAAAAGACAGTGTGAGGCTCCTCACAACTATACTTTCAGTTCTGTAGATGTGAGAGCCACATGCAGGTCTGTAGATGTGAGAACCTCATGCAGGTCTGTAGATATGAGAACCTCATGCAGGTCTGTAGTTGTGAGAACCACATGCAGGTCTGTAGTTGTGAGAGACACATGCAGGTCTGTAGACGTAAGAGACACATGCAGGTCGTAGATGTGAGAGACACATGCAGGTCTGTAGATGTGAGAACCACATTTAGGTGGAAAGTTGAGTATATTTGCAGAGTTACCATGGGGTATGTGATAATGGAATACAGCAATCCTACCACTGGACATATTCCCAAAGAGAATTAAATGATGGTATCAGAAAGATACTTACATCCCCAGATTCATGGCAGAAGTACTCAGAGTAGCAAGATTCAGAAACAGTCTGTGTCCACCAGTCAAAGAGTGGATTTTAAAATGAGTCCTATACACATAACAATACAGTAGCCCCAGAGAAGAAAGGAAAGTCTGCATTTGCTGTAGGTGAGCCTGGAGAAAATAAGTGAAATACACTAGGCAGAAGGGAGGAAAAAAGACTTTCCTCACCCTTACTTGTATATGGAAGCTAAGGGAGAGAGTGGCAAGGCACTGTAGCTTTACTTTCTTCAAAACATACACTTAATGATGGTTATTAAATGCATTAACATCCCCTGTAGCTCACACTCCATCAGAGGTAGTGGAAAGAAAGAATATGGGAGAAGTGGACCTGTTTAGAAAGGTTCTTTGGAGCAAATCTCATCTGCACTGTCAGGAAAGTAGCAGTTCAGTTCACAGGTCAGCAGTGGCAGCTCAATTCACTTGCAAACAATTTATGTATACACCAGCAGTCCGGATCAGTAGAGTTGGGATAGCAGCAGTAGTGGCATGATTTAGCAGAAACAGTCAGGCCTTAGCCTAACCATCATGAGTCAGCATGAGGGACCAGACCAACGGGAAAGCCAGGAAAAGTTGTAGCTGTTCCTCTCTCAGTGAAGGGAAGATCAGCAACAATGTGAGACCAAGAAACATTACACAGCTTACTCTATAAGCAAGCCTGTCAGGAGGGAAATGCAAATCAAAACAACCCTGAGATTCCACCTCACACCAGTCAGAATGGCTAAGATCAAAAACGCAGGTGACAGCAGATGCTGGCAAGGATGTGGAGAGAGAGGAACACTTCTCCATTGACGGTAGGATTGCAAGCTGGTAGAACCACTGTTGAAATCAGTCTGGCAGTTCCTCAGAAAATTGGATCCAGCTATATCACTCCTAAGCATACACCCAAAAGATGCTCCAACATATAACAAGGACACATGCTCCACTATCTTCAAAGCAGCCTTATTTATAATAACCAGAAGCTGGAAACAACCCAGATGTCCTTCTACAGAGGAATGGGTACAGAAAATATGGTATATTTACATAATGGAATACTACTCAGTTATTAAAAACAATGACTTCGTGAAATTCATAGGCAAGTGGATGGAACTAGAAAATATCATCCTGAGTGAGGTAACCCAATCACAAAAGAACACACATGGTATGCATTCACTGATAAGCAGATATTATTAGCCCCAAATCTTGGAATACCCAAGATACAACTCACAAACCACATAAAGGTCAAGAAAAATGAAGATCAAAGTGTGTGTGTATGCTTTAGACCTTCTTAGAAGGGGGAACAAAAATACTCATGGGAGGAAATATGGAGACAAAATGTGGAGCAGAGACTGAAGGGAAGGCCATCCAGAGACTGCCCCACCTGGGGGATCCATCCCATATACAGAGACCAAATCCAGACAATATTGTGGGTGCCAAGAAGTACGTGCTGGCAGGAATGTCATATAGCTGTCTCCTGGGAGGCTTTTCCAGAGCCTGACAAATGCAGAGGCAGATGCTCGCAGCCTCCCAATAGGGAGGAGTTAGAGAAAGGACTGCAGTAGCTGAAGGGGTTTGCAACCCCATAAGAAAAACAACAAGATCAACCAACCAGAACTCCAGAGCTCCCAGGGACTAAGCCACCATCCTAAGAGTACACAGGGATGGACCTATGGCTCCAGCCACATATGTAGCAGAGGATGGCCTTGTTGGGCATTGATGGGAGGAGAGGCCCTTGGTCCTGTCAAGGCTCAATGCCCCAGTATAGGGGAATGTCAGGTTGGGTAGGTGGGAGGGAGTGGATGGGTGAGTAAGGGAACACCTTCAAAGAAGCATGGGGAGGGGGATGGGAGAGAGGGTTTCTGGAGGGGAAACTGGGAAAGGGTATAATATTTAAAAAAAAAAGCAAGCCTAGCTCAGTGTCCATCACTGTCCGGGGAGTCCTATTTACCCTCCAAACATCATGTGCAGTCCACAGGTCTCGCCTCAGCATGTGTGTCTGTCTTAGCTGACATCACTCTGACAATCAGCACAAGTCCACAGAAGTGGCAAGAAGCCTCAGCACCTTACCAGAAGCTTTTGGTGCAATTCTCTCTATGGAGTCAGACAAATGCAGCTCAACTAAGCAATGTATGGCGGACCAATACATGTGTGTCATTAGCAAAAATAATCCTTCATCATGCCAAGTCTTTTCATATGTTTGCTTTACTAGCACATCCTTCCACCTGTGTCTGCTTCAGCAAAATTTTCCTCCACATATTTGCTCCAGCGAAATACCATCCAACAATACTGACTTTCCAAAGAACCCTTAAGTTTCCACTTCAAGACACAGTGGTTGCCAGAGACAGGAGGTAGAGGAGCAGGAAGGTAGATGCTGGTCAAAGGTGAAATGACAAGAATAAGTTCTAGAACCCTGGTGTGCAATGTGGTGACTGTTGTGTTGGCAGAATACTATATTCTACTAGTTCCTATTCAGTAGTGAGTCAACTCACCCTATGGGAGATGACTGGATGAGGTGGTATATGTGGTTATATTTCACAGTGCATGTGTGTTTCAATATGATTTAAAAATTAAATACGACTAGAGCCCAAACCTCGCTGATCCCAGCCCACAGCTCCCTGCTCCCAAACCCCTTGCTCATCGCCCAGACAGGTGGGCACTCCTGAGACTGCAAGGCAGGAGAAACCACCAGTACAGCCCACTCTTGCCCACATCCCGGGCCCAAGAGGAAACTGTATAGGACCTCTGGGAACAGGAAGATCAGGGCACTCAAGCTGTAGGAGCGCTGAAGTAAAAACTGCACCTGGATCTGAAGGGACCTGGTCAAAGAGCTCCCTGCACCCAAATCCTGTGTGAAGGAGAGCTAGACCTTCAGAGGGGCAGACATGCCTGGGAAGTCAGAGGAAACTGCTCTCTGCCCACATTTCTGACTCTAGAAGAAAACGTCTAGCACCATCTGGGCCCCCTGTGCATAGGGTCCCAGGAGAAGGCGGGGAAGCCCTTCTGGTGGCTGCCTTCAGAGAGATGAAACCTAGCCATGAGGAGCGACTTCAGGCCCAAGACCAAAGGTAAGACCAACGTTTCTTCTCCAAGTGATCTGCCTGGTGGACTCAGAACACACGCCCACAGGAACAGCTGAAGACCAATAGACAGGAACGACTACACACCTGAAAGCAGAACACTCTGTTCCCATAAATGGCTGAAAGAACACAGGAAACTAGATCTACAGCACTCCTGACACACAGGCCTATAGGACGGTCTAGCCACTGTCAGAAATAGCAGAACAAGGTAACACCAGAGACAACCTGATGGCAAGAGGCAAGCACAGGAACCCAAGCAACAGAAACCAAGACTACAAGGCATCATTGGAGCCCAATTCTCCCACCAAAGCAAACACTGAATATCCAAACACACCAGAAAAGTGAGATTCAGATTTAAAATCATACTTGATCATGATGATGGAGAACTTCAAGAAAGACATAAAGAACTCCCTTAGAAAACACAAATAAACAAGCAGAAGCCTATAGAGAGGAAACACAAAATTCCCTGAAAGTATTACAGGAAAACACAAGCAAACAGGTGAAGGAATTAAAAATGAAAATAGAAGCAATAAAGAAAGCACAAAGGGAGACAACCCTGGATATAGAAAACCAAAGGAAGAGACAAGGAGCTGTAGATACAAGCATCACCAACAGAATACAAGAGATAGAGGAGAGAATCTCAGGAGCAGAAGATTCCATAGAAATCATCAACACAACTGTCAAAGATAATGTAAACAGAAAAAGCTACTGGCCCAAAACATACAGGAAATCCAGGACACAATGAGAAGATCAGGCCTAAGGATAATAGGTATAGAAGAGAGTGATGACTCCCAGCTCAAAGGACCAGTAAATACCTTCAACAAAATCATAGAAAAAAACTTCCCTAACCTAAAGAGAGATGCCCATAAACATACAAGAAGCCTAGAAAACTCCAAATAGATTGGACCAGAAAAGAAACTCCTCCCGTCAAAAGACCAAACACACAAAACAAAGAAAAAAAATTATATAAAGGCAGACCTATCAGAATTATACCAGACTTCTCACCAGAGACTGTGAAAGTCAGACGATTCTGGACAGATGTCATACAGACCCTAAGATAACACAAATGTCAGCCTAGGTTACTGTATCCAGCAAAATTCTCAATTAACATAGATGGAGAAACCAAGAAATCCATGACAAGACCAAATTTATGCAATACCTTTCTAAAAATCCAGCCCAAAGAAGGATAATAAATGGTAAACCCCAACACAAAGAGACAAGCTACACCCTAGAAAAAGCAAGAAACTAATCATTTTGCAACAAAACAAAGAGAAGACAAACACTAACATAATCTCACATCCGCATACGAAGAAACAGGAAGCAACAATCACTATTCCTTAATATCTCTCAACATCAATGGACTCAATTCCCAAATAAAAGACACAGATTGACAAACTGGATATGCAATGAGGACACAGCATTTTGCTGCCTACAGGAAACACACCGCAGAGACAAGGACAGACACTACCTCAGAGTAAAAGGCTGGAAAAAAACTTTCCAAGCAAATGGTCTGAAGAAGCAAGCTGGAGTAGCCATTCTAATATCGAATAAAATCGAGTTTCAACCAAAAGTCATCAAAAAAGATAGGAAGGACACTTCATATTCATCAAAGGAAAAATCCACCAAGATGAACCCTCTATCCTAAATATCTATGCTACAAATACAAGGGCACCTACATACATAAAAGAAACCTTACTAAAGCTCAAAGCACACATTGCACCTCACACAATAATAGTAGGAGATTTCAACACCCCACTCTCATCAAGGGACAGATCATGGAAACAGAAATTAAACAGAGACATAGACAGACTAAGAGAAGTCATGAACCAAATGGAATTAACAGATACTTATAGAACATTCTATCCTAAAACAAAAGGATATACCTTCTTTTCACCACCTCATGGTACTTTCTCCAAAATTGAACATATAATCGGTCATAAAACAGGCCTCAACAGATACATAAAGATAGAAATAATCCCATGCGTCCTATCAGACCACCACAGGCTAAAGCTGGTCTTGAATAACAATAAGGGAAGAACGCCCACATATACATGGAAGTTAAACAATGCTCTACTCAATGATAACTTGGTCAAGGAAGAAATAAAAAAAAATTAAAGTCTTCTTAGAATTTAATGAAAATGAAGGTACAACATACCCAAACTTATGGGAAAAAATGAAAGTGGTGCTAAGAGGAAAACTCATAGCTCTGAGTGCCTGCAGAAAGAAACAGGAGAGAGCATATATCAGCAGCTTGAAAGCACACCTAAAAGTTCTAGAACAAAAAGAAGCAAATATACCTAGGAGAAGTAGAAGGCAGGAAAAAATCAAACTCAGAGCTGAAATCAATGAAGTAGAAATGAAAAGGACTATACAAAGAATCAACAGAATGAAAAGCTGGTTCTTTGAAAAAATCAACAGGATAGATAAACCCTTAGCCAGACTAATGAGAGGACACAGAGAGTGTGTCCAAATTAACAAAATCAGAAATGAAAAGGGAGACATAACAACAGAAACAGAGGAAATTCAAGGAATCATCAGATCCTACTACAAAAGCCTATATTCAACAAAACTTGAAAATCTGCAGGAAATGGACAATGTCCTAGACAGATACCAGGTACCGAAGTTAAATCAGGAACAGATAAACCACTTAAACAACCCCATAACTCCTAAAGAAATAGAAGCAGTCATTAAAAGTCTCCCAACCAAAAAGAGCCCAGGTCCAGATGGGTTTAGTGCAGAATTCTATCAGATCTTCATAGAGGACCTCATACCAATACTGTCCAAACTATTCCACAAAATTAAAACGGAACGCTACAAAATTCCTTCTATGAAGCCACAACTACTCTTACACCTAAACCACACAAAGACCCAACAAAGAAAGAGAACTTCAGACAAATTTCCCTTAAATACTCAATAAAATTCTTGCAAACCGAATCCAACAGCACATCAAAACAATCATCCATCATAATCAAGTAGGCTTCATCCCAGGAATGCAGGGATGATTTAATATACGGAAAACCATCAACGTAATCCATTATATAAACAAACTGAAAGATAAAAACCACATGATAATTTCATTAGATGCTGAGAAAGCATTTGAAAAAATTCAACACCCCTTTGTGATAAAAGTCGTGGAACGAACAGGAATTCAAGGTCTATACCTAAACATATCAAAAGCCATATATAGCAAACCAGTAGCTAATATTAAACTAAATGGAGAGAAACATGAATCAATCCCACTAAAATCAGGGACTAGATAAGGCTGCCCCCTCTCTCCCTACTTATTCAATATAATTCTCAAAGTCCTAGCCAGAAGAATCAGACAGCAAAAGGAGGTCAAAGGGATACAAATTGGAAGGGAAGAAATCAAAATATCACTATTTGCAGATAATATGATAGTGTACTTAAGTGACCCCAAAAGTTCCACTGGAGAACTACTTAATCTGATAAACAACTTCAGCAAAGTGTTAGGGTATAAAGTTAACTCAAATAAATCAGTAGCCTTCCTCTACTCAAAGAATAAACAGGCTGAGAAAGGAATTAGGGAAACGAAACCCTTCACAACAGTCCCAAATAATATAAAATACCTGGGTGTTTCTTTAACCAAGCAAGTGAAAGATCTGTATAATAAGAACTTAAAGCCTCTGAAGAAAGAAATTGAAGAAGATCTCAGGAGATGGAAAGATCTCCCATGCTCATGGAGTGGCAGGATTAATATAGTAAAAATGGCCATTTTACCAAAAGCGATCTACAGATTCAATGCAATCCCTATCAAAATACCAATCCAATTCTTCAAAGAGTTAGACAGAACAATTTGCAAATTCATCTGGAATAACAAAAAACCCAGGATAGCTAAAACTATCCTCAACAATAAAAGGACTTCCAGGGGAATTACTATCCCTGAACTCAAGCAGTATTACAGAGCAATAGTAATAAAAAACTGTATGGTATTGGTACAGAGACAGGCAGATAGACCAGTGGAATAGAACTAAAGACCCAGAAATCAACCCACACACCTATGGTCACTTGATTTTTGACAAAGGAGTCAAAACCATTCAATGGAAAAAAGATAGCATTTTCAGCAAATGGTGTTGGTTCAACTGGAGGTCAGCATGTAGAAGAATGCAGATCAATCCATTCTTATCACCCTGTACAAAGCTTAAGTCCAAGCAGATCAAGGACCTCCATATCAATCCAGATACACTCAAACTAATTGAAGAAACGACGGGTAAGAATCTCGAACACATGGGCACTGGAGAAAATTTCCTGAACAAAACACCAATGACTTATGCTCTAAGATCAAGAATCGACAAATGGGATCTCATAAAGCTACAAAGCTTCTGTAAGGCAGAGGACATTGTTGGTATGACAAAACAGCAACCAACAGATTGGGAAAAGATCTTTACCAATCCTACAACTGATAGCGGGCTTATATCCAAAATATATAAAAAACTCAACAAGTTAGATCGCAGGGAGACAACCCTATTAAGAAATGGGGTTCACAGCTAAACAAAGAATTCACGGTTGAGGAATGTTGAATGGTTGAGAAGCACTTAAAGAAATGTTCAACATCTTTAGTCATAAGGGAAATGCAAATCAAAACAACCCTGAGATTTCACCTCACACCAGTGAGAATGGCTAAGATCAGAAACTCAGGTGACAGCAAATACTGGCGAGGATGTGGAGAAAGAGGAACACTCCTCCATTGTTGGTGGGATTGCAGACTGGTACAACCATTCTGGAAATCAGTCTGGAGGTTCCTCAGAAAATTGGACATTGAAATACCTGAGGACCCAGCTATACCTCTCTTGGGTATATACCCAAAAGATGCCCCAACATATAACAAAGACACATGCTCCACTATGTTCATAGCAGTCTTATTTATAATAGCCAGAAGCTGGAAAGTACCCAGATGCCCTTCAACAGAGGAATGGATACAGAAAATGTGGTACATCTACACAATGGAATATTACTCAGCTATCAAAAACAATGACTTTATGAAATTCATAGGCATATGGATGGAACTGGAAAATATCATCCTGAGTGAGGTAACCCAATCACAGAAAAACACACATGGTATGCACTCATTGATAAGTGGCTATTAGCCCAAATGCTCGAATTACCCTAGATGCACAGAACACATGAAAATCAAGAAGGATGACCAAAATGCGGACGCTTCACTCCTTCTTTAAAAGGGGAACAAGAATACCCTTGGGAGGGGATAGGGAGGTAAAGTTTAGAACAGAGACTGAAGGAATGGCCATTCAGAGCCTGCCCCACATGTGGCCCATACATATACAGCCACCACACTACATAAGATGGGTGAAGCAAAGAAGTGCAGGCCGACAGGAACCAGATGTAGATCTCTCCTGAGAGACATAGCCAGAATATGGCAAATACATAGGTGAATGCTAGCAGCAAACCACTGAACTGAGAACGGGACCCCCGTTGAAGGAATCAGAGAAAGGCCTGAAAAAGCTGAAGGGGCTCAAGACTCCATATGAACAACAGTGTCAACCAACCAGAGCTTTCAGGGACTAAGCCACTACCCAAAGACTATATATGGACTGACCCTCGGCTCCAACTGCATAGGTAGCAATGAATAGCCTAGTAAGAGCACCAGTGGAAGGAGAAGCCCTTGGTCCTGCCAAGACTGAACCCGCAGTGAACTGGATTGATGGGGGGAGGACAGTAATGAGGGGAGGATGGGAAGGGGAACACCCATATAGAAGGGGAGCGGGAGGGGTTAGGGGGAAGTTGTCCTGGAAACCGGGAAAGGGAATAACAATTGTAATGTAAATAAGAAATACCCAATTTAATAAAGATGGAGCAAAATAAATAAATATATAAATAATATCTGTTCCAAACCCTAAAAAAAAGTAAAAAAAATAAAAATTGAATACTACACTTAAAATTTGAAACATAAGATTCTGTTAATATTTTTCACATGATTCAGTAGGCTGAAGGGGGCAGTTGAAGGACCACACACAGCAAGCATTTTTCTGGAAGGGTCTCTCGATCCTTTTCTTCCTGCAGCTGAAAGTTCACTATAGTTTCTATGTCATCTCTGCCTTGCTAGTTAACAAAGGCCCTGTGAACTTGTCCATGCCAGTTCTTGAGCATGCTCATCTCAATGTTTGTTCTCAGAGAACCCAATCTTACAAATAGATTTCATTGGTGTAGGTTTTAACCTGGCTTCTTTTTCAGTAACTCCACTCATTTTGGACAAACAGTAAAAGTAGAATTCTCTGGAATTTTGTAGCAAGGCCCTCTGCCACTGCCAGGTGATTTCTAATTAGGGCCATTTAATCACTTGACTAGTAGTATGTGTTTGGTCTAGTCACTGGATACAGTTCTACTAATACATTCAAGAAAGACGCCAGCTAGAGCACTTGCCTAGCAAGCGCAAGGCCCTGGGTTCGGTCCCCAGCTCCGAAAAAAAGAAAAAAAAAATAATGACTTCATGGAATTCATAGGCAAATGGAATGAACTAGAAAATATCATCCTGAGTAAGGTAACCCAATCACAGAAAAACACACATGATGGGCATTCATTGATAAGTCTACATTAGTCCCAAACTCGAATTACCCAAGATGCAATTCACAGACCACATGAAGCTCAAGAAGTAGCATGACCAAAATTCGGGTGCTTTCACTCCTTAAAATGAAGGAAAAATATCCATAGGAAGGGTTATGGAGGCAAAGTTTAGAGCCTGAAGGATCAGCCATTCAGACCCTGCCGACATCCTTCCACTGGTGCTCTTACTGGGCTATTCATTGCTACCTATGCAGTTGGAGCCGAGGGTCAGTCCATATATAGTCTTTGGGTAGTGGCTTAGTCCCTGAAAGCTCTGGTTGGTTGACACTGTTGTTCATATGGAGTCTTGAGCCCCTTCAGCTTTTTCAGGCCTTTCTCAAAGTTTAGAGACTGAAGGATCAGCCATTCAGACCCTGCCAACATGTGGCATATATAGCCACCAAAACTAGATAAGATGTATGGAGCTAAGAAGTGCATGCTAACAGGAACCAGATATAGATCTCTCCTGAGAGACACAACAGGAGCATGTCAAATACAGAGATAAACGTTAGCAGCAAACCACTGAGCTGAGAATGGGACACAATTTGGGGGAATTAGAGAAAGGATCGAAAGAGCTGAAGGGACTTGCAATCCCATAAGAACAACAATGCCAACCAACCAGAGCTTCTGGGGACTAAACCACTACCCAAAAACTATACATGGACTGACCCAGGTATCCAACTACATATGTAGCAGAGAATAGTCTTGTTGGGACACCAGTGGAAGGGGCAACCCTTGGTCCTGCCTAAGTTGGACCCCTAGTACAGGGTAATGTCAGGGGGATTGTAGTGGTCCGTATGGGGGGGGGGACACTTTTATGGGAGATGTTAAGGGGCTAGGAGTCTTATGGACATGAAACCAGGAAAGGAAATAACATTTGAAATGTAAATAAAGAAATATATCCAATAAAAAAAAAAGAAAAAAGAAAGACGCCAGCATACAGTAATGCATTTTCATCTCCAGCCACGAAATACAACAGGGTAAGGTCATCTCTTCTGCTGCTGCTGCTGTGCTCATCTTATACCCAGAGTCTGATATAGAACTCTTATAGTGTGAGGAGGGAGAGAGAGAGAGAGAGAGAGAGAGAGAGAGAGAGAGAGAGAGAGAGGAGGAGGAGAGAGAGAGGGAGGGAGGGAGGAGAGAGAGAGAGAGGGAGAGGAGAGAGAGAGAGAGAGAGAGAGAGAGAGAGAGAGAGAGAGAGAGAGGAGAGAGAGAGGAGAGAGAGAGGAGAGAGAGAGGAGAGAGAGAGGAGAGAGGAGAGAGAGGAGAGAGGGAGGGAGGGAGGGAGGAGAGAGAGAGAGGAGAGAGAGAGGAGAGAGAGAGGAGAGAGAGAGGAGAGAGAGAGAGAAGAGGGGAGAGAGAGAGAGAGAGAGAGAGAGAGAGAGAGAGAGAGAGAGAGAGGTTTCCATGGTGACATGCAGCTACTGTGAGGTTTCCAATAGGTGGACTGATTTCTTGATGAAAGATGTCGTGAGTCTTACTATCTCTTTATTCTATTCGTTCTGTAATATCCAGCCAACATTACTGAGTGCTTGTAACTACATGCTTGTAATAAGGAGCAGGGGAGAGCAAGCCAAGGTCTCTCTGTCTGGAGAAATTAGACTGTCTTGGCACTGACACAGATGGAATTCTGCAGTGAGTACTTCTTGGCTGTGGGGACCATCAGCATCAATAATAAACATCTCTGTCTTCCTACTAGGTATCAGGAGTGCTCCCAGACAAGACAACAGAAAACTTCACCAGGCAGCCCAAGAGCCCCTTGCCTGGTAAAATCACACTCAGTGGGAATCAAGGGTCAAGTGGAGGACAAAGCCAAGAGGCAGTTCTCATATCAGTGCTGGGATGGCAGTCAGTGCCATGGTGAATCAGGAGGGCCCACAGAGCCCCTGGAATAGACAGGTGAGGGAAAGAAGGCTTCCTAAATGATGACACACTAAAAACTAGGAGCAATGAGGTATGCTAGGTCAGAACTATGGGTAAGCGTGTGGTGGCAGGTTAGATCTGAGGTGGGAAAGATAGAGATGGAAGTTCTGTGATACTCATGGAGATGTGAACTAAGAGCCAGCAAGAGGCACATGACTAAGAAGGAGAAATCCAGAGTGTACCTGTTCACTGAGTGTCCGCCAAGGTCACAGCAGACACAAATGTACACCATGTGGCCGGCCTCCATTCGGCTTGATAGATTTTACACACTGTGGAACCTTTGTCTCCATATCCTGTGTGTGAGTGTGTGTGTGTGTGTGTGTGTGTGTGTGTGTGTGTGTGCGCGCGTGCATGCATGCATGTTATGTTTTTTGAGGGGATGTACCAGCTATGTGGGCACATGTAGAGGCCAAGATTGACACAAGGTGCCTTTGTCAATCACATCTCAAACTTATGTTTTCATTCAGGGTCTTTTGCTGATCCATGAGTCCTCAAGACTCTCTTGTCTACTCACCCAGTGAGGGGTTACATGCCTGTGCCACCACACCCTGATTTTACATGAGTACTTGAGTCCTAAACTCAAGGTTTTCTTGTTTGCATATCGAACACTTCACCTACTGAGTCATCTCCCCAACCCTTGTTTCTGCATTTCTAAAGATATTATTACAAGTCTGGCTTCCCAGGTTCATCCCGGGAATAAATGAGATGCTATGCCCATGGCATAACACCACACATGTGAGTCACTCCAACCACAACCTCTCAAACTCCTTCCAGCTCTAAAGTCCCCCAGTACTTTCACTTTCTTCTATGCCACCTCCTGAAAGTAAACAAATGAGGTGTCAGAGTCTTGGTAAATGAGAGCTAGAGAGAATTCAGATGACAACTGGGCTGTACACCTGTCACTGAAGACATTGATCCTCCCAACTTCCATACCCTACAAGATAGCAGGGAGCCTGGTCTCTGAAAGCAGCCATGGCCAGTATTTGCCCCCTGCATGAATAGCAACTGTCCCCATTACTAGTGCTCTGCCATCTGGTGGGTAGCAGGAGGAGGAGAGTGACTAAGGTGGATATTTAGGTAGATGCCATTCCACTAATCTTTCCTTAGAAGAATGGGCTCTCAGGCTCCCCTTGCCTTTGTCGCCTCCCACTAGGCACTTGTATAGAGATCTCACCATCTGAAGCCCACTGAGAAAGCAGAGTACGGTGTGCATACAGCCATCATCAGAGCTTGTGCTACTCTCACCAGTCGCTCCTGGCACTCGATTCTTCCTGTGACAACATTTCTAATCCTTTCCAAACATTATTCATCTTCCACATGTGTCTCAGGCAGACAGGAACATCTCTGGCATTGCACAAGCTTGCAATACTTCCAAGAGAAAGAGGATGTGGTGCAATGTCAGTCTATGCTGACAGAATCCACACGCTGCCTTTGCTTGGGGTGAAATAGATCCTGATGTCAGTCACAGATAATGATAGTCTAAATGCCATGTAAAAATAAAAATGTGCAAAGTGTCTCATTTCAGATACGTGTCAGGCACCGCTGGAGCACTTGGGTGACTAGACTTTGGGATCATGCCAAAGCCAAGGGCCAGAGACCTTTTCTGGCCTCGTGGCACTTGACTGAACACTGGGGAAGAAGAGGACATGGTACAGAGGACCCAGTTGATACCTGGCAGCCTCCACACTGGGCACATCAAAATTGAACAGTTTAGTTCTGGACACAGCTGTCAAGAGCTTTGATATGAACTGTAACTCCACAAACTAGAAACAATAGCTTTCTCAATCTGTTTCAGGGGATCAATATAGTCATCTACAAAGCTGGAAAATGATACTTCAACTGACTCTTGATCCATACCCAGTTGAAACTGGCTCAGTATAGTTTGATTCCTATTACAGTGATCTCCACATTGTGGTTTTGGGCCTTGGGTCTACACCAGGCAGAGGCTCTCTTCCACTGAAACCCTGAGACCCTTCTGAAACTCTCCCCTCTTCTAGAACACACAGATTAAAGTGAAAGTTTCTCTGTAGGTGAAGGAGGATGTCCGGAGAGGGCAGAGACTGAATTTGGCCTTGAAGGACTACTAGGACATCATTGTGACTCAGGTGAATCATAGCATTCTCACCTAAGCAAAGGGTTGGATCCAATAGTCTCCAAGCTTTGCTGGGCCATGATTTTCAAGGAAACGGGGAAATAAAATAGCTTGGAGAAGTCACAGGAGAGTTGAGGATGGTTGTACCTGAAACGCCTTCTACTCAAGCCACAGCTTCTTTAGAGCAGGTGGGGTTCCAGCCTGTCTGGACACAGAGGAACTTCACAACAAACCTTACAAAACACATGTGAGGCCAAGTTCTAGTCCTGATGACATAAGTGCTCCTGGGCTAGACCAGGTCTTCACCACTAGTGATGGTCTCACATCCTACAGAGCCTATAGATATAGTAACAAACATATGTGAAGGTCAATGAGACCAAAAGCAGTGACCAAAGGAAAAGAAGTAAATGCTCACAAAGAAGAACTGAATGGCAATTGTCCTTGTCAAAACCATGTCTTTCCCAGATGGTGCCATTCCGAGGCTCTTCTCCCTGTCTTCTGGTTCTTGCATTTCTTCATTGCTCTCTTCTGAAATGTTCTGAGTCTTAGAGGGAGTGCTATAAATGTCTTATTTAAGACTGAACACTCAAAAATCTCTTCTTCTTAGCACCTTGGGAAGTCATGAGTCTCTGTATTCACTACTCACTGCAAAAAAGAGTCTTCTCTAAATAAGGATGAGTGTATCATTTTCTCAATGGGTAAAAATATAAATATTCAGGTGGCGGTTTGATTCTGTGCCAGTTTCTAACAACAGTATTAGCATCCTTAGCTCATGACCTCCCCCACCATGGGTTTTTTAAAATCCAGGTTACAGTATTAGGCTGTGGTTTCTCTTTTTGACATGGATCTCAAATCCAATCAAAGACTGATCTGTTACCTACATAGCTATGGGGCCACTTTTGCTTATATGGGCAAATCTTGTCTTGAGACTTGGTCTCATAGTTGGTAGTGTTCTCATCTAGCTTAGACTGCTGATACCTTTCTCCCTCAGCAGCCTGAATAGCACCTCTGGTACTAAGAAAGCGAGCAAATAGGGCAGAAGCTTCCAGTTTGGTTCTAGTGTGATATTTGTGTATCAAACTGCCAAAGCATTTGATGCTTTCAGCAATAAGATGTTATCACATACTTCTTGTGAACAACCAAGAGGATGACAAAAGTCTGAGTTTGGGGATGGGGTTTGGGACATCTCTCACCAACAACTCATAAGAGGTATCACACACCTGGCACTGGACATTTTGTTTAATGACCCACAACTTCTAGGAGCACTTTTCCCAGCCACACTGGGTATCACCTTTCAAAACCTTGGACTTTTGGAAATGAATTAAATTTTTTAGTTTGGTGACAAGATAGTAGGTGTCTATATGGCTCTCTCATAATCACCTGGTTTTGGTTGTCCTTTGTCCCCAATTTTTTTATTTTCCTTAATTCTTCTTGTTCTCCTTCCTTAAACCTTTCCAATTGCAGTATCCCCTCTCCTCTTTCATGCTACCTACATTCTACTATTCCTCCTTCCTTAAA